>NC_139938.1:23510200-23809449 GCF_963514095.1 Eutrigla gurnardus
ACCTTTAGCCCTCTCGTCGTGCGCTTCAGTGGGGGAATGGCTTCGGGCCATCAAGATGGAGCGCTACGAAGACAGCTTCTTGCAGGCCGGCTTCAACTCGGTGGACCAGCTGGCTCCGATCACCACACAGTCAGTTCCAGTTTTCTAATCTAAACAGATCGTATCTCTGGAGGAACTCTTTGCTTTAAATCGCACACTTTGATGGTAGAAGATCGGGGAGCTAGCCTCGTGGCTTTTAGTAGCTACAGTTGCAAAACGACTAAATTACTTTTTGACCACAAACACCTGTAGTAGAGTTTTTATTGAAATGTAAGATGATGGAAACCCAGAGAGCAAAAACGTGATGACTGAAAAATCAAGCCCACCAAATCTATATCTTTCTTTTTTTTTGTAATAATTGATTTTTTTCTTTGTATTAAGGGATCTTCTGCACATGGGAGTGACCTTGGCCGGGCACCAGAGGAAAATCCTTTCCAGCATCCAGACAATGACCTTTCGGAACAAGAGCACTACAACTGTGACCTTCTAGCTCGCCCGTCTCCTGATCTGGACATGAACACCAGCACACTGGTGCAGCCAATGTACCGAAAGCACTCTGGATCGTCTCCTGTGACCCACTTTGAACACAGACTCCAAGGGAGATTGGCAGAGTTTACTTATGACCAGAAATAAACATTTTGAATAATAAACGACTCAAGAGGACTTTCCCATCAGGATGAGAGAGTCGCCCGAAGCTGGCGAGTCCCTGTCACCCACAGCGACCACGGGAGGATGTTGACGTTGTGCAGACTTGACTGCGGTCGGTGTTTTTGTATCTGCCTGACGTTTGGACCCAATAAAAGTTCTAAACCAAGAGGAGAAAACCAGAATTTACAACGTTTTCTGTCGTATCATGTCATTTTGGAAACCGGCAATGGACTGGCTTGTTGTCCCAGTAAAAACTCACTACACCAAAGGAGATGAAAAGAAATGCCAGTGACAATCCGAGGATTTCACTTTTCATACTGTTGTGTAATTATGAATGAGAACCACCCTGTGTGTCTTGCATTAAATCCATCTGGATTACTATATTGACATTTTCCTCTTCAAGACTGCATTTTAACTGTTGGATTTTCACTTCTTTTTTTTTTTGGCTATTTGATTTCAACATTACCTCTTCTTTACTCAGGCGTGATGTGTAATGCAAACATTGGAGAGCGCTGTACTTGTCCCAGTCAGACTTCTTCAGTCTCTCCCCTCATCATCTCCACAGCATGTAAGAAGAGAGACGTCGAGACACATCAGCACTTTTTGTCATTTCAGAGTGAATTGTAATCTTCCGTAACTCCATGTGTTTCTCTTGGAGTTGTGGTTGCATATTTCTACTGCCCGTGTTTCTGCTGGCAGCTCAGTTTCATTATAGTCGGGCTGAACAAGGACCAAGTGGACTCAGAGACCAGAGAACACTGTAGAATCGGGAAGCTATCTGGCCTCAAACTTGTTTTTCTTGATATTACTGATGCATTTTTAATTCTCTTACTCTGTATTCCCCATCTTTCAGTGCCATTCAGTCGTCTTTGTGGACTTAAATGCCAATTTTATAAAAAAAAAAAGAAAACTCTCATGAGTGGTTCTTGTCTCATTAAAATTTACCTCAAAGGATTACTTTGACATTTTGAAGTTGAGTGTATTGTTTTTTTCATGCTGGGTTGTGAAGTCTACAAAGTACAACATTTATCATTGGAAACACTGTGCAGCTGCACGTCAAGCTAACATGCTAGCTTAGCTGGTAGCTGTAGCTACATTGTTGGCAAATTGCCTCAAAGCTACACATAATCTGTTAAAAGTCTTAACATCTTAGCAACCAGCTAAGCTAACTTGCAGTCATTCGTGTCCGTAGGTTTCAGGTTGGAATGCTAACAACGCGGTGGAGTTGTTTGAGTAGCACCCCTCCCTGTTTCACTACGTTAGTTTTGGTGTGTTATTTTCTTTCATTGATTGCTGGTTGTGTGCTCAGCTAAGAGCTGCTGTTTTTGCCCCAAAGCTACAAAAGGTTGATTATCACTGAGCATAGTAAACAACACGTAGCTACCATCTTGCTAGCCCGTAGCAAGTAGTATCCATTGGTTTCTGGTTGGAATGCTAACAACACCGTTGAGCTGCTGTTTGATCCCCTCATATTATTGCAAGTGCTTGTTGAAGAAGAATAACTGCCTGGACTTCAAAATGTCAGAGTATTGCTCAAGGACTTTGTATCTCATGAAGGATAATACCAGTCTTTTTGACATTAAGGTCGTACATCATTTTCCTGCAGTGAATCAGGAAAATGAACCACGTTGCATACAAAATGCTGTGATTTCTTTTTTTCTTTTTACCTTCGTGCCATAGAGCACTTTGATGATTTGGGTTTTTCCTCTTCCTTGGACTTAAACATGGCATTCCTACCATATGTGATAATTACCTAGTGCTTAGAGAGGTTTCAAGTGCAATTTACACACATTCAGAATCCATTGAAATGTGGTGATTAGCATAAATTAAAGTCTGGTTAATCCACACCAAAATGAGGTGGCGGAAAAAGCCACGCTCTGAGACACTTGAAGAAGGTGTGTATGAAATCATCCACTCTCCTGTTGAACATAATCTTATGTTATAGGTCTCAATCAGAAACACTGGTATTGTCATGCGGGAGTCTAAGAGATTCCTTTAAGGATCATGGGAAATGTGGTCTTCATATTGAAGCTCTCAATGAAATCAACTTTGACATAATGAATAGAAAAGGTATGTTTTGATTACTGTCCTGTGTTTAGCCTTATCTGTATTCAGTATTCATAATAAAAGATACACACCAGTGTTTACTATCCAGGACTCGTTTTTCTGCTTATTTCCACGTCCGATGATCCTCTGTAGATAATCGCCAAAGTCATTATCACTTCACGTGGAACATGACATCTGCACAGATATGTGTGGACGTCATCGGACGTCAAAGTAAGTTCCTCTCTGAGCTGAATGTGAACATCTGTATAATTTACCTGATGACAGGCTGATCTGTCCCAGGAACTCCAGTAAAGCAGCTCCACAATTGTCAAAAAAAACCACTCTTGTTTCTGGATTTGCTTGATCCTTTTATTCTCTAATTGAGTTTTATTTCAGCGCCCACAGACGTGAAATGAAGAAATAAATTGTTCTTGGTTCTCTTGTTTCTATCTTTGGTTAGATAATGCCGTGTCTGAACGGTCTACGATCATGGCAGAAATGAAAAGTAAAATGTCTAATGGGGTGTGTTTTTTAATGTCTCCTTTGTGGCTCTCGTTGCAAACATGCCTCTCATCTATCCCGCCGCTCCGTTTTTTAATAATGAGAGAGAAACAGGAGCCTGTGAGAAGTGAGTATCACCCCCCCTGTATTTGCCGGCTTTGCCTCTCCTCTTTGCTCTCCCCGGAGAGCCTTTAGCCCTCGAGGGCGAGAAGCTTGTCCTCTCCTATGTTTCCCTTCCTGGTCCTCAGCCCTTTTAATCATGAAGAGATGTTCTTTTCTTCTCCTGCGCCTCGGGCTGAGAACAGCTTAGAGCGCAGCGTAAGCTTAAACTCAGTTCTGGCACACAGTTTTTTTTTCTTCTCCTCCTCTCTCCTCCTCTCTCCAAAGCTACCATAATCAGCCGAAGCAGCCAGGGCTTCAAGAAGTGTTTAGGCCTCATTGATTAATGTGCTTTGATTAGCTCGGTGTTACTGACTCATTCCTCTTGTTCTGGTGTTCTCACGTGGCCCACAAAGATCAGACCTGCACCAGTGAAGTGGAGATAAAATAACCATGAGCAACTTCTCTTACAAAGGTTTTTGGTTTTGTTTTATACCCCACGGTGTGTTTTGGTGTGTGTGTGTGTGCTTTTGAAAGAGAACGATGGGCATTCATCTCTGGTTTCTACTTCTGTCAGTGCTTTATGTGACCTTTGACCTCGCCATATAGTAGAAATCTAGCCCCAGCTTTGTCCGCGTGTCTGAATGGCCATTCATTAGCCCTGCTGTTGGGCGGAGAGCGGACCAGGCAGCCTAGAGTTTCAGCATTTGGTGGATTGTGTCATTCCCCTCGCATTCCTGTGTGCATTCGAGTGTGGCGTGTGTGTGTGTGTGTGTGTGTAGGTTGGTGGGTGGGTGGATGGTAGCGGCGGGTGGGGGTGGGGTGGGGTCGCTCACCAGTAGCACAGGTACATATGTGGCGGGGGGCTTAGGGAGGGAGAAACAGGATAAGAGAAATGGTTTCACTCTGTCTGTAGCAGTAAAGAGTAGAGAAAATCAAAGTGTGAGACCGTATTATCGCCCCAGAGATTTACTGTTGCACTTCCAGTTAGAATAAAAACACCCCAATCCCCACGAAGCAACGCAACGGCATCTTTGGGTAGACCCTTCAGACCCCCCCACACCCCCGTTCACAAGGCGGGCTTTCTGATCAAAGCATCACGAGGCTTATCCCAGATTGATAAACAACCCCGATGACATCACCAGGGTCAGCGCCCCAATCCCCGTCCCCCACACATTTCTGGACGTCGGAATTTGAGGGGGATGTGTCTGTCAACTTATGCAACTTTCAGTGATTGCCTGCAGAGGTAAGAAAGTGAGAACTCTCTTTTCTCCTTTCGTTAAAGTTGCGCCGTCGTCTCCATATTTGAGTGACAGGCTGCTTTTCCCTCTTTTGCATTTATTTGGAACAACGAGGAACACTTTTGCTTTCCAAATGTGACTGGAAGATTGATCTCGTAGAACTACTTTGTTTTGAGTATTCAGCTGAACCTAAGGTGTAAAATGAGTGTAATAGTCCTTTAAAACGTAAAACTAGCTCCATAGTTCAAAACTTTTGACTAACTTTTTCTTGGCTCGGCAGCACTGCTTTGACTTTCCTCAACAGCTTGAAGAAGCAAAGTTTGATTTGAGATTGCCATTCCTCCCCCCTCGCCTTCAGGTGCCAGACTTCCTCCCCGAGCCGACAATTTGATCGAAATAGCCCAATATTTCTGAGTAAATCCACCGAGCGGCCGGCTGAGATTATTCTTTCACATGTGTACGCAGCATGATTGTGGTGGAAGATGGGGGGCACATTGTGCGGCTGAGCGCTTCCACTCTGTTTCGTATTAAATCTGATCACTGGGAAAGTTGTCCCTCCCCGCTGTTCTACAGCATTTCTGTTGACTTTGCTGGAGTTTCTGCCAGGCCCATCACTGTAAATAGGAGTTTGTTCTTCCCTGACCCACCTGGTCAAACAAAGGTTGTAAGAATTTAATTATACTTTCATGCTGCACCGCAGTTTGATGTGGAATTAGTCCTGTACTTTTCAGCATACCCTTAATCCAGTTAATCAACACAAACCTTCGTATTTGCAGGCCCCTGCTGTCCCCTCAGTGTTATTATTGTTATTATTTGTTGTAGCAGAGTATTCAAATATTTTGTTATATTATCTGCTTCCAGGCTGTCACCTCCAGAATGAATTTATTTTGGAGTAATCTCAATTTATTTGAAATGTCTGCAAGTGGCACGGCTACAGATCCACGTCTGCTCCTTTTGTGCATCTCTTAAAAATGGATTATTCATAAAGCCAAATGGTTTTCCTATACATATTACGACTCCAAAGCGGTCATTACATAGCTGGTAAGCCCTTCTCCTTCACCAGACCTCAAAGAGCAGACGACGGCGTTGGCGGGATGAAGAATGCAAATACGAACACCTTCAGGTACGAGCGACTGGCCCCTCATAAAGGTGTTTCCCTGCTCCGTCTCAGCTTTCAATACACACACACACAGCAGCCGCCATCTCCCCCGCGGCGCCCTTTTGTTTTCCACCCGCTAAGATGTTGCTCGTTGCCTTCTGTGAGGAAATGAAAGGAGTGTGACCTTCCCTGCTTCTTATCCTCTCTGTGTGAATCACCCGGTATTCTGAAACTCAACCCACATGCATCGAGGGCCGTGATGCTGGGGGGGGTTATTAAAAGTAGGGGGCGAAACCTATCAAATGGCTCTAAAAGTCAGAAGAAGCATTGAGGTGTCGAGTGATTGGGAGCGTGCGTGTGTCTGAAAGGGAGATTCAGAAATGACTCGGTGTTAAAGATGTTTCTGATCAGCGTGATCGACGTCCTTTATGAACTCGCCTTATTGACCTCAGATTGATGGGTTTACTCTTCGGTGTTGTGCTTAACCTCACGCATGGGCCTCACCTCCATGTCCTAACTCAACCTAACTCCTCCACACCTCTGAACCACACCACCGTAAATCTTTACCATAAGCTGGAACATGCGTGTCCTCCAACCGAGAAAAAACAGCCTTCTGGCTCCACTAAAGTCTTTAGTCTGGAGAAACTATGAAAAAACATCTTTTTCTGTGCTGCGTTAAACCAGACGTGTCCGTTTGTTTCTGTTTTCCGTGATTATAGTGAAGCCTCGTCTTTCTGTTTGCATTGTGGTCATAGCTGTTTACCTTGACTGGATGTTTCCCGTATTTTTCTACATTTAAATGCCAACCATTCGCCTGAATTAGCTATTCACGTAGATGTTTACAACGCACATGAGCAGTAAACTCTGAGAAATCAAACACATGTGAGTTACTGCATGCTTTTGCTCTTAAATGTAAAGTCTGAACATTTAAGACTGGGAGGGGGGGTTGCGTGAATGCAGCTCCTCACACAGCAGGCCTGGAGATTAAAGCACCCCCTTCTGTTCCTCGAGGGCCCCCCCAAACCTCCACCCGCTGCTTCAGGCCTGGCTCAGATAAATGACAGTCCATCACAACTGTTGAATTATACTGTAAAAACATGACCACTCACGTTCATTACTGACCCCATGAACAAACTGTGTTGTCTGGACTTGCACCGCTACGGTCTGCAGGGCGGTCGGGATCGTGTGTGTGTGTGAGTGTGTGTGTGTGTGTGTGTGTGTGTGTGTGTATGAATCACCTTTGTTCACCATGTTCAGAGCCCACTTAGAAATCTGAGGACGGAGCATATGGTTATGATTTCACCAACATCTGGATGCAATACAAGCAGGTTTACAAAGTATGAAGTGTGTGTGTGTGTGTGTGGGGGGGGGGGGGGGGGGGGGGGGGGTGATTTGGTATTGAATGTAATCGGATTACAATAGTAACTGCATTCAACCCTGTGCACAGTCTCTAATTTTGCACAGTTAAATATGCAAAAAGCAATGACCGCCACCCTTCTTCAAATATATGAAAGTAAAGAAAGAGAAAGGGCATTTATTATGCCGTGGGCTCCCTCTAGTGGTCAGAAACGTCTACTCTATCTCGTCATGAGAGAAAATGATTAATTTTGCTCATGTTTTGTGTTAATTCATACGTTCAGCCTGGGACGTGTGAAGTTGATGAAAGCATGAACAGCGCGTCCCCGCAGCTCCTCTGCATGTGTCATGTGACCTGCTGCCTCCAAACGCGCCGTCGAGTCGGATGTTTAGGAGACGTTCGGCCCAAGTTGTTAATGAGGAGGAGAAGCGCGCTGTTTGGGATCGATCAGGGCGTGCCGACGTCTGATTGCTTGTCCTCAGCCACAGTCTGTTCACAGTGTGTCCCCGAAAGTACAGCACGGCGTGCAGCCTGCGCCATTACCTCCACGTATCAGGACTGAGTGAGGACAATCAGGACGAGAGACAGAGAGACAGAGAGAGAGAGAGAGAGAGAGAGAGAGAGAGAGAGAGAGAGAGAGAGAGAGAGAGAGAGAGAGAAATGAGATGTTTTGTCATCGAGATTTTAAGGGTTGGGCTCTTTGCAGTCTTTTTTTATTATTATTTATTTATTTATTTATTTATTTATTACTGTTGCTGACGTCTGTCTCCACGACGACACGTCACAGGGTGGACTCGTAATTATTATTATTATTTATTTATTTTTGTACGGGAATTAAGCGTGTCATGATTCCTTCACGGTAACTTTGAATCGACGTCAACGTGCGAATCGGTCACGCTTCTTTGTCGCCCCCCAGCGGCGATGGGACGACGTTGCACCCTGAAAAAGGAAAGGGAGAGAGGAAGTCTCCCTCCCGCGGGCTGTATCGTCACGTGTTCCACATTTTTAGAAAGCATGGCTCTGTTCACAAACACCAAGACACGCCCGAATATATTCTGTGCCTACAAGTATTAAGTATCAGGCCTCTTTCAGAGGTTGAATGCATTATTCTGGATCACCATGTGATGTTTGGGTAACCGCTAACAGCAAACAGAGCTACTAGTACACACATCTCAGCTTGGTGAACTGAATTTGCTTTTTCCATGATTGTGTGATGTTTCTAACGTGACGACTTCAAGCTGATTCAACACCCTTTTCTTGTTCTTCGGTCAGTTCACCGCCGAGTGATCTGGCAACGAGCGGCTGAAAAACCACAGTATTTGTAGCCGGACGTTGATGAGCTGATTGAAGCCAGGTGAGACGCTGAGCAGGTGAGGTTAGTGGAGACTCACACACACACACACACACACACACACACACACACACACACACTCTCACACACACACACACACACACACACACACAGTGATTCAGAATATTAATAGAAAGCACATTAAAGTAAATGTGTCAATTTTATTTGCTGCGTGAACATTATTTTTTCCGGTAATTTTGAACAGTTTTGGAAGGTACAGACAAATAATGGACAAACAGTATTTTTTCGTTTTACTTGGAGAACATAATCAATACTTTTCATACAGTGTGTGTTTTGTGATTTACCTTTCACTTTTACGGACCGTCTCTGCCCCACCTCTCCCGTAGAAAAGGATCTGACACCCAGCGGTTGCGTCAGTGTGCCAGCTGTAACACTGAAGAATGGGATCCCGACCCCACTTCTCTCACAGACAACTGAGCGTGACACCCTTTTATCGTGTGTGCAAGGTGGCAATAAATAGCACTCCATCATCGTGTTGCGCTCTATATTCCTGAGTTACTATAGTGTCAGACTGCCTGGATCTATCTTTGCACAGTTATGCAACAGTTTACTAAAAACAAACTGTTCTACCCCAGATATCTGACAGTTATACAAGGTGGAGGGAGAGCAAGCTTGCTCACACAAATGCAAACATATACTTCTCCTACGATAATCCAGCTGAGAACCGTTGGAGGCCACGATGCACCGCCGAGGGCCGGCAACACTCAGGGTGGTAATTTACACTAAGATCTAGGTTGACCTCCTGCAGCTGCCCGTGGTCAAATCGAAAGAGCGATTATAGGAGCGTAATCCCAGATGATCTCTGCTTTTAAAAACCACTGCAGCGGGCGGGGGCGGGCGGCGGTTTAGGAATAGCGGCTGGTTGCCACGACGACCGGAAGATGAAGGAGCACGAAGAGACCGACAGATGTATGAATGGATTCTCAGACAGTCAATGAGCTTGACTTCTGTGTACTGATGCACTTCCATTAATCCATTAAGTCATTGATGGGTTTTGGATTCTGCGTATCTGACCTTTAAACTACTGCAGGGTGTGACACGTGTGAAGATGTGACCCAAGCATTTTCACAAAGTTGTAGATATAGAGACTGAATTAGTTGTTATTTTTTATGCAAGATACATTTTACAGTCCTGGGATTTAGCTAAACACGTATCGGAGATTAGAAGGGGATTTCTTTGATACTGCTGGGAAGAAGGTAATCCTCTCCGTCAGCCTCATCATTTTACCGTCTCCCGTGTTTCCACATGATTTCTGTCTCTTAAATGTCATTTCATTTCAGCATTTAATTTGATTTCCCCCTCCAGTGGAAAGAAGTTCTCATATTCGGTGCTACTTTATGCTGTGTGAAATCAGGCGCCGGGTTTTGTTTTTTACACATTAGCCCAACATAAACACTCAGCCCTGGCCTGAAGCCGCTGCCAGGCTTTGGGAGGATGCCACTCTATTTCTGTTTGAACCTACAGGCAGTGAGACTATTAGTTATGATGACATTGTTCCTCCAGATGAACCCATCAACTCTCCATGTAGGTAAAAAAAAAGAAAGGATTCATTACGTCCCAGTATTTGAAGTAAAGGTCACAGCCTCTGCTGTATCAGATTATATGGCGGCCACAGAAGTACAGATAATTTGTCCGGGCGCTCTCTTAATCTGAACAAATGTAAGCTGGTGGGGCTTCAACACAAATCCCTCTTTTAAGAGATAAAGCGAGAAAGATGCTGGTTGCTTTTACTTTCCATTTTTGCTCAAAGAAGCGCCACACATCAGCAGCACCCGTCATTGTGTGTGACTGGGTGCTGCTGCTGCTGACATGTTAGGACTGGCTGGGTTTTATTTTGGATTTAGACTCCACAAAGGAGCAATCAAGACTTTTTGATATCTTGGAGGTGCTTTAAGTTCTTGTTTCGAGCAGCTTGATGTCTGACATCCTCGGGGCCGGATGTTTCAAATCTTCATGAATCTCTATCAAAATAGCTCTGCCTTGTTGTTTTGATTCAAACTCAGAAACAGCTTTTTGTCCAAAATAGAAGTAGCAGGCAAAGAAACGAGCAAACGAGGGGAGCGATTTTCATCATTTGGCAGCACTTGATCCCAGATAAGCATGTTTGCCAGCCGTGGTGGTACTGGAGGAGGTAAGGGAGGGAAATACTCCGTGGAAGACCTCTATGGCATCAGCAAGAAGCCCAAGGCGTCGTCCTCCTCAGGGAGCATCGTGGCCAAATCTGGGGCCCGGAGCAGCAAGACCCCGGACCAGAGGACCGAGTCAGAGGCCCTGGCTTCCCAGATCCTGGAGGCGGCACACAGGCTGGTGGAGCGGCGCCGGCTGGAGCTCTACTTGAGAGAATGTGGCCTCTCCCTGGCCGAGTGCGAGGCGGAGCGCTCTGCAATGACATACAAGTAAGAGGTGGTCGAAAGGCGTGCGGTAAAAAGTAAGACGTGAAACCACAATGCATCGTTGGGATTCAAACAGACGAGGTTAGATTTGTAATGTGAGAGGGAGAGACTGCAGGACAAACTTAACGTTTGAGAGCACCAGACCATCCGGAGCACTCAGCCGTCTGTGGATGATCCATTTAAATAACATGCGTGGTATTTTTCCCAATATATTACTAATGCATGATTGCAGTTGAGTGTTTGAAGGGTCTTCAATTGAAGGCAGTGAGGGGAGACGTCATTCATGGGTGGAAAAAAAGAAGAGATATTTGCATTTATCTATTTTTTTACAGTGACCTAGAAAGAAATATCACATGTTTGATGAGATTTCAAAGCCCAGCAGCGCTGAGTACATGTGACGGGACTGCAGAAACATCTCCAGATACAGAAACTTACACAAGAATTGTATATAAATGTGTATGTTTTTGCCTAATTCTCCAAAAGACAGCTCGACGTGGTGAACAGCAGTAAATAAGGGTTAATGATGCGTGATCTGACAGCAGGGGACAGACAGTTGCCTGTCGTTTGTGTCTCTGTTTAAAGAGCTTCTTTTAGCTATTTTGAGATGAAAAGGTTGCCATAAATCCATTTTCCCTGAAAAATGACACTAAAGAGCATGAACATAGAGGATAAACAGCATGTTGTTTTATAGATTGTTTGCATTTATTACTTATTTGTGAATGTCGCCCATAATTAAGTGGCTGTTATTGAATATTGTAACATTGTAAATACATATTTTTAATTTATTTGATACTAGAAGTCTCCAGTAAAGTTGCCTCTAGGTGGCAGTGTAACTCTGGTGTGAATACAATTCAACCCTGTGACTCCAAACCAGGGAGGGAACAAAATCTGCATTTTAAAAGAATATAATTTGTATGAAACAAATACAACACATTTCATTAAACCCTCAAAATCTGTTTGCAACCTCTTTTTTTTTTATCAGAATACATTTAATAACTGGATGACATAACAGAGAATAACACCGTTGCACTTCCACCTCCGTCACTGAAATAGTGTTTTCCTCTTACGTCGTGCTGGTAGCGGCCTCTGTACCTCCGTGTGTGTGGTATGTTAGCTGGGGTTCATTTGTGTAATGATGCATGCATGTGACCTCCCTCCTGACTGAAAGTCATTACTTGTAATCACAGTTAACAACCCCAGCGTTCAGTGTAATTTGCCGGTTTTTGCTGAAAACAACACTTGAACATCCTCTGATCTCCTGAGTGTTGAGCAAATTGGGGAAAGTGAGGCGGATACGTATATTTTGATGAACGGATTATGAAGGGCTGAAAGCATAATCTTGTTTTTTACTCAAATAAAGCTTAAAGGTGAGACATATTTAAACAAATTACAATTTGGCAGATGGATTGTGAATCTTCATGGATTTAAGTCAAATCAATCCTGCTAAAAGTATTTCATGTTTGCCCTCTTTGGGGACAAACTTAAGGCAAAGCTGAAGCGTTTTAAAATGAACCAAAACCACAAAAAACTAATAAAAACAAAACCCAAGATGAGGGAATACTTCAAAGTTATGTTTCTGCGAGGATAAATGCCCTCAGCTTTTCTAAACTACATGCACATCATGTACACCGAACCACGAAACAATTCCCAGCATTCTTTATTTCTAACCCAAGGAAGTGGAAAGCAGCTGTTAGCCTCGCTGCAGCAGCCTCCAGAACAATGACACATCTCCAACTGAGCAACATATGTTCATCTGAAAACTAGATTCTACACGTTATGAAAAGATGGATGAGATTAGCACAACGCTCCTCCAATAAAGTGTAATGAGTGGATTATTAACGCCGAATTTTCAGTCCACCTTAACTATAATATATCTTTCATAGCGTTTAACCGCCACCTACTGGCCCGGCTTGTATACTACACCGTTTTATGTTTGTTTATGCAGATCCGTCTTCAAACAATCTCCTCTAAACATGGAACTGTTTTAAAAACGCAAAGGAAACAACGTGTTAAACACAACGTAGCCACGCCCTAAAGCACTTTATGGTCTATTTCACTGTAAATGGGACTATATTTTAAAGTGAACGTCGTGTTGGATTGAAGAAGACTTGAAACTAGCGATTGAGACCCATAAAAAGGGTCTTTCTCATAGACTTCAATGCAATCGGACTTCTTTTTTCAACCACCCCCTGGTGGCCAGTAGAAATAATGCAATTTTAAGGCACTTCCATATTCACAGCATATGTTAGAGTAGCTTCTGTTGGTGAGCCATCAATCTTAGTGATATATGCAGCCTCTAAAGGGTTGAGCCGGATGTGTCAATGCATTTAAGTACTGATGATAATGATGATGGACATCGTTTGTGGTGAAGGTGGAGGTTCACATTTAGTCAAAGTGATTACGTAGGTCTGTCTCTATTCACTTAATGGGATTTTGATGGAGGTCTGGAACACAGCAGTGTGATTCTTGGAAAAGTGTGGCTGCAAAAACATCCAGGTGTCCATGTAAGCGCCCACGCTGCCTGACTGACGACTGTATCATTAAACCATCTTCTCTTTTAAAATGTCACAGTGCTTTCACACATTCCCCTCTTCTTATACCGCCGGAAACTTTAAAACAAGCTGGTTTTCACCTCCAGGTCGGGATCATCATGTGATTGCAGAGATCCCCCTTAAGCAGAATTTAATTAGACACGACTCCGAGAACAAATTGACAGGAATGATGTTTACATGTGTGTCATCGTTTCCCAGATCGCCCCGCTGTGTGAAGCAGGAGGAGAGCAAACACGGGAACTTTTGGGGATTGACAGTCTCCTCCGAGGACACGGCAGCGTAGTTTAGACTGTAAACACGGCCTTGAAGGGACTATTATCATTGCCTGGCCACCAAATGACACATCAGTTTTATTTGAACGTGATGCGAGGTGATGCAATAGGATATGATATGCCACGCTATGCCATGTTGTGATGTGATGGGAGGTGACACGGAAGCCATGTCTCCTCTCTTTGTTGTGAGATGATGATGATGCTACAGTGTTGCAGTGGGATCTTTGGTGATTGTCCATATATATATATATATATATATATATATATATATATATATATATATATATATATATATATATATATATATATATATATATATATATATATATATTATAGACAGATCAAGTAAGGGAGGGGAAAAGACATGGGTGTGGTAGAAAGAGAGATGTCTGCATGTGGAAAATGAGAGATGATAACAGGCTTTTTGTGTAAATACGAGGATTATTGTGTTTTTCATCTAAAAAAAACTAAGCTCCACTAACATAATGTGACGACGTGATGAAATGTGTGTGTACACCCATGTGATGCAAAATGTAGAGATCACACCCGAGAGAGAGAGAGAGAGAGAGAGAGAGAGAGAGAGAGAGAGAGAGAGAGAGAGAGAGAGAGAGAGAGAGAGAGGGAGAGAGGGAGAGAGAGAGCATCTTGAAACCCCCCACATTGCCTGCGTGTCGTGAACATTTTGGAGCCTCTGGAAAAAGGGAAGGAAGGGAGAACCCCCCCCCCCCCCCCCATAAAGTGGGTGACAGGAGGATGCTGACGGAGGCGGCATCGAGCGTTTGAAGTGTCCGGGTTTTCCGCCAGAATGCCGGCGTTTTTTCCCTCTTCTTTCAAATCCGCGCGATTTTGTCGAATGACGGGAGACTTGAACCGCCGGTCTGTTAGCGGTATGTAATACAAGAAAACCCTCGGTGTTTGCTCGTGAATTAGCTTCTGTTTCCTCTCTCTGTCTCTCTGTCTCTCTCTCTCTCCCTCTCTCTCTCTCTCTCTCTCTCTCTCTCTCTCTCTCTCTCTCTCTCTCTCTCTCTCTGTCTCCCTCTCTCTCTCTCTCTCTTGCATCAACCCGATGCTGCGTGAGGCTGCTGGGCGGTGGGCTCTGACTGTGTGAATTCGCATCATATCAAGTCTATTCTGCGCTGCTCGGACTGTTCGAGCAATTAAATCAGATTCTTTTTATTTATTTATTATTTTTTTGCTGACCCACCTTGCGACAAAAAAAAGAAAGA
This sequence comes from Eutrigla gurnardus, assembly GCF_963514095.1. Taxonomy (NCBI): domain Eukaryota; kingdom Metazoa; phylum Chordata; class Actinopteri; order Perciformes; family Triglidae; genus Eutrigla; species Eutrigla gurnardus. The sequence goes on from NC_139938.1 coordinate 23,525,046, forward strand.
AAAGCAAAGAAGAAAAGGCTTATTTGGACGCGAGGTGCGAGGATGCCTGTAGCTGTGGTTGTGTCATTGCTGCGGCACACTCCGGAGCTCCTCGGCTCAACACAGACACAACTAATCCCAGCTGAAGAGAAGACAGCCAGCGACCAAGTGCTTTACCACCCAACATAAGCCACAGCAGCCCCGTGCATGTATGTGTGGAGAAGGCCCGGCTTCTACTGCTGCGAGCTTTTTGGGGCTTCCCAAGAACCTGCCACATCCCCAAAACCCCGTCTGGGACTGCTGTGAGCCTACAAGCTCCCTGATGATTTTTTGGAGGGCAGCCCTGATGCATCTTGCGAGCGTGAAAACTCTGAGAGACCCTTTGCCAGGTTTGCATCACCAGACAGGAGACGGAGCAGATGGTAACTCATGTTAGAGGCTGGACTCCTGCCTGCTCCCTCCAACTCTCAGCCAAAATATCCAACCTGCCCTGTCTGAGCCCCTTTTGTATGAGCGTCACCGCTTCGCCACGGCAGCACAACAGGAAACGGTGTCGAGTTTGCAGACATTATCAATCACTTCTTCAATATCAAAATAAGAGCCCCCCCGGAAAACCAGGGTCAGGATGCAGGTGTCTTTCGCCTGCACTGAGCACAACCTCAAGAGTCGCAGTGAGGACCGGCTTTGTGGCCTCCGCACCGCTCCGCCTCCCGGAGGAAGCAGTGGAGGCGGAGGTGGAGGTGGAGGTGGTAGTGGCGGAGGAGGTGGCGGAGGAGGAGGCAGTGGACAAGGGAGCAATGGCAATTATACATCCCAAGGCTCGGTCAAGACGCGGGAGGGTTCCGGGTCCCGTCAGGTTCCGCAGGGCCATGCCCACATGAAGGAGGCCATCGGGCGCCACACCAGTATGAAGTACAGGTGAGTATGGGGATCAGCGGCTTCAGGGGCGGAGGGTTAATCCACATCAGACTGGGTTTCATTTCACTTTGATTATGGTGGCCTTTTGACCTCCAGGTAATCCCACAGGTGATAGATTATCGTAACGAGCGTCGGGGGCAAACCCTCTGCCAGGTTGACGGGTGGGAGGTGGGCCTTTACGTTCCTATAATCCCTTCGTCGAGATGTGAGGTGAAGTTAAGTTTAGCTTGAAATGTCCCCAACATGCATCCTGAAGCAGGCAGGTTTCCTACACATCCATTAGTGAGCACTCAGCGAGGACATACAGCAGTATAAAACAATGACATTAAGGCTCGGAATCACTTACACTGATGGATGTAAAATGCTTGTATAATCTATACCAAACAGCCATAATGTTATCGCAGTATAACAGACATATGCATGTAGGAGCATCTGCCTATAGGCTCAGGTGTGTTATGCAGATTTCGCCCGTGGCCTCCCGCTCCTCACCACGGACTAATAAAAAAGCTGCCTCCATTAACAGCTTTCCTAAAAACACATCTCATTTTCACAGAGTAGCGGTGCAGCAGCAGAGTATCTTATACACAGAGAATCATGGTTGCACACGCCAGGTCTGACTCATGATGTACGGGGGGAACAGACCAGATTTAAAGCAGTTCACCTTCATGGATGAGCTTAAACAAGGCGCCTCTCTCTTATCTCTTCAAACATTGCATACATTGTTCTGATTGGGTTATTGTGGTTGCTCTGTTCGAGGCGGTGCAGCAGAACAATACGTCTATACAGCATATGGCCAGCTCCTGTTGCCAGTGGCAACACCCCAGGCATTGCCTTTAGTTTTTGTCTGTCTTATTCCCTAATCAGTCAGCACTGCCGTCGCTGATCAGCTCCTTTTGCAAACGATTCCTCCCAAATCCCCGGCTCTCGGCCACAGTGTGTGTGTGTGTGTGTGTTTATATGTGTGTGTTTGTGGCGGCACTGTGGTCACACATTCTCCATTTTGCACTGTTGTCACAACCACACTGAGGTCAGGGAGGAACAGGGATGTACATAAAACATGTCTGCATGCTGAGATCGAGGCCGGATGAACGCCACCGTAGAGCAGAAGGGAACAGTTCGCCCACCGTTGCCACTATTCGCCCTGTTTGACTGCATGTTTTCTAATCTCTCCTGCCATCTCATTAACCTGAGCGTTCATTGCTCACCAGCAGGTCGCAGACGATGGCACCAGCTGCCAGTTATCACTCCCATGAGCCTCTGCTGTCACCCCCCCGCCCCAGCGCTTTCTGTTTAAATCTCTCCTCATCTCATTTCTTTGATCCAAGTTTCTCAATATCCTACCAGCTTCCCTTTGAACACTGTTGCAGCACACTGCAGCATTCTGTGTGTGTAGTTTATAAGATTTAAGGGGAAGGGTGAGGAAAACGGCCGATGGGCCGTGAATGTAAACAGTGAAATGACTATTCAGGGATACATTTTGACTGTATTTACCGTTACTCGTGTTTCTAAAGACGTTTTTTTGTGTGCACCGTTCTCGTAGCTTCCTTGTGCTTCCCGTCTGGTAGCTGCATTTTCTCGAGGTTGCTGCCTAGAAATGCTCCCAACACAGCAAAATAAGAGAAAACACAGGCGGAGGGGCAGGGTCTCTGCACCAACACACACTTCTAGTGGGCCATACATGCTGATTGAGACGGATCATTTTCTATGAGTCTATGCATTGTTTGTTTTGGTTAAATCCTCCTCATTGTGCTTTTAACATGCAGTAATATAGCATTGTGTTCTTACAAAAACCAACAAGAAAACCAGAAAGTTACATAAATATCCGCAATCAAATGTGTTCATATTAAATTCTGGAGGTCTAATTTTCTTTTTTAAATGAATTCCTCAAACTTAGATAAGCACATAGTTATATCCAGCAGAAAACAGCAGGGATAGAGTCTTTTTTCCGGGACCTGTGGAGGTGAGGTGAGTCTAGAAGTCTCTCCGGCAAAATTCTGTCACTCAGCAAATTGGCCGTTTCCATGGTAACCAGGCCCTTTATTTCCACCAACAGCATCCTGGTAAGCAGGTCAGGTACATTGCCAGGGTAGATTTATCTGACTTTTTCTCATGGATTTTGTTTGTAATGGCTGCATTGTGTCAGCTGGATGCAGCTAACTTAATGCATGAGAGACGGAGGAGCATGCAGGGAAGCCTTTACATTCGACACAAACATTATTATTGTTAAAGGAAAATGTGGCTGTAGACACTAAAACACCTGTAATAACAGCAAGACAGACAACCCATAAAATCAGAGAGGGAGATGATGGGACGGGAATACCACTCCCGTTTCTGAAGAATGGTATCCATCTTCTTGTGTGACTCTAATGTCTCATGGTTTTCAATCACCTGGATGTGTACCTGTAAACTAGTGGACAGCGTCACCTGACCTCGCACCTCTGGAAGCTTAACATCAGACGAGGAATACGTGAAGGCAGTCCTCCACCGCTGCACCTTTTTCTTATTTTGATTGGTTAAATCTTTCCTAAAGGCCGGTTTATGAGGAACGTTTGTTTGAGGGTTTTGATTTATATATTCTACAGCCAGCCAAACGTAACGCGTAACAAACTAATGTTGACAGCATGTTGATCATATCGTCATGGCGTCTGTGGGTGGCTACCATTTAGCTAAGAAGCTGGTCCCTTTAGACCAGTCCCTAATAAGTCCCTTTATGTTACCATCAAAACCACCAGGGGAGCTAACGCTAAGCTAACAAACGATTGTTTAACAGAAAAAAAAAACAGTTTCAGTGAATTTTCACAAATTTAGAGCTTTTTTTGTCTTTTTAATTTTTTTTAAGGATGTTAAATTGCAGTCCACTTACTAGCTTGACCAAGTTGAACTCTATAACACTAAACATTCAGGGCTTGCTGTTCCTCTTTTAACATTTCCACAGATGAGTCAACTAGATGGTTAAACCAGATAACAAATAGAAATGTCCAGTGAAGCGTCATTACACCAAAAAGAAAAGAAAAAAACCCTCATGAGAATAACATTGGTTTGCACGTTGAGCTGGAGAAGGAGGCATTTGCGTGGAGATTTGTGACCTGACATTAAACCACGCAGAGAGGCACGGTTCTCCAACCGAGTACACTCCATCAGAGAGTTTTGAAAGCCGAGCTCTCAGCAGCTGGCCAAGTAGCGACCGAGTTACTGATGAACAACCCTGTCAAGTTGTAACAATGCGTTGTGGTCCTTTAGTGCTACGAGACAGTTATTCAGCCCCAGTCTTAGCACTTACTCAGTTACCCTTTTATAAGCGCTGAGGGCACAATGAATTCTCGGCCTCGGCTTGTTAATTTGATCCTAGACTATTTACTTTAATGCGGTTTTAGAGTTGCCTTGCATAAAAACTCGGAAAAAAGCTGTGAAAAAATGAGCAAGCAGACTATTCCCACTTTAATAAAACCCTATGGAAGCCATAATAAATACCAAACAGTGATGAAATGTAAAGTTAACAGAGTGGAGCCGCGATGAACAATAATTAAGTGATAATTAAGTGCTTTGGCCTCGTATTGTTCCCGTGATTAAAAATCATTGGAGAGAAATGATTTGTGTAGCGAGGAGGAGAAAAGGCTGACATGCTGCAACAACCTTGACCTTCAACTCTCGCTGGGCTTTTTGAGTTTCCGGTTGACTGGACGGATTAGTGTCTTCACTTCGGGGTCCTGCAACAAGTCTGAAGCAAAGGCACATCGTGTCTTCACTTACTTGACGTCAACCTGGCTTCCAACCAAAATATATCCACACTGTGATCTGTTCTTTGGCTGCTAAACAGCAAAAATCTATCTAGCTGCTTCTTTCATCTGCCACCTATTAATACGCTTTAAAAGGCTGCTGGATGTTATCATTATAAATCAGGGCGGTGCAGTACTTTAGACTCAGCTGCAGGTTGGAGACCTTGAAGGGTTTTTAAATCATACATAAAACTTTTCAACATGGGAGGTGACTGCTGGTCAGGGTTGTTTGACGAGTATGTTAATGTTTGCCGGTGGATGGAGGTCGTGGCAGCAGCAAGGCATCGGGCTGGTTCTGGACAGCGAGCGTCATAATCAGGGCTGGAAAATCCATGTCACGTCCTCTGAAAGGACTGTCTAGTCAAAGTCAGAGTCATCATAACACGCCGTTACACAAGAACAGGAACACAGCCCCATCAAAAATAATGTCCACAGTTCCTGGAAATACTTACATTTATCTTCATTATTTTCCTACTTCATTTGACACAATATTAATCTGTCTGGAATGTCTGGAGGTTCTCTCTTAACCACTGAATTCACGAAGAAAAACAAAACGGAGGTAAACTGAGGGACAGTGTATTCAGTAATAATACAATTTATAATTTTACATTGCAGAGCAGGAAATACTCAAATAATCAGCTTCACAGCTGAACATTCAAGTTTATACTGAGCATTAGAAGAGAGCAGAGTGTGTGTGTGTGTGTGTGTGTGTGTGTGTGTGTGAGTGAGAAAGAGAGAGAGAGTCTACCTTTTGTGCTTCGTTTTTATTTTTTACATTTGCCCCTCTCAGTGTGTTTTATAATTAGGGCAGACCTACTTTCCTAACCGCTTTAATATATTTTTAATACAATTCAATTAAAAAACATTACACTACATGAAAAGTCTGTTTAGCCTAATTCATTAATAAGTGGTGAAGCAAGAATTAGAGCGCTGTAGGAATTTTACTGGGTCGGTTGACACAGAACATACATGTTCTCACTTATAGTAGCGTCTCACGTTGCAGCTTGTTTTTTTTTTATTTGCGTATATAATGAGATATGTGCCTCTGAAATGTCTGTATCCACGTCAACACAACGCAACACAACGTGAGTTTCTTTGTTGTGAGTTGCTTCTCAAAGCGTTGACTTTTGTTTTTTATTGGTCAGCGACAGAAACACTGTTCCTAACTCTGCATTTCCCACATAGTCCCTTTGAAAACAGACCTGAGTGACAAGTATCATCACAGAACAAGAGATGTTGGTTAAAAATGTAAATAATGTAATGTGTCAGTGCATTTAGCACCACACGTGGGAATTCATTAGCCTCCGCTGTATTGAGGCAGAAGCAGAAATCTCTGCATGGGTGAGAAAATATGTTCTGTGTAATTTGAGTGAATTGACCCTGAAACGATGAATACAGCATTATTACAAGAGAACAGACAGCCCACCATATTTCCACAGTCTGTGCTAAAAAAAAAGGTGTGTTTGGGAACACACACTCTGACGTGAGTGTTATTAATATCTAGGTGTGCTTCCCTCTGGAGAAAAGCCAGCTCAGCATGTGTGGGGGGGGGGGGGGCATCATGTGCACCTAACCATCTGTGAATAGTGTCTTCCTCCCGTCTCCGGTGAGAACTAACTGTAAATGTCAGCACAGGTTAAAATGCTGACTACACCGTGACGGTGCACCTGTGTGTTGATAATGTACACACCAAGTCCCCAGAATCACCTTGTTTGGAGCTCATGATTTATGGCGAAGAGAGAAAATAAAGTAAACACACAGTAAGCCCTACTTATAAGAGAGAGAGAGAGAGAGAGAGAGACATCTGTGTTTCTGTGTGCATCCGTGCGTGAGCGTATGTAGATCTGTGTCGGAGTGTAACTCCCATCAAGCGTGAACATTCACATGAAAAAGCAACGACCGGCCTCACTGACGCACGTATAGATCCTGCAGGGTTTTTTTTTTAGCATAATCCAAAATCCATGTCAAATGAACATATAGGTCTGCACGTACATGCATGTCACTGTGTGTGTGTGTGTGTGTGTGTGTGTGTGTGTGTGTGTGTGTGTGTGTGTGTGTGTGTGTGTGTGTGTGTGTGTGTGTGAGAGAAAATGTCATGGGAGGAAAGTCAGCATGTGTCTCTCCAGACTCACTGATAGTAATTCAGCAGACTGCAGCACTGCAGAGAGCGGTGGAGCCGGGGAGAGGAGGGGGCGGCCAGTCGTCACACAGACAATGACATCCCTTCATTGCTCAGAAACAATAACAAAAAAAAAAGAAAAAGTGCTTCATGTGGCACAGCAATCATGAAATGAACCCAGTAATGGCGTCTCTTTTGCTCCCGTTAGGACACAAACAGTCAGCCTGTCAGTTTTGAGCTCTTATTTTCTTTAAAAAGCGTATTGGATACATGCTCACTGAAACAAAACAGAAAAGCATGCATTCGTGTAACAGATGCTTGACATCCTCGCATGGTTCGTTTTAGCGTTTTTTTTTTTTCAATTTCTCACACATAAAATGTGCAATATAACACATAGCGTTCTGTTTTCATCTCGTGTGAATGAGGTTGTAAACGCAGTTTCATTGATGTAATGAACATTTACTACGAGTGCAAGAAAGCCTCTACAGTAAATAGAATGAGTGGATAAATAATAAGTGATTCATCACGTTTTAAGATGTAAAATACAGGTTTTTTCTGAAATTACCAGAAAACGTAGGCGATATAAAGATAAAGCGACATGGAGGAATATATATCGATATGGTCGATATTTATTTTGCTGGTGTTGTTGTTTTTCAAGCCTTTCCTTTTGTTTTGAAGCTGAGTGAACCTGGAACTAGCAGGGAACATTTTGGGGGGGTCGGTCTTATTGGTCCAATCCTGTCAAATGTTGCTAGACAGTCTTTGAGCTTCCCCCTGACTGAAGTTGAGACAAAAAAGGCCCAATTTTGATGGATGTCACAAAATCATACCAGTAGGAGAACAAAACTAATGAGGAAAAATAGCATTTGATTTGGAAACAGTCTCTGAAGTGTGTTTTTGCCCATGTGCCTCATTGATATTTACTCTGAGTGTTCAAAGTGACTGTGAGTGTGTGAGAACAGGCTGGTTGATGAAACGGGGGGCCGGATCACCACACAAGGTCTACATCAAACCCCCCCCCAACAGATTCTCCCTCCATATAACATCTCTGGCCTTCCACCTGTGTGCTATTTTGACAGAGTTTCAAAGGAACAACACAAACAATATTGTGTTTCACACCCACATGCAACGCACACGCACAAAACACCACGCAGCAAACGCCGGGGACACAAACGCTTACATATGCAGGAACCTAAAAATAGCTTAAGGTCAGGCATTAAAAATAGACCGGGGGAAAATAAAAGCAGGACTCGTTCGACTGAGTCTAAATGCTCTGACAGTCTGTCTTTCTGCATTTGGCTATTTGTGGCGGACGCAGGCAGGCAGACAGGCAGGGAGGGGAGAGGCGCTGGGAGATGAAAAGACAGCGAGTTGCACTGCAGCGCTGCTGCCGCTGCTGCTGCTGCTGCTGCCGCCGCTGCTGCCGCTGCCGCCGCTGCTGCCGCTGCCGCTGCTGCCGCTGCCGCCGCCGCTGCCGCCGCCGCTGCTGCCGCCGCCGCCGCCGCTGCTGCTGCTGCCGCCTCTCCAGCTGCCTCAATTAGAATGGGGGAGAGCAAGCATGAAGCCCACGTCGTTTTCAGCTGTATACATTCTCCTGTATACGTCTCTATGCTCGCCCTTCAAAACCCAGCTGTCTGCATAACCAGATGTGGCCTGTTTGGTCATGAAGTCCTCTTGAGCGTATTGGAAACATTTTGTGGCCGGTTATCGCACGGCCACAAAAAAACACGAGGAAGCTTGAGCCTATCGGAGCCGAGCTCCGTTCCCTCCAGCTGCTTCACTGACCCGGTGTAATACACTGTTAACATATGAAGGATAAAAGGTCAATTGTTCAGAAATAATTAGACCCAGGCAGTAATTTAACCACAGGCGAGAAAGACTTTCCACTCAGCAGCAGCGGAAGTGGAGGAAGTATTCACATAACACTGCCGAATTAAGTGTTAATATTTCGTTGTGTTATGCTTCGGTTTTATGCCAGACAACTATTTTGTGTTACATATTTCCTTACACATACAATATACAGTCATCTTTAATTGCAATCATTCAATCCATGCATTTCTTTGCACTATTTGTGTTATTTACAGCTTACAGTCCACACGTGTGTTTTGCTACTTATTTTACATTTGTTGTCCACGTCCTGAGCTGTTAGTTCTATACATACAAGTACATTGTGAGAGATGCAAAAAAAAAAAAATGAAATCAATACCCTTTTGTTCGCATACTAATAGACTACATCTTTCTGATTCTGAGTAGCACTACTGCGATGTTAAGAAACTCTTAATAGAGCGGTACTGCTGCATCAAAAATAAAAGTGCTGTGCACGTATACGATATATTGTTCTATTGGATTGTTAACTGCTAATGTGGTAGCTGGTAAAGGCGGCGCCACTTTAAATAATTTATAAGCTGGTAGTTTAATCGATAACATTTTATGCGTCATATATTGAAAGATGCTTTAGTCTATAAAATCCACATCTGTCATGCAAATGCAGGAGAGTCAAAGGAACATGTTTGATTCTGAAATGAAAGAATAAAACAGCACGTCAGCACTTTTTCACTGAAACACATCACTGTACCGTCAGATTGGATCTCACCTGTGGTTGTTTGTGCACATGCTACCTTAATGCCCACACATCATACCATCTCCTTTCTGCGTTTATTATATTTATTATCCCTGTTCTGTTCTTTCTCTGCAGGAACCTGGGGAAGTCAGGCCTGCGTGTTTCCTGCCTCGGGTTAGGTGAGCTGGTTTTGAAGGCAGATAATATCCGTCTGTCTCCGGCCCTCAAACAAACTAACGTCTCTGTCTCTGCTCTCGCTCAGGCACCTGGGTGACATTTGGATCGCAGATCTCTGATGAGGTGAGGAGCTCTGTTGTCTCTGTTTTCTCCGCTCATATTGCTTTCGTGAAAAAAAGAAAAGAAACACTGTGTTTTCAATTATTGGACTGTGTGTCAAAATCCCAGAGACCTGATACCTGGAAACATAAGTAGCTCGGTGAGATATTAGATATTATCTCTCCTGTATTAGCCTCCCTGCATCGTTCCCTTCACAATCGACCTCCGTGTAATTGGAATTTTTCCACAGTCCGCCTCTCTCACTCTCAATTTCTGTGTCCCCCAGATGGCCGAGAACCTGATGACCATAGCTTATGAGAACGGAGTGAACCTGTTTGACACGGCAGAGGTGTACGCGTCTGGAAGGTGAGGCTTCACGTCTTCCCCCGAGCGTCGGGTTAAACAATTTCTCTTCTCGTACAATTTTTCATCAGTACTTTCTTTATTTGTTCTCCTTTGATGCGACTTCTCACTGCCGTCCAGGTTTCTTTAACATGTGACGCGTCGGCAGATTGCCTCTGTGATTCAGCATTGTTGTGCAGTGATCTGAAGTCGGCATCACAGTAAATCATGTGTTTGTCCACAGAGCGGAAATCACTCTCGGGAACATCATCAAGAAGAAAGGATGGAGGTGATATTACTCATTTTCTAACTGACGTGCAACGCTTATTTAAATTAGGGAAATACGGTTCTTTAAATCCTAATAATCCTTTGCCTTTTCTGAAATGCGTTGCATGTCCACATTTTTTGTTACCATTGAAACAGGCTGCTAATTTATCTCAAAGGAAATTCAGATTTTTTAAGACAAATGAGGAGATTTAGTCTCAGACTATAAAAGGATTCAAATGTCAGCATTTTAAAATAAACACCGGCGGCTGAATTGCTCTGCTGCCAAACCTTGAGATATTTTTAATCTACAGAAAAATATGTGGATAAATAAACTTTAACTTCATAATATGCAATTTGTCTCGGCCACTTAACTTCAGATTCGTATAATATTTGAAGAGATGCCACACTGGCCCGAGGCTATTTTTTATTTGAAAACCGTTACATTTAGAAATCAGAATTTAATCTTGAAGCTCCGAACCCTCTTGTGTCTTTGCCAGGCGCTCAAGTTTTGTCATCACAACAAAGATCTATTGGGGCGGCCAGTAAGTAGAACATTAAAAGTTGATGTTTGTTTTAATGTATCCTTTCAATAGTACATCAATAATTTGTTTTCATCACTCGACAGAGCAGAGACGGAGAGAGGACTCTCCAGAAAACACATCATTGAAGGTACAGTCTTACAGTATCTGCTGAACACTGTTTAGAGGTTAAAGTTCAAAAGTCCTCAGACCCAGAGTTGTGGTGAATCATTCGGCGACCCTTTAATCTTTGAATGTGTGCACTGTTCGCTGTCTCGCTCTGTTCACGTCACGCGTCACAGCGGATTCATCACCATGCCTTTAAATCAGATAAATGACCGTGTTTCATAACAGCTGACGACAGAACAAGTCTTCTTTTGCTAATGGAGGATGTTAGCGGACGGTGTGTTGGTAGGAAGCCGACATCATCGGATGTCGTTAACTGAAAGCTGTCACGTAACGTATAGTTTCAATGTCAATAAAATCTCAGGATCATCTCCCTCCGACAAAATAATCAAAGAGAAAGCTGAGAGGCTGTTGGCCTTGTATACGCACATCTTCTCTGTGTGTCCTGGAAGTCGTGTGGCCTCAGGTAACCATTTAACCAAGACTTGAATAAGATGTCTGGCCCTCGCAGTTGACTTCTGATTTGAGGAAGTGAGAGGGCAACATGCGAGGACAGTGCTGCTATCTGGACTTCATGATGTCCATAAACCTCCAGAACTAAGGACATTCCCATCAGCCTCGGCTGTACTTTGTGTTTAGTGCTAATGAGCATTAAGGCGGAGTGAGAATGTAATCACTCTCAGCATCGCAGACCCAGACTCAGCATCGCAGACCCAGACTCAGCAACGCAAACCCAGACTCAGCAACACAGAGCCGGACTCAGCAACGTAGACCCAGACTCAGCAACGCAGAACCAGACTCAGCAATGTAGACCCAGACTCAGCAACGCAAACCAAGACTCAGCAATGCAGACCCGGACTCAGCAATGCAGACCCGGACTCAGCAATGCAGATAAAAACCACTCGACACAAACACACAGAACCTGCTGGAAGCTCCCACTGGGCTAAAGACAATCTGGCACAGCAGGGAAGGGAGACACACCTTAAATACACCAGGGGAACGAGACACAGGTGGAAGACGTTAGGGGGCGGACCAGCAATCACACGAGCGGGAAACTTGACAGGACACGGGGAATGACATCAGACTATCAAGATTAAACAGGAAGTACATGTACTAACTCGACGGGTCTTGACACAACTACGTCGTTACTTTTGTCTCAACGGATGGAAAAAGACAAATACTTGCTCAAATTTCTCCGAAAATCTGTGAGAAATATTTGGAGGGAGTATAATTTGAAGATTGTGCTTTTGTTTTTTGCAGCACACTATGAATCACCACTCAGTTCAATGTGATGATATATATATATATGTATATATATAGAAATATGTATTCCTTTATGACTTTAATTGAAGCAGTTCTGCTCTAAAGCTCTTATTTGAATGAGAAAATACTCCAAACGTTTAATTTGTCACCTTAATTCACAGAGGAGGAGACAAAAATAGGCTTTAACATATACAGATTTAATATTCCACCAGAAGACATGCTTTATGGTGTAACATCTCATTATGGTGATATGAAATGACCTATGTTGTGAATGAATGATTGTGTCCAGTCCCCCAGTCCTAATTAGCATGCTAACAGGATTAGAATTAAGATTGTACACATGGTAGAACATTTTCAGCATGTTAGCTTTCAGCTCAAAGCACCACTGAGTCCACTCAGCGTGGCTGCTGATCCTTAGTCCTTTTGATGATGATGATGATGATGATGATGATGATGATGTCTAATCACAGATTATTGTTTATGACAGGTTTAAGAGGATCGTTATCAAGACTACAGCTAGATTATGTGGACATAGTTTTTGCCAACAGAAACGACGTCAACAGTCCGATGGAAGGTCAGTGACAGATGTTTGAAATGATTATTCTCGTTTGCTTCAATGAAAATCTCTGTAAAAATCTGTATTTATATTTGAAACGTGATGCCGTCTACTGTGATCTGCAGAGATTGTGCGGGCCATGACGTTCGTAATCAACCAGGGTATGGCCATGTACTGGGGGACCTCACGCTGGAGTGCCATGGAAATCATGGTGAATGCTGACCTCACACACAGAACGACAACACTGAACACTGTCAGGTTGTGGCACAAATGCTAATCGCTAGCCGTTCTGTTTCCCTGTGTTTGGCTGCAGGAGGCCTACTCGGTGGCACGCCAGTTCAACCTGATTCCGCCCGTGTGTGAGCAGGCGGAGTACCACTACTTCCAGAGGGATAAAGTGGAGGTGCAGCTCCCTGAGCTCTACCACAAGATCGGTCAGACATCCACAGCCTCCGTTTATCCTCATTTTCATTTTAATTGGAGGTTCATTCTGTTCCATTCGAACGTCTCCTCTCATTCCACCTCGTCCAGGTGTTGGAGCAATGACCTGGTCTCCACTTGCCTGTGGATTAATCACGGGGAAGTACAGTGATGGTGTGCCAGAGTGCTCCAGAGCAGCAATGAAGGTCAGTTTGATTTGACTGGGCCCTCCTCAAAGGGTTTGTCTCACTGGAAATCAACCTCGGTGTAATTCTCTCGCCAGTCAGCGGGGTATTGCAGTGTGAAATCAGTACTGTATTAAAGCGTTGCTCCATTTTGCTCCTGCTGAAGGGATACCAGTGGCTGAAGGAGCGAGTGAGCAGCGAGGAGGGCCGCAGGCAGCTGGCTAAAATCAAGGAGCTCCATCTACTGGCTGACAGGATGGGCTGCACCGCTGCACAGCTGGCCATCGGTACGACCCAGGCACCATGACTGTAGACATACAGATGCTCTGTTAATTCTATTGTTGTGTGTCTAGAGGTTCTAATTGGTCTGTTCTAGATTTGTTTTTTCAGATCTGAAATGTGCAATCACTTATTTCACACATGAGAATGTGAACGTGAACAGATTTAGTGCTTCACACGCATGTTTCCTGCCTGCCTGCAACCACTTTACTGCTGATCCATGAGCTAATCATTTAATAACACATTACAGGGCAGTTCTTTTTCACTAAAATGACAATTTGTCCCATTTGCTTTGACTCTCACGGATCACTGACGTTTAACTGAGCGCGGGTTTGATTGGTTCTCTCTTTTATATTGCAGCCTGGTGTCTGCGCAGTGAGGGAGTCAGCTCAGTCCTTCTGGGGGTTTCTAATACAGACCAGCTACTTGAGAACCTGGGTGCCCTGCGGGTAGAATTTCCTTTTCTTTCTCCTCCCACGTTCAGAATTTTGCCTGACACACTGACCCGGGTAACAACAGATCACATGACAAAGCAATTTCAAATGGTCTTTTTTTCTTCCTCCTTGCAGATTTTATCCCAAATGACCCCTCAGACCATCACTGAGATCGACGCCCTGCTGGGAAATAAGCCACACTCAAAGAAAGAGTTGCGCGCTTGAAGATGCAAAATCTGAGTGACAGATGATGTTTCAGGAAGACGATGAAGAAGACATTTGGGAAACATCGCTTTTTGCTCTGCTGTATACTCAACAACTTGCATGTCCTCGGCAACATTATGCTTCCGGTATGTGCGCATATCCATTTTTGCGCATTGTATCATGTATGAAAAGAAAAACATCTCTCGATTGGAGAAAAAAAAACCAGGTCATACATTGCTCACTGCTGATTGTTCACAGATTCTTTCTACAGGGGGGAGGACGGGTCTCTGACGTCCACAGAGACCAAAAAACAGGTTGGAAGTTATTCAACTGTTGTCAAGCAGATTTGACTCTTGTTAATCAAATGTTCTAAAGTGGGGAAAACCCCACCTCTGCGCTAAAATGCAACTTTAAAGCATGAATGGTGCTTTTCATGGGACATCCCAGGCTCCTCCCCTCGCAGCTGCCTGTTATCCTGTATGATGTTTAGTACCCAGCAGCCAGAGAGCCAAAGGTTAGTACTCAAGCGTCTAACCCAACATTTCCCATAATGTGCATGTGACTGGTCTGCCACGCTCACTGCTTTCCAGGGTTGGGAACAATGGATTACGAGAACAGATCACATGCTTTAAAAAGTAGTTTTGAAAGAAACCACATTTTTACACGTGCTCAAATGACTTTGTCTAAATTCAAATGAAAGGATCGTACTGCGACAATAATAATTAAATCAAAATATGTGAAATATGTTAGCTGTTTAACGATTAAAATTGGCAATCGGCAATCAGTGGTGGATGATATTTTTGAAAGTAACTTTCCCAACCCTGCTGCTTTCTCAGCAGTCTTTTTGCCTCTCCTGTTTGTAAACTGTGCGCATGTCCCTTTAAGAGAGGTTTACCCTAACTGGGTGTAAATGTGGCATGGCTTTTATGGCTTATGTAGATTTGCAGTGCCCTCGTAAGCCATTTAAAAAAAAGAAAAAGAGAAATGGTCTGTTTGATTGGGGATCTGGGCTGGCAGGCACTCCTGCTAGACTCTGAACGGCTGTGTGTCCATCGGACGTGTTCGTCTTTGGATTGTCCTGAACTGTATCAAAAAGATGTGGACAGAACGAAGAGCATCATTGTTCCTATAAGTCACGGGTCCCAGACAGTCGGACAGTAATGATAAATGATGATGAGTTTAACAAATGTGACTCAGGTCACTTTGGGGTAAGATTTAGCAAATGTAACTTTATTTTTCTCTTTTCTTTACATTATAAAAATATAGCTTCTCTGCTAATTTCTCTGGGAGTTCTCTCTCTCTCCCTCTGTCATTTGTTCCCTCTATTCTTGCACACATGCACAACTCGTTTTATACTGTGCATTTCATGTCTTCTCCCCCTTTTTAAGTTATTGATTTCAATACTTTGTAATGTGAAGGGATTTATTCCTCGTGTGATTTCCCCATGATTTTCCCAATCTACAGAGCGGGGGAGGTGTTTTGATACATGAAGTTGTTTTAGTTGGTACAAGGTTACATTGTACTGTAAATAAGCTTATCTGTTTGGCAGTGACACAATGAGATAAAGGTTAATATGTATATGAATCATGAGAGAAATCGGAGCGGCCGAAGACGTTGCTCCCCTCTGTGACTCTGCGAAGGTGTACAGTCCGACCGAGTGTAGCTTCCTGTGTACATAGATACTTCAACCCAACCATGAACATGTAACGTTTGCCTGCATAACTTATATTTTACTGTCTTGCAACAAAGAGAAACCAAAACGAGAGAAGAGACAACTCAAACTGAATGTATCATGTCTGTTGCTGAAGCCCGTCTAACTTAAAGGGATGAAGCACGTACCGTGTTTTGAAAAAGGGGAGTTTCTGTTTGTGTTTGAACCTGCTACATAAAAACCTGCAGAGCTGCTACATTACCATTGGGACTCGGACAGAAAAGGTGGTCCAACACACACACACACACACACACACACACACACACACACACACACACACACCTAACCTGAACCTATAGGCTAATCATGTGAGCTCACGGTTGGAATAAACTGTTTATTTGTCTGTACAGGGATGTTAGTTTATGACTGCATGTACAGTAAACAACCCCACGACTAGGTAGCACACTGGCAATTACCCACAATGCTGTGTTGCAGCAGTCTGTGCTCCCATGATGCTTTTCAGCTTCCTTCTGCACACTTCACCCAACAACATGTGGACAGACACATCTGGATGAGAACAATTAAAACAAGCAGCAGCGGCTCATTGAATTCCTGCTTCCTCCTCATTGTTGCTGGTCTGCACTCGTGATTTAAGCCAGCGAGTAGATAAGAGCCGCGCCGCGATGCAGACGCTCAGAGCTTATCAGTCGAGTCTACTTTGAACCCTGAACAGGTTCGGTTGCACCATTTCTGCACCCAGCGAAGCTTTAAATGATCCTTTGTGTCTGCTTTGTGTTACATCAAATGGAGATTGTTTTATTGTAGCATGCATGAATTCAAAGAGATATATTTGAACTCTTCTGACTCGGCACATCAAAAGCTGGATTATCTGTGTGACAGAGAAACAATGTGCTGCCCGTGCATACTTTCTAAATGAAGCCTGAGTTTCTCAATCTGGCAAAGACATCGCTATTAGTTGCTAAGCTTTCTTGTATATTTATTTTGTTTTTTTAGGCTCACTTGTGTGTTTAATCAAGGCCTGGACCCACTAAATATTTGAGGTTTGTAAAATGGCACTACGAAGCATACACAGGTGCAATATTTGCTCTAACGTGTTAAAGTGGGGTGTATTTTCAGGGTTGATGGGTAATAACTTGTCATCTATATGTAATGGAAAAAATGACTGCTTTATGAGGAGTATAATACAATCAAGACAGATACAATTTAACATGCAAATAGCTCTTTGAAGTTCAAACAAATAAATGTAAGAGCTACCAAGCAATGCTATATTCTGACTACTCATCCTCCCAGATGTCCAGCAGCTTCACCTGTCGCCCCGTGGGTCGTTCCAATAATGGGACAGGAACCTGGCCTCCCAAATGTCAATGGAGTGTTATATAAAACATATGCAGGGTATTCCATAAAGCCATCCTCTGATAAAGGTTATATGTGCTGAAAAAAAAACGCCGGATGTGTCATCGCCAACACTGCTGGAGAAAAACAGGTTTTCACCGCATGATTCATCCATCGCAGGAGGAAGCAGTAAAGAAGCAGCCGGTCAGGAGCCGAGGACATTTTACTGTCTAATAAAATGCACTTAATCCCTTGCCGAGTTGCTTTTGTGCTAGTTTGGCAATTATGTAAACGATCAGACACCGAACCACCGAGTTGCATGCAGTTGCTGCTGTGTACCAAAGGGCCCAGGTGTAGACTGATATTCCTTCACTTTAATAGTTTAACTAGAATGAGTTGAGTGCAGAGGCTATTTACTACCTCTGGAAATGAAATACAGTCAGTTTTCAGTGGATTTAAAGGGTTCTTTCTTATTCCTCTAAAATAGTCCCCAATAAATGCACTATTCATTTGTCCACATATTCAGACAGCATGTAAATCATGTCACATGTCGTCTTCGTTGGGTGAAGTTATCTCTGTATAAAATACAGAATATCTCCTTTCCAATCCTCAACTAAGACACGTTCCTTCCTGTCCTTAATTCATCCCGGCTGCCTGCACATCTGTGCAATCACATTCCACTCCCTACAGATCGCTTCATAACAAAAGTCCTTCACATCATTTCAACATGCCCTAAGCCTCTTTTATCTGCAGAGGGAATAAAATACTCCCAACGACCGATTAACGTTGTTTTTTTTTCATAGCTGCTTTTAAAAACACACCCATTCCCTGTTTATTCCTTTATCCCCAATCCCTGGTTGACCATTCGACCGACGATTATCATCTCTCTCGTGTATGTAAATGTAAAAGTATTCCAAAATTTAAAAAAAGAAAAGAACAAAAGTCACGTGATAACAGGTTACATTTATTTTCTACTAAAATACATGTTTCATGCAGGTTTTGTTCACTTTTCCACAACAGTCAACAAAAACACAATGAAGCTAGTGTTGAACCAGCTGGAGGATTTTCAGCACAAGGGTTGTGTGTGTGTGTGTGTGTGTGTCTGTGTGTGTGTCTGTGTGTGTGTCTGTGTGTGTGTGTGAGTGTGTGTGTGTGTGTGTGTGAGAGAGTGTGTGTGTGTGTGTGAGAGAGTGTGTGTGTGAGTGTGTTTCTAGTGGATTTATAGATAATGAGTCTTCTTCTGCTTTTACATGCTGTAACATGCGTTCACTTGATAACCAACAGCCAGCCAATCAGACCTGGTCATGATACCGCACTAAATTAATGAAACTAAGGGGGAAAAGGCCCGTGAAAAAATTGTGCTAAATGTGCCGGAGGATGGAAAATAAATACAAAAAACACACAACTAAATATTGCTTTTGAAAATGAATGTCAGAACAATCTGTGCACAGTAATAATTAGCCAAAAATGCTCATTTAATCACCTGTTCTCCGCTAGTTCGTAGACAGTCTGGCTGGTCTCTTCGTTGATTAGCTGGATGCGGTACGTAAAAAATAAATATTTATCTCTTCTGCCCAGTTTCCTTGCCAACTTGGCGGCTCCCACCGTGACCTTCACAACAGGTCGTCACCGGCAGGCTGCGGCACGGCTGAAGTTTGAACAGTGGAGTAGAAGGCATATGTGAATCAGAGTATATACTAAATGTAAAAGGAGCAACCGAGCATGGAGGAAACCCCTATGCTCTACTTAACAAGGCCCGCTATGATCTTCATAAGAAAATAAAAAGAGGTAGGCAAATTCTCTCCATCGCTCAGAACTCACTGACAGTTTAATAAGATGCAGAAATGGGCATGAAGTACTTGTCAAAACATGCTACACACAAAGCCTGTTTTAAAGATGACAGTCCAGCGCAGCATGCATTAAAACCAGCCACCCGACCTATTAAAAATAGCTTCCCTCCTTACACAGCTCTTTGCATATTCATACTATTAAGACTTGAATTACTTTTTCATGTAAACAAGGAGACAACGAAACACACGACTCACGCATGCATTATCATCTCCGGACTGTAGAACGACAGTAAACACAGACAGATGTTACTGCACAGCATATTTAGTGGCTTTTGCTTGGGGATTTTTTTTTTTTTTTAGGATGCAGGAGAATGTCAAGAGAGCTTTGTTAATACATAAATGAAGCGACTTTCAGCGCAACTCAACGCATCTTCTTGTCTTTCTTACTGCCCGTCTGCATGACATCATTAAGGGTAAACGACATGAACGCAATCTGCTCAAGTTCACTTTCTTTCCCGCACTCCAGCAGGCAGGAAAACTGATCCCTGTCGCCGTTGTACGCCAGGTCTGAGTAGCCGCTGGGCCCGCTGTGGATGATCCTGGGTCTGTCCCAACCCGACGAGTGCAGGGGGGATCGGTTCAAATAGACGCCCATGTCCCTCCGACTAGACTTGTTGGTCGGGTGGATGAAGAGGAGCCAGGTCTGTGTGTCTGGAGACAGGAGCGACGTGCCACAAGCTTTGCTCTCTGCGTCATCGTTGGGGACAAATTCAGGCGCGGGAAAGCCGATCACGCTGCCCTGACAGCCCGAAGGTGGTTCGACGAGCTCCGGGGCGATGTGGGGTTTGTCGAAATGCACGCCGCTGTTTTCGCTCAGGGCCTCACACCTGTGGCCCCCAGTGTTACGAGCATTGCAGTAAAGGTGACTCCTGCCCTCGTGGTCTATGATCTCGGCCATTTCACATTCACCTGACTTTTTCCGAAGCATCTTGCCGATGTGCCACGTCTGACCAAAGTCCTCACTGTATACGGACAGTGCCCGTGGGTAGACCGTGAAAGGAACGGGGAAGGAACAGCATCTGTAAGGGACGTAGTAGGCGTACGCCGGGATGATCAACCGGCCGTTCTCCAGCTGGACGCCGTGGCCCGGACCCACGGCGAACGTGGCCCACTTATGGATGGTATCGCCAATCACACTCTCTGTTAAGTCTCTCGCCTGACTCCAGGTCTGCCCATCATCGCTGCTGCTGACGCAGCAAAGACGCACCTTGTTCTTACCTGTGAGGAGCTGCCTGAGCTCCGTGGTGTTCCCCCAGACACAGATGAAAAATAAAAACAGTGTTTTGCTGTTTTTCTCATACACGGGGCAAGGGTTCATAGTGCGGTGGCTGGGCAGATATGCGGTGGACAGCTCCTGACTGGACGACCACTGGAAAAAGAACCCAACCGTTAAAAAACACAACAAGATCACGTTGATGATGATAAAAGGTCAACATGATGTTTGTCGCATAATAACCTGAACAGATCCATCCTCTTTCAACGTCCCTCTTCTGATAACAAGGATTTTGGCGTCATGGTCGGAGGGCGAGGACCTCTTCTCTGCGAAGGCCAGGAAGGTGCGACTGTGCCTCAGATAGATGAGAGCAGGAAGTCTGTACGTTATCCCACTTGCCTCCTTCTCAAACAAAGTTGTTTTGACCGGTTCCTCTCCGCTGCCACTCTTTGATGGTGAGTTCCCCATAGTGGATCTGATTTCCCTGCAAATACAAAACGGTACCAATTATGTGACTTAAATCTTGGCTTGTTTTTTTTTAATCTCAACACAAATAGTTCACACACACACACACACACACACACACACACACACACACACACACACACACACACACACACACACACACACACACACACACACCCCACACACCCCACACCCCCCACACACCCCACACACAGACACACACACACACACACACACACACCGTTACAAATAGCATCCAACGCACACCGCGCGTGCACTAGAGAGACCACCGTTACCTTCACTGGTCGCTCTTCACATTTGTCGCCCCTGATCTCTCCACGAACCGCATTATTACCGTCTTATCTCACGCCACAAAAAGGGACCTCTGATGTTCACGACACTGATGCTATGGGTTCATCGGGAAAAGAAGACGGCGCCGAAGCGAGAGGAACAGTCGTGCTCACTTCCGTGTTCGCTTAGACTCGTCCGAGCTAAACTAGACGTCGGGTTCAACCGAGAGCTGCGACGAGGCCGTTTGGTCGAGCTTTTTTTTTTTTTACGTGCGGTGGCACGATAACAAAATGTCAAAGGAGCTAGCTGCTAAGTGTTATAGGACGGGAGTTATCCGGTGTACAGCCTCACGCATGCGCAGTATGGTTGATCCCCGATTAGACGTTAGCTAGCTAAACCGTATAAATGAACATCGGTCGAAACAGTCGAAGGTAAATTGGTCTTGGTGAGTAATGTGGACACTGTGACGTGTGTGAACAAAACGCAGCATATTCTTATCAATTATATTAAATGTCTCAAAGTATCTTCGGGTGGTTAGGCGGATTATCATCTTATCATTGAATTCAATCTTTGACTAGCTAGGCTCACTGGTTTCTTCCGCTTAGCCCGCAATGAAAACACCAGCATTTATTGTTCAGCGCCCCCCGCTGGACGGGAGGAGCGGTGCTCGTCTTCTTACGTGCTGTTGCTAAGATACAGAGCACCACAGCAGTGTAGCTGAAGATCGACTGTATTTGTAGGAAGTATTCGGGCCTCCTCACCTCGCGAAGAGTGCGATGAACACGTGAAAAGTTTTCTTTTGGATCTAACGAGCAGACAAGATGGCCTGCTATAAATTAGATGATGGACAGAGCGATCCTACCAAATGTTTCCCACCAAGGACGCGTCGAAGCAAAGAGGGTGGGTTAGGTAAACAAAACAAACAAATACATAAATAAGGATAAATGCAACAACCATGTAAAGACACTCACATATTCACTATGCATCTGTAAATCTGAAAATAAATAAATAAACATGAATACTGTTTTGTTGAATTGTATTTCCCCTGTAGGTTATTGGCTCGTGGCCTACAAAAAGGCAGAGGAGCAGAAATGCAGGAATGTGCATGCAGGAATAAAAAAGGCTTATAAAGAATGTGAGGACAGCAGGGGGGCTGGATCTCATGGTAACACATTAGATGGACCTTTCCTGGTGAGGCACTGACATCTGCTTAATGTGAGAGTGCTTATTTGACAAAAACACCAACTGTTTGTCTGTTTTACAATTTTCCTTTGCAGCTCCAGTTACACTGTGTTGATAAACCGTCTGAGCTCTGCTCCGTTAACATCAGTGAGCAGAAACTGAGTTCTGTAAGAGTCACTTTATTATTCAACTCATTTGGTATCTCTGTGATTAAAACCGATCAAAGAGCCGTTTCCTTGCTGTGCACAGGTCAAGCCAGAAGACCTCCAGATGTTTGACAACGTGGCTTACATCGATGCATCCGTTAACTGCCTCTCTTTAGGTGATTATTCTCAGACATCACACAGATTTACACGATGAGGGTGATTTTATGCCTCTTGCATAAGAAATGAGTGACTATGAGAAAATGTTTTTTCCTATAGGGTCTTTTGCCAGTTTTGTGTCTTTAAGAGAACTCAATCTGTCATTAAACGGTCTTTGCAACATGAGGTTTCATGCTGCGGACTTCCCTCATCTCCAGGTAAGATGGCTGACTTCCACATGCTCATTTGACTCGTGTTATTACTGCGTCTTGATGTGACCACATCCACATTTTGAGTGTGTAACATTATAATATTAAATTGCCATATCTCAGGCTTGCACTGATAATGAGTGCTTGTTATTTGTCTTTACAATGGTTATGTTTTTATCTAAGTTATTTATTTAAATTCTACAGGTTTTGGATTTATCCTACAACAGTTTGACAGCTGATGATATTGTTTCCATGGGTCGTCTTCCCCGTCTGAAAGTCCTTCATCTGACTGGAAATCAGCTTCATCATCTTCCTCCTGATCTGGGTTCCTCCAACCACGAGCAGACTGAACAGTTAGTACCTCATATTTCTATGAAGCAGTATTTGGTTAGTTGTTACAAAGACATAATTGATCAAATTAGCAAGCGTGGTGTTGCTTTTATATCCTAGCTCCAGGTTTATGTTATGACTGGTAGTAAAATGCTGCTCTCCATATAAAAGCTATTACAAAAGAAACATCACGGAATAAGCGACACAATGAAAGACAGCTAATCTGTTTCATAATAGGATTTCAGCAACATGCAAATTCATTCTTTAACTGTCGTCTGACGCTCCGGATAAAACTTCCTTACACAGTATTCCATTTGATTTAACCAATCATCATCGGTGCATTTGTATATTTTTATTGCACAACAACAGAGGTTTTTTTTACAGCGAAAGTCCACAAACTGAAACATGTATGTTTTCAAATTGACCAAGAGGGGGCGCACAAATGCACCAAATTAAAACTCCTGAATCTGGTGAAGCAAATGTAATGACATTCTATACACCTGTTCCACAGCCAGATGTATATCTGGATGGATGGATGGATGGATGGATGGATGGATGGATGGATGGATGGATGGATGATGGATGGATGGATGGATGGATGGATGGAGGGATGGATGTATGGATGGATGGATGGATGGATGGATGGATGGATGGATGGATGGATGGATGGATGTATGGGTGGATGGATGATGGATGTATGGATGGATGGATGGGTGGATGGATGGATGGATGGATGGATGGATGGATGTATGGATGGATGGATGATGTCGGTGTGGGTGATTGGTATTATGTTATAGTTGTGTTATAGTTCTTTTTCTTACAGGTCGGCTGAAGAAGGAGACGACATGTGTTTCGGAGCTCTTGAAGTCCTGATGCTTGACGATAACAAACTGTCCTCTGGAGTCTTCGACAGTCTGGCAAACCTCAAGAGGTCACGACGTGGTTTGGAAATTTGCTACGCAAAGTAAAACAAATATGTGTGAGCGTTTGGAAAGATATGTGGAAACGCTAAAACGTTTAAAAGTTTCACAACATGTGGAAAGTTACACCGAGCGTGTGCTGTCTGTTACAGGCTGAAGTATCTAAACCTACAGGGGAACTGCATTTCTGAAGTTACATTTCTGCAACCGACGGGGAGTCCCGAACCTCGGCAGACATCTACTGAAGAGCAACCAGAAGAAGTGGGGTCTGGTAAATAACTTAACAGTGGGCCTACATGTATCTCCTAAAAACATCTAGTAATTTATATCCCCTCATATCCAGCCCACACCAAGACAAACCCTGGTGAGAATCTCCAGAGAGCTTCACAGGTAATTAAACATGATTGGTGTTTGAGATTTGTCATCAGTGCGTGTTTCCCATATTTTAATTCTCTCGTGGGTCACCATGACTCTCTCACCAGGAACACCTCAGCAGATCCTGCGTCCCCCTACCGGAGCTTCAATCCCTCAATTTAGCCGACAACAAGGTGTGTCGGACGATTCGCACAAACGAATCCACCGTGACCTCTTTGGTGAAATGCACTCAGGTGTCTGTGCTTCCTCATCAGATCGCTGAGGAGAAATCGCTGACCTCTGTTCAACTCTTCCCAATGCTCCGAGAACTTGACGTTCACTCCAACCCTGTGACCACAAAGAGACGTGGTAGGCCTTTCTCTCTTCTACCTGGGAGAGAACCGTTCTGAATTGTCAATGCTGAAATGACGTTTGGTTTGGTTTGGACCCAGGTGACCTCTCAGAGAGACTGGGCATTACCATAAAGCGTAAGAAGACTCAAGAGGTGGCGAAGCCTCCACTGAAGGTGTCTGCTGATCCCAAGTGGAAGGTTGGCTGTGTTCTTCACTGAGGTCTGATCATCACCCTCCACATTTCACATTGTTCAACTTTTTATTGAATCA
Source organism: Eutrigla gurnardus (assembly GCF_963514095.1). Classification (NCBI taxonomy): domain Eukaryota; kingdom Metazoa; phylum Chordata; class Actinopteri; order Perciformes; family Triglidae; genus Eutrigla; species Eutrigla gurnardus. The sequence goes on from NC_139938.1 coordinate 23,550,011, forward strand.
CAGGTGAAAGAAAGAACCCCAAAGGTCTCAAACAACCAGCCGCTGATTGCAGATGCACCATGTCCTGTTCCAACTCAAACACCAGGGAATGGCAGAGAAGAAACCGCCGAGCACTTCTTTGTCACTCAGGTTTTTACTTTATGGTTTTCGTATCCGTCCTCTCTTTTCTTCTCAACGTTCTCTCTCTTTACTGGATGTTATTTCACGTCCAGGCCACAGATGTTCCCCAATGTGAGTTGGACCTCGGAGCTGAGGCGAGAGGAGCCGTAGAGAGCGAGGCCGATGCCGCTCCTGACAGATTGATGGATCCTAAAGCGAAACCGAATCCCGATGTGGTGAAGCGCGTCGGTGAGGAGCCGTAGTTTCACCTGCAGCTATTTATTTCTGGACTTTTTCCTCAAGCCTTGAAAGGTTAGCGAAGGCAGAATCAGTTTTCTTTTGTTGTGTTTTTTTTTTGTCTTTCAACAGGAATTCAAACTGCTGTTCGGATGCTGGAACACACACTGAAGAATCTTAATGTTTACAGAGACTCGAAACCAACGCTTGATAGCATCCAGATGCCGCACGGAAAACCAGAGAAAAGGGTTCAATATTTTGCATTCACACTCAACATTACTGTCAAGTTGTAATAAATCTAGCCGGCACTGTAAAGAACAAGGAGTTTGACTTTAACAGAATCACGTTTCGTACACAGATTAAGGAACTTTCACAGTTGAAGCCAGTAAAGCATCCGACGAAGAGGCTTGATGAAATGATCAAAGTCATCAAGGAGAGCACATCGATCACAGAAGTCCCCTTAAGTACGCTGACTTCTGTTACTGTGGATCTCATGACCTTGTCTCTATCTAACCCTCTGGTCTACGTACAGGCAGCGCCATCCACGGCACAGGTGTTAACAAGAAGGAGGCTCTGATGCTGCTGAGGGACATGAAGACGAAGCACAAGATGGTCCACAAGAAAACAATGGAGCGAGCAGCCGGCATGGAGAGGAGCCGGAACGGTGCTGAACCTCCACCATGAGCAGAAGCTCTCGAGTGCTTGAGTTAAACTTCACCTCGTACCCCCGAAGCACATCAGCAGCTGTTTTCTTCAACAGCCAATATGTTTAATATTAATATGAGACAACATGTTGTGATAAGTAGCGAGGAAGATGTGGATCTGCTCCGACTGAAAGATCCTTCACACCACCCTTCACCTTCTGGCTGGTGAAGAAAGACAACAGAATTGTGTGGATTGATATCACAATAAAATCTAAAATATGTGTTTTTGTGTTGATCATGTGGAGTTTTTCAACCAGTGAACAGGAGGCTAAAGAGGACCTGAGGACTTACAATCAGTATAATCAGTCGTTCATAACATTAAACAGACCTGCATTTACAATCCATGTCCGTAAACACATGGCAGTTACTACAAGCTAACGATGGTTTTCATTTAGTGCTCTATTTTCCTTCCCCTTTTTGTTTTTGATTTCATGGTATTCTTCTTCTTCGGGGCAGCTTGCAGATGGAATGCAGGTTCAGCCCAGGTGGAATAAAAGATTTCATGGGATTCTACATTCTTCCATTCATGTGTGGACATTACCCTGCTCATGTGATAACTAATACACACATGCCATACAATAAAGGCGTTGTGTACACAGCCAGCAGATACTTCATGGTTCACATTTTCAACAATCTCAAATATTAGAAATGTTAATTTAAAACAATATAAGATGTTTAATTTAACATTCAACAGTGTTGATCTGGTAGTTTATCTGTTTCCAGCAAACACCTGGCCTTCGGTCTGGTTGGGATCTTTTCATTTTTAGCCGTGTATTTAGTGGTAATGAGGAAATCTGAGGATTTTACACACTCAGAAATACTATTCTCCAGCTGGCCGGAGGTCAGCAGAGCTCATCCGTGTTGCAAAGAGATATCCCAAAGTATCGGACAACCCCTGATCCTCGAGGGTGATTGAGTTGGATCAAAATTCTGATAAATCTCTTCAGAATTACTGTTTCTTTTCCATAATAATTTTACTGCTCTTTTAGGCGCAACTAAAGTAAAGGTCTTCTGAGGATTTGTTGCTTTCAGGAACATGATGGAGTGTGTTCTTCAGCCAACGAGTCCTGGCATGACTTTATTGTTTTGCCTGACCAGAATGCTGTTATAATGTAATTTTGAAGTGATAATTATTAGAACTTTGGGACTAAAATGCACTATTGTGCAAGAGGTATACGCTTAACATTTTCCACAGTTTTGGGCAGTGATCAGTCACAGTCACGGCTTTTATGTTCCAGGCAGTCGGTAGGCATTCCTTGACATCATCACAGACTCATAAAACTCTTAGAAACAGAAAATCTGAGACAATTTCCCCCCAAATATACATGCTTAGTTTTTTTGCCTATTTTCACACACACTCCTGGATGCTTGTGTTTGTGCCCACTATTTTAAATCCACTAACACCTGCTAGAATGATAATGGAGCCAGACGTCCTGCAGAGAAAGGTCTGGCTACGTGAGACCAACATCATCATGAAACAAACACAGCAACTATTAAAAGGGAACTCCACTGATTTTGTATTGCAATTCCATCAAGTTTGGGGGTTCAAAAGAGACATGAATGGGCAAAATCGAACCAGCAGAGGTCATTCTATTCAGAAACCCTTTCTGTTATATTACTTGTAATCCTTGTAACAAACTGATAGCAATGAATGCATTAAATGCTCTGACATAAAACATTTTTTAAAATGTCATTTGTGGCCGTGGCAGGACTGTAAAAACCGGCTTAGAACAGACGTCTGAATGAAGAGGGCGGGACTTTTTCAGTTCGGTGATGCGTTCAAATTCCACATTTCTGTGGTTTTTCCAAATTACCTACTCAACCTTTAATCTCTCAAGGCGTCCCACAATGCAACTTGCTGGCATCTTTTATTAAAACCTCCCTGTGTGATAAAAGTCTCATTTTAGCCGGCCTCCACACACCGATTCTGCACAGCGGGCTTTCTTAGTCTCTAAACCCAGGGCCAGGTAAACCTGATAACATCACTATGACATCATCAGGCTTGTTTTTAAGGGTTGTAAGTTAAAGCTTCAAGGGTAATTTGTTGCCACTCTGCAACGTGGAGTTGCACAATGACACGCAGTTGTAGCCAAGTCCGTTCATGCTACACAAGAAAAGCACCACAAAACAAAAACAGTAGTGCATTCCTGTCGTGCAACTTTGGGAATTTGCATCAGGAGGAATGTAAACAGCAGCAACGCAAATAATCCTCTGGGCAGATAATATGGTGGGCATGATAATATTAAAAATGTAACATAAGGGGAACATTGTCCATGAATTTTAGTGATGTTTGAGCACCGGTTTGGGGGGCGTTTTGTCCAGGCAGGCCTGGCTGGGAGGTCAGCTGGGAGGTCAGCTGGGAGGTCGGCGGAGGTCAGCTGGGAGGTCAGCTGGGAGGTCAGCTGGGAGGTCAGCTGGGGGCGGCGATCGTCTGCCCAAAACTCAATCAAATCCCCACGCTTCCTTTTCTGATGTTGTTGAGTGTATTTGTTACGTGCCGTAGGTTCTCGAGTGATAAAGACAAGAAATTAAGCTAAATTCATGGGCTGAACTTCCAGCCGCACCATGCACCGCCCAATACTAAGATGATTTTGTGAATACTTTGATTCGCCTCCAAATTAAAGCGCATGTCTGATCGTTTATGAATTTGTTTTTATGTGACAGTATTCTGTCTTTTCAGACATCGCCACAAAAATCCTGTCTGTCTGTTGGAGGCATGCATGCTAAAGAAGTGATTATGAATGAAAATGTAATAAATGAACGTGAGAAATCACACAATCCACACATGTATGCAGTTTGTTTCTCACAAATGTGTATTTATTCCAGAGTCTTCGCTAAAATAAGCACAACGTCAGCTGTAGAGCGAAGCCATCAGAAATGAATGTCTCTCTTTTTATTATTATTGGACTCCTCCTCACATTAGCACAGAATAAACAGACGGTCAAAAAGGGGCTTCGTTGGGCTTTCGCTCTGCAACCTCCTTTTGTTCTTAGCATGAAAAACTGACGATGTGAGTTATTAACTGGAAACACATTTCCATCCGTGATATAACAAACTGGCAGGAGAGCAAGATACTCCGTCCCAAAGCAAAAGAACAGAAACGTGGTCGGAGAAAGGCATCGGTGGGCTGTTGTGTCTTCGGCTAAGACGGATCTTTTTGTTTATATATCTTTAAGTGTTTGCTTCTTTTGTCTGTATATTTCAATGCAGCACATTCTCACATCTGGAGCCGTCATCGCCGCAATCAAGCCTTGAGAGATGTTTGGTTTGTTTGACTCTCAAACTGAGAGGCCAACAGTTAAGCTTTGAGAATAACCCTGTGGAGAATCAGACACCAGATTTGGCTCGGGATGAATAGGCCCTCGAATACCTCATCAACACTCCTCATTACTCGAGTGCCAAATGAGTTCACTGTGGACCGGACCTAGTCATTATTTCTTTTGATGGGACAATTGAACTGTAACACACTTATCATGTAATCCTGTAAAAAGGCTCCGGATACTCTGAAAAGGGGCCAATAGTTACAGATCAGAACCGGTTGACGGTCCGCTCCATCGCATCGTCTTTAATCGTCCACAATCACTACGAGTTTTAAAAGTTTGACCTTTACAGGATAAAGGGGACCGAAGGGTTCACAACAAGTATCCCGGTATTGTCCATGTTCCCTTGGCCAGACTCCAACCATCAGCTAAAATGATCGGGGCCAACTTAATTAATGAGAGGGTGTAAAAAACTGAGCCCTTGATAGATTCTGGAAGTATTTTGATGAAGTATAAACTCTGAGGGTTCTGGTGAGCACCTTAATCAGCTATGAAAGCAAACATGCCCATCACACTTAATTATCTTAACACGGTTTGGCTTGCTTTGAATCAAAAGCCTGCCTTATTCATTTTCCAATGCTTGGAACTAAACGCTGCAGCACACGAAAAAAAAATGTTAAAAATCAATCTTTTGAACGGAGTTCAACTGGCTGCTTTCCTCTGGAAGGCAACGCTGTTCCTGCAGAGTATCTGTGATGAAATGCTTGATCTTAAGCTGTCGCAACGTCCTGAAGTTCTCCGTTAATGTTACAACAATGGGCCCAGAAGAATCCTGGTCCGAGTCCTGACCCCGGAGTCTCACATTCTCTCCCCTTCTCGCTGAATCTGGGCTACATGGGGCAGCAGGGCGGAGTGCGCCTGCACAGAGAGCTGACCGGCTGCATGATTTATACCTACTGACTGCCCCCAGCTGTTACAATTGCCCGAGCCAAAACTAAGCATGCATAGCTGAATCGGCCCGTGAGACGAATCCAAACAGCCATAAAACGAAGACTGATAGGATTTCCATCGGAAAAAAAAAGATTAAGAAATATAGAAACATGCTGATGCAGCATGTGTGTTGAAAACCAATCCGGTTTATAACTGCGGACGCGTCAGGTTCATAATTTAATGACCTGCATGGGAAAAAACGGCAACGTGAAAATGTTAATCACTAATTTCGCTTGGCAGCAATAAAGTAGAACAGCCCTTTCTCACCCCTCTTTTGACTGGAACAGCCTCTCTGGGCAACTAAGGCTGCCCTTTTTGTGTGGAAGTAATGAAGGCCTACACAAGGGGAGTGCGTCCGTCTCAAAATATTGTTTCATGCCTCTAGTGAGAGACAGACAAGAGTTGTCTGGCGCAAAAGTGTGAAAGAAACACAATGAGTCATTGTTGGAGGGGGGAGGGGGGGAGAGCACGTTGTGAGTTCACAGGGAAGGGAAGCGATGTTGTTCTGCAGGCGCCCACTCGGCCGGCCGAGGTCTGCAGTTGCACACCGACTGAGTCATGGGAACCACGGTGATAATCTGACACCAGTGGATCAAACGGGGCCCGCGGACGGACTGCACACGGTGCTGCAGAGCAAACAGAAAGGCCTGCGTTCACAGATCACGTTCACGCCGCTCCGAGGGAGCTCCTTACTTCCATGACATCGCCCTGAGATTTCAGTGTTTGGATTGGAAGTATCATCCACTTCCTTTATTCGGTGTTTTGGAAATACTTCAGTTTCTTGGCCTGTTCACTAACGGCACAATCTCACCTGTCGGGTTCACGGTGGGCCCCCTGATGCACTGCACTAAAGAGATTTTAAAGGCAAATCATCGTGTTGTTAAATCTTGGTAGACATTAAAATAGTTTTCTCCTGAGTGAAATATCTGGCTCTTTAGCAGCTAAATGCTCCACCATGTTCACCAGCTTACTTCTAGTTGGTGCTGCTGGGAGAACTGGATTCTGCACTAAGTTGTTACTCTGGTTTCCAGGTCAACAGACAGAGAACACTGCCAGTACACACTGAGTTTTCTTTTCCCGATATAAGACGTTGGATCGAATTTAAGGCTGTTTTCCGTTGCTATCCTCCATCCTGAATCACCATCTAATAACAGGACAGATTCCAGACAGAAATCTCACATATTAGCCTAATCCTTTAATTGTTTAGGAGTAGAATGGTTACAGGTGCTAAACGGAGGCAACTAGTCATCAGAACCGATTTTTAGGAAAATGCTGATGTTGGGGAAATACTGTGAGAGTTTCGGGGGGGATGGACGGAGTTTGAACTTCTGCTTTTGATTTCCTTGCCTCTGAAAACATTACATCTCCAGTGGGAAAAACCCTTTATCCGGCCTTCCGGAGTCTGATTTAATGGAAGCCCTCAGGCGACGACGCTCCTCTGTGGCCGGCATGCAGATCATAAACGAATCAGCAAATCATTTTCACCCTCAAAGACGACCCGGAGTTCTGAGAGCCACATCTTGAGGCCGTCCAGCACAGATTTGCAGCGTTCCCACTCTCCACGACTCACGTGGGGGAACGTTTAAACACGACGAGTTAAAACAAATCACACAAAGTTTACCGGCGCAAACCAGCGAGAAACATTTATGTGTTACAACTGTGAGCAAAAGGTACAGAGAACATTCAGCTACAGCAACTATGCCAACTTTCTCTCTGTAGAATGTCATGTAATAATATAACTAATATAACAAAGCAAATCTCTCCGACACACAGCTGTGTGTTCGCTGGCAGGTTGAACCCGAACACAATGCCTACACACAAAAAAACATTCAGATAGTCAAACAGAAATCATACAAGAACCAATATATTTTAAATAAGGTGACAAAGCCTCGGTTTGTATTCACAATAAATACGCTGATGATCATTTATCCTTAAAAACCCTTTACATTCTCCACATGATCAACATTTACTAAAATACCGATCCTTTTATGGTTCAAGCAAAGGGTTTGTTAGAGAAATAATGATCGTCCTCAATAATTCATTCAGCTATCAAACACTGTGTTTTGTAACCTAAAAATGAACATGTGATGATTTAAACATGACAACAACGTATCAATCAATAAAGGATATAATAAATGAGAGATCCCACTTGTATTACAGGAATGCCGTGTGTGAATAAAGGATGCGCTGTGTGTTAAACGTCGTTGGGAATATTGATATAAAAAGGAGAAGAGAAGCCATCAGGGTGAACACACGTCTTCTATCTGCTTGGGATTTAGGAACGTCACCATCTCTCGTATGCCGTCTTCACAAACTGTGGTCTGAGGAGCTGCACTCAGATTTTCTCCCTCCCCTTTAAATTTTCTCCACGTGTCTGAAAAAAAAAAAAACCCCAACCCTATATTAATTCAATTCTGTCACCAAAATCAGGAGGATTTCAGCAAATTAAAGTATTTCCAGAATCTAAAAGTCATACCTTCATCAAGTGTTGTAAGTAACGTGTAATTTTCTGGATGATCCACGATATCCTTTCTTTGAACGTCACCGATTTCCATTAATTGTAAAACGCCTGTGTAAAATAAAGCAAAACTGTCAATTTGTCCTAAAAGACTAGTTCTCATGGGTCAGACTTTTCCTTTGAGACCGTCCCCACCAGTAGTTGCGGTACCTTCTACAGTCTTCCATACTTGCACTTCAACCTCAGCCGTGCTTTGTCTTTCCACGGCGATGATCCTGACCACGTTGGGCGGATCCACCTTCAAAGACGAGTCGACTTTATACACCAAGAGGTTATTTTTATGTCCCAGATAACACTGGGTCTGGTTGCTTCCAGCTTTAGTTTCTAGAGACAAAACAGATATGCGTTGAGCGGCTGGTGTTTACAGCCAGTCATCATGATCTCAGTATAAGCAGTTCATCATGTGTGGACCCCGTTTCACTACCTGGACAAGTCTTGCAGCACTTCCCCGCTGATTTCATGGGATGTTGGCATGGGTACTGGCTGGGACACGTGATGCGTTTACAGTCCTGGAGGCCGTCGGTGCAAGTGCACAGGATGCATTCCAGGACCTTACCCAAAACTGGGTGCCACATGTCTCCATGAGAGTACGTCTTGCCGTTGTACAAACACGCTGCGAGAAATGGAAAACATCTGAGCGTTGTGCTACATATGGAAGCCATCGTGGCGTTGTGAGGAACATGCCTATAAAATCAAATACCTGTTGGGGATCGTTCTGTTTTGACCAAGTCTCACCTCTTTGGTGTTTCCGCTGCAGCAGAATCTTCACGGTGGTCTCTGAAGCCCCTTTGAGGTTCAGTTTACTGAGGCTGAGGCCTCTCGGAGATGCCCTGACCCTGGGTGGGGTGGCACGGTCAAAGCGCGCCCTGCCCTGCTCTCCAGAACACTGGTCCACTGAATGCCTCTTTTGTAAACACAGATAGGAAAAACACACAGTTATCTGATTTACTTGCCTTTCTTTTCTTTTTCGTAGCTAAAGGAGCATCACATTTAGTCGTAAATCATTTATAGCAGTGTCTGAATCTTATTATCAGGTGTTCCGTGGATATCGTGGGAACATTTAATTCCTTCGTCTTGAATGAGCACAGCAACATCGATCTCTTAGAACACAATCTGAATCATGTGATCCTCAAGGGTAATAATGGATTTGCTTGCACAGAGGGGTCAAAGGTCAGCCTGCAGTGACGTCAATGTTGTCAGACACTTCCCTATGAGACGTGAACCCAAGTAATGACAGTGTGGCTGAGATGAAAGATAAAAGACAAGAACGTACCACGCCTCTGTTCAGTTGCTGGTTTCCATCCTCAGTTGACGAGGAACCACTGGTGCCATGATCTAAAGAAGAAGAGCAAGGGTGAGGAGCAGGTCATGAAATGGGCATCAGAAATATATCATATTGTTTTTTTGTGTGCTGTCTGACTAAGTGCATAACAGTGTAGCAAGATTTATATGTATATAATTCTACAAAATGGTATTCTACATCTCATTTCAGGTTGGTAGGAGTTTGATTACCTTTACACACCAAACAGCAGGTATCTGGGATGGAGACGGGTGAAGAACAGGTGATTGGGTGGCATGTTTTCAGGCCACAGAAGATGTTTCCATTCTGAGGAGAAACAAGGGAGGAACAATTTCTCCTTTTATTTATTTTTTATCATTTCCAAGTATAAGCTCCAGAACGGCTCAAGTTATCTGCAGGCACCTCTATTTATATAGACTGACACTTATGTCAAACAGCATAATCGAGATAAATTCCAAACAACATGATCAAAGCGTCTTCTGACATCTAGTGCTCTTGAGACAATGGATTGGCTTTGGTTCAAATACATAAACATATACTTTTGCCACAAGTAGACACACTCATACACACTCACACACTCACACACTCATACACACTCACACACTCACACACTCACACACTCAGTGGCGGCTGAGCTGCTATGAGAGGTGCAGCCCTGCTCGTCGGGGCAATTAAGGGTTTAGTGTTCAGGACATATAACTACAACTACCTACAAACAATGGAATGAAATCAGGCCTGAGGAGAAACGGCAGAGAGAAGAGAACAAGTTGGTATCGATCCTGGTAGAAATGTGATTTGTACTACTCTAAAACTGGAACCTGAATGAATCATGGTGAAATATTATTATGCGTTGTCGCCTTGGAAACGTCTGTTAACGTACACCACTTAACAACTCGTAAAATAAACTTCTCACGTCACGCAGCCTTTTTTTAAAAAAAGGACAACTCCGGGGTGAGGTCAACTTTGGCTCCACATCTGCTTTCCGATATCTGCCTTTGGTTTTCTAAATTAAAACTGTCATTTATTTTGTTGTGTTGATCACAAACAAGCTACGCCAAAACACAAACTAATGCAAGATGCGTTCACCGGCTCCACTATTAAATGGAATGTAATGATACATTTCAACTTTCACTGCCTGTCAGCGGCGATGAGTTAGTGGGATGAGATTGTCTCCATGCACACATGCAACATTACATGCAAAACAATACATTCTGGTGGTACTAGTGGCTACAGCAATATTATTTTAAATAAAAAGGTTTTGGTGAGCATAAACACACATTTTCTAATTGTTGCAAATTATGTTCACCCAATTGATTAGAGCTGTTTTAGAGGATAAACAAGAATTAATCAAAGGATAATTGCAGAAATGTCATTGGCATGGATTGAGGATTTAATATTAAGACATATCTGAGAATTATCCCATTTTTCAGTTTTTCTTTTCTTAGTATTTCTTTCTTTCTATAAAGCACGTTTCGCAGGTTATGATGCTCTTCCACCACATCAATGAACAGTCAATGAGATGTCACTTACAGAGCATGTGCACATGACACACTGATTGCTTTGCTTGGATGGGAAGAGGTCCAGCTTGGTGAAGGTCTCCCCCGGCTGATAAACACTCCCGTTATACCTGCAGGACTTCACTGAAGCCCTCAACCCTGCAGGGATCCGGGGCTCATCTGAGGAGGACAGGAGCAGTTTAAAGGTTTCTCTCTAAAGACTCCCACGGTGCTCAGAAGACCAGGTCTACCTGTGCATCTTGGACAGCACTGCTGAGGCTCGGCCACTGGGTTCTCACATGGCAGGGCAGGACACTTGATGGTGTTGCATTTCACAAGAACCGCCTAAGAGAACAATGTTGAGAGTTTACCAGCACCTTTAGATAGATATATTTTTGGTGTAATATTCCTTTAGATGTTTGTTTGGCGGGTGGTAGGATCAGTACCTGTGTGCAGACGCAGCGCATGCAGAACATGAATCCGAAGGGCTCCAGATAGGGATGCCAGCTGTCTCCTGGGCTGTACGTCTTGTCTTTGAAAGTACATACCGACCCGGGACCTGCTCGTCAAACACGGGGAGGAGGATGAGCTACATGTGGCGCAGATGAACCGGACCGCAAAAGCAAAAGCATGTCCTAGTGAACAAATATATAAACGTTTCTTCTTCTCTCTTTTCCTTAGACAAACACATCTTCAAGTAATATAAGACATGGGAAGACTCAGAACCACCGATCCTGGCTCCTGTCACAGTAGCTTATTCTAGAAATAAGATGTTAACACTTAACACCACAGTTATGTTAAGAACAATAGAGGATGGTCATCTTAAAATATCAGCTCAGTTTACTGAACAACTTCTCTAAACTGAGTCCTACACTTCAGGATCAGGACCGAATGCGCATCGACGAGGTCTGGATCTTACCTTTCCGGAGGCTTAGCTCTGCATCTGCAAACCAAATGATCAAAAATAAGAAAAACATGGGCTTCATCTTATTTCTGTTTTCTTTTTTACATGTGCGTGACTGAGTGTTCAGCGCGCACTAAGTGTGTTTCTGCAGGACAGACACTGCAGGACAGTGTGAGGCAAGGTTTAAAAAAAAAAAAAAAAATCCAACGTTTTTCTTGGATAAACTATGTCGCCCCCCTCAGGAGACAAATGGTAGCGCATGAAGTAGATAAGTAGATAAGTAGATAAGCTATGAAGTGATTCAAAAGAAGTGTGCTGTGTTTGATAAAGTGAATGTTAGTGAGCAGAATAATGATTAAACTCAGTGGTCAATCCTGAGCTTCTATTTTACATCTGAAAACAGCTCACTTTCAAAAAAAATTAGACTCTGAAAAAAAAAAGGGCAACGTATCGAGTTAATACTGTTTTCCATTTATTAACACACATGGGGATAAAACAGTGCAATCAGGTTAAAATAGACATCAAGATGCCAAGAAACATACTTGATGATAATAACAAAAGAGATGTCACCAAGATTCCTCCACCGATGAGTCTGACACGTTTGCAAGCCATCATGCGGCTTCATAATAAAATGCTTAGTTTGGAGTAACAATTTAACAACACTTTGTAAAATGAGATTTCAACTTCACAAACATCTGAGAACAGGTTGAGACGAAGATAAAACCTCCCAAAACGAAACCAAAAGCTGGTCGTTAGACGGCATTCTTGTTTCCCTTTTAAAAGCTGCACTAGATATTTAAAACAATTACTTTTCAGCCCGATTCCTAAAAACGTGGCCTGGCCACTCTAAATGATCTATTTTTATTATAAAAATGTCTCAGGGCTGTAAATGCACATCTGCCTCAAACATTGAACACTGCCAAAAATGTTCTCCAAAAATGTTGCCCAAAGATATCGGATGCTTTTAAGTAGCCTAACACCCAGACACGTTATTTTTTAACTCAATAACGAGCTTCTCATACTGTATAGGGTCCAATCATGTGTGTGGGACGCTTGATTATTGATTTCACAAGAAAATATTAAACATGTACAGCAATCCACCTCCTGGACCAGACTCCCCTGAGCATCCTCCACTAAACAGGATTTCATGATTTCAGCACTGTCTAAGTCAATGGTATAGGTACTGGATACAATGCCTGTCATATAAGTTACCGGTATACTTTTAAAATGTCTGAAGTACAAGATATTGCATTATAGGATGAATTACACCATGCACGCAGACATACTAATGCGGCCACATGCCCACACGCACACACGCCTGCACACAGAATACAACGGAGAGGAAAGACTCATGAAGTGCTGCTGTGTGCGCCTGAGTCACCCTCTTGCTTCTGCCGTTTCTTTGCTCTGATTTCATTCATGGCTTCCTCTATGGAGCGAGTGTCCCTCTTATTGGCCACCGGCACTAAGAAAGGAAGATATCAACACAATGAGTAAAACGAAGAGGCAGAATGAGAACTTTTATGTGAGTTTCAGTGAGGTAAAGCGATGCAGCCATCATTTACTCACCGCAGCCATAAGCACTGTTGGCCTCTAGTGTATGTGCTGCATCCTTTGCAGCCGAGGTGCCAATCAGGTGACTGTACTTGTCTCTGTAGTTGGAGTTGGGACACGTTTCTGGCGCCTTTTTCTGACTGGATGCGGTTTCTTCCAACGCAGCCTGTTCCTGCAGAGAAGAGGAAAGAAAAAGTTAGGAGACGATGCCAGGATAAGCCCTCATACTTAGTTAGATATCTTCAAGCAGCAATGTGAGATGCATTCCAGGTGTTACTTGGCAATGTAAGATCTAAATTTATATTTACACACACCTGTTCCCCCTAAATCTGCCTTACGAGCTGCTACTTTTGGTTGCCACTCTGATTAAAAATAATAAGAATCATAAATATTTGGAATTGAAGGTATCAGAATCAAAACATTCCCACCGATATGCAGCCTGATCCGTGGGTACTGGTCCTCCCTTGGCAGGTTTGTTGTGTATCGTATTATTTCCATTTTGTAATAATGGATTTAATGGTGCTTTATGATCATGTCACACTTAGATTGGACACAGGTGGACTTTATTTAATGCATTTTGTGACTTCTCAAGGTAATTGGTAGCACCAGATCGTATTGAGGGGCTTCATGGCAAAGCCTTTTTTAATTAAATCTTTTTTAATGGTGAATACTTTTGCAAGAGACTCGTAAAAAATGTGGAGCCAACAATTTAAAATAGGCCCTTTCAAGTTGAAAGCGATCACTTGTTCCGATCTAGTAAGACTGCCCCCGTGACTTTAGAGTGATTGTGGTGATTATTTAGACACAAGTCTGAAAGAGTGAAAAACAAAAAACATCATGCAGTCCTACTTTTAGTCTGCGCCGCTGCTCTGCCACTTTGGGGTCCCACTCCTCCCCTTTGCGATAGGCTTCCAGCTCCTCATCTGACGGAGCGAACTCCTGCAACAACACCAGGTGGAAATGAGTCTAATTTCCCCACATTCGTTTAATATATATATATATAAAACACTGCATTAAGGTTCAGTATTCTGACCTTCTTGAAAAGCATGACATAACGGCTCTCCTCGTCCTCCCCGAAAGAAAAAGAAGTCAGACCAGCCACTTCTGCAACATCATGCCTTTGAGACAGGAAGGAATAACATGGACATTCACAACACGTCTTGTTTCTCACATAAAAAGGAACTTATTGTGATTATCTGAAGTAACTACTCACAATATACTCCTTTCAATCTTCCCCATCGGATTGTATTTTCGTTTCTGCTGTAAGCTGTCTTGTATGAAATCAGACACTTCTTTCTCCATCTAAACAAGGGAAATCGGGAGAGTCAGTCTGTGTGATTTGTGATGTAAACCCCAGGAGCTCTGGGCCAGAGGTACTCTGCATGGCTGCTTTATTATTGGTACTACAAATGTAATGCAACTGTTCCGTCATAAGTCTATTTATATGAGGCCTGTAATGCTGTTGACATTGTGATAGAGGTCCAATCACATGTTTTAGCGTAGATGTCATAGGTAAAGATATAATAATAATATAATAAAGTTATATCGAGGTGCTTCTTATAGTCTGCCTCTTCTGTATGTAAATGCAAAAGGACAAAAAATAAATCTACCTGGCAGTAATGTAGTCCAGTAAAACCCCACCTTTACCTATGACCTCAGTAACAAACATAATTTAATTTACACCAAAGAAACAAAAGCAAAAGGTAGAATTTATGGCAGAGCTGGTGTAATTGGTTTGCATTAGATTGTAGTGGCAATGCCTAATAAAGCCCCCCTTTATTGTATGTATAATCAATGTGTATTAGATGCCACACATATATGCTCTCACCTTTTTCCTGAATTCAGCTTTCTTCCGTTTCTCATTTTCCTCCATCTTCTTGAGTCTTGCTGCTTGCTCTTAAAAACAAAAAGGACAGAAAATGTGCATTTTCATTTGGCTTGTTTGTGTCTGACAGCGTTTAAAGTTTCCGTTGTAAACACAGATCACATAGTCTTACAATCGGCCTGCTTATATGTCTAAACACTGAAGTCACAGAAAGGCTAATAGAGTGACACACTTCCTGTAAAAACCACATTTCTGGATCATTCAAAGGCAAGCACAGTGACTCAATCCCGTTATTTGTTGCATGTGTTTCACATTCTCAGATGTTTTATTGGTAAGCATACTCATAACAGTTAATGAATCGTATATGGCGCCTTTTTTATTTTTTAAATCACCGCCGTCTTGTGGTTATGTCTTCACAGCAACTTAAAGCTGTTTATTGCAGCAACACTCCACTCCAGTGACAGTGTTACAATACAATTTACACTTGATGTACAAGAAAATAAATATAATATAATATAATATATAATATAACGCGCTACAAAATGGACATAAACGCTTTTCTGTAACCCTGAAAGTCTCAAAGGAAGCTTTCAGTAACTTTTAAATACATACGGTATAGAATTCATCAAAAACAGGGAATTTTATCCACAATTATTTCCTTCATCTAGTAAAAATATCCCCATAGCCTGAGATAACGGCAAAGATTACAATTAAAGAGAAAAAATTAAATGGCAGAGAGAAAAGGGAGCTAAAGCTGATCATGAATTGAAATGACAATCTTTTAATATCTAACAGGCAGAGCACTAATGAATGCTAAGAGGTGGTTTGTTTTCGACGTCAACATCCGGGAAGCTGCAGCAGCTAAACCGGGGCTGGTTGTTTTGAGCAGGTGACTGTTTGTGAACAGCGTGTGAGCACCAGTGAACCATACTGGTGCTGGATAGTGAATCGGTTCCCCATCGCTCGTCCAGACTCTGACCTCGGGTCTGTGGCGGTCTGCGGGGACACGAGAGGGGGCTGCTTGTTCCGTAGAGGCGGTGCTAACGGCGGACCCCACCGTGCTTACTTGAAGTCTCAACTGGCCAATGGCAGCAGCAGGAATGCGCTCTCCGTCTCGTTTTTTAACACCCACATTTAAGTCCCTCATCCTATCAATTGTGACCGCTTCAAACCAACGC
The DNA here is from genome assembly GCF_963514095.1 of Eutrigla gurnardus. Lineage (NCBI taxonomy): Eukaryota > Metazoa > Chordata > Actinopteri > Perciformes > Triglidae > Eutrigla > Eutrigla gurnardus. The sequence continues at coordinate 23,566,076 of NC_139938.1, forward strand.
AAAACGAGCCGTTATGTAGGCAAATAGGATGTACCTCGAGCCTTTCGTCGGCTTTCCTGGTCGCCGACTGTTGGAGGCTTTTCCATCGAGTTTAAGATTGAGCCTAGAAGGTCCGCCATCTTGGAATGATAGGGCACACCGCACGGACTGGCGTTGTTATGAACACTGCTCTCCTTGGCAAGACCCGCCCCCGTGTAGCTTTCAAGCGCTAGGATTGGCCAGGCGACAGTGCCGCCGAGGTAGCAGTGATTTGATTTGCTCAGGTCTTACGTCCTGACCAATGGGCTTTCCTTATCCGAACTACACGAGGTCAATGCCTAACCTTAACCAATCGCCACCGCCTCAAACAGGGCGGGTCTTACCGCCCTGCAGCTGGACAGGACTGCGCAGGCGCAAACGACCAGAGTTTTTCTTCGCTGTGTTGGGAGTCCTGCATGTACAAATATTTGTCGCCACCTCGTGTGCCAAAAGAAGGTTGTATTGACCAGTGATGGCACGTGAATGAGTAGAATGTATTTACTGAAGTAGTGTACTAAAGTACAACATTGACGAAGGCTACTTCTACTTTACTTGATACAGGAATATACTCCAATACGTTTAATACAGTGGTTATTGGTTCCCCCATATTACTCGTGTTACCTGTTGAATGCAGGTGTTGTACTTGTAATATATAATTTTTTCATTGTGGTATTGAAGCAATACATTATGGACAGAATGGCTTTCGACCCTTTTGAAGCTCAACTATGAGATTCAAATTGATTAAATGCACAGCACACAATGTTATCCATAGTAGCTTTGAATCAACATTTAATGTTTTACTTAGTCATTCACCACATGTTTACAGTATGTCATGCTGTGTCCCTTTAAGGTGGTTTATTACTACACGTGTGTGAGGGAGAGAATAAAGAAGCATACACCTTTACATAAGCACTAGGGGGCATGCTACACAAGCACATGTCTGTGTGTCTGTGCCTTGTGTTGTTATTGTTTTGTTAACAATCCTCCCCTGTGTCACTGGAGCCGCGTGTTTTGTGCTGTTTGATTGTATTTTCATGGCATCAGCAATAACACATGAACTACTGCCATATTCAGATGTGGGCAGAGCAGTGGTCGAACAGAGGACAGCCCTGAAAGAGCAGCAGGACACACAGAATTGTACTGCTTACTGTGTCTAAAACAAAACAGATTAGTTCGTATTTCACCTATAATTATAGCTTTTGGAGGGCTTGTACTTTTGAAGGAGTCCTTTGTGGTACTAGGGGGTCTATGTAAGTACAATACCAAAAAAAACTCTCCCTTTTTCCATTCAGATGTCTGTGTTGGTGAATAGTAGCCTACAGATGGTTTACAGTAAATCACAGAGCAGGTTGATTTGAATAAACGTTTTGCACCCTGGACACAGGAAATGACAGTGTGGTTCTTTGTTAAATGCCTAAAAAGCAATCTTAAATTCTCAAGAAGCTGCAGCTGTCGACTAAGCTGAGTAAGCTGATAGTCCTGACCTCCAGCCCTCAGACTGCCATCATTCAGCGATACTTTGTTATTGTGATTTGGACAGAGCACAACGGACTCCTCCCCCGTGGTCGAAATGCTGTATAAATGCAGCATCAGCCTGTCAACAACAGTGTCTGAAAGCTTATTGGTACCCAAACATGAAGGGACTGAGCTTGGTTCTCCTTGTGCTTCTCCTGATGCTTGCAGTCGGGGAGGGTAAGCAATGGATACACCCATTTTCTTACTGTGTGAGATCAAATCAAGCATATGGTAAAAACTACACTGGGGCTCATTACTCAGCTTGTTTGCGTGGCTCTGGAAGAAGAAGTAGAAAAAGAAAGATTCAATGATGACGTCACAACTTCTTAACCATCGTTATTGTGATTACAGATTCACAGAAAAGGTCAACAGGTTATATTCATCAAGAAAATGTGATTTTCTTTTTTTTTTTTAAATAATCATCTACAGGCAACGATCCAGAAATGCAGTACTGGACCTGTGGGTATAGAGGACTCTGCAGACGGTTCTGCTATGCTCAGGAGTACATCGTTGGTCATCACGGTTGCCCTCGACGATACAGGTAGGACTGCTAAGATCATGAAGTGGAACTGTGCATAAAACTGTAAGATGTTTTTTACTTGATGATGGGTAATTGTAAGGTGACCTGAAGTGGTACTGTGCTCATTCTTCAGGTGCTGTGCTGTCCGGTCTTAGCACCTGCATCCACCAGCAGGACGGCGGACATCTTTGATCCTGGAAGCTGACGGTGTTCCTCTGGATAAACCATTTTCACAACTTTACCCTCGATCAGCCCCCCTCTGACTTGAAACATGCAGTGGAATCGGACAAAGTGTGTTTGAAGTGGATTTTCTTTACACAGCTCATCCTGTGCCTCACATTTAATTAAATATAATTAATTAAGCCTTAAGTCAGTCCTCTGAAATGCAGTGCTGCCAATAAACTCATGAAAATGAAATGACTAATGTTTTGGTTTGTTGATTTTTAGTTAGGATACTCATCACATCACTTTTAATTATACCGTTGCAAGTATAATGCAAAGTAATTCTTTGAATTTACATGTGGAAAACAGAAAATATAGCGTTAACGCCAGCTCTGCACCTCATTACCCCACTTGGCTTGACCTTAGAGAAATAACAGCATGGAAAGCAGTCTGAGTCGGGTCTGGCATGCTTTCGCTCAGCGCTGTTACCGGCGGGACACAATGATGGTCAAGTGACTGACCCAAATAGCTGCGATGGAATAGAGCTTTTGTGAATGAAGTGTTCTGTCTTTTGTCTGTGTTTATGTTATCTCACCATTCTGCCTGTCTGGACCACACCGTCTGGAACAGACGTCCATACCCACCCGTCACCATTGCAAAGCAAATTCATTGTCACATTGTGGATGAACTTTGGCTTTGTTTTAAAATGTTTGGTTTTTTAGGAAGTGCCACGACTGTCAGCTGAAAACAAATGGAACACCATAACTGGACACATTAAATACTGACAACTAACTATGAATAACTAACTAACATTTTCATTGACTGGTGACTGAATGTTGTAGCAGAGTGAACGAGGATCTGAAGATGGTTGACGGCCGGTCCGGGCTACTAGGTGTTAAAGGCATGGATGCTATTTGTAAACACGGGCCGCTGTATTGTGCCCTGCATTGTCATCCGAGTGCAATCTTTGTGCTATTCAGACGGTGCAGCGTGACCAAACTACAAAGGGGTAACCCACCACCAACCTGTTTACATGAGGCCGTCTGTCTTCACAAAGCTGACAGCTTCAAACAGAAAGATTTAACAGGATAAATGTATTTTATTTCTAACAGTATAGACCCGTATCCCTGCAGAGGACTTAGGGTTTGAAGATGCCACAGGCACTTTATCATTGGTCTCAGAGGAAACTCTAGTGATCTTTAACAGTGCAGTCATGGTGACGGGTGCACTTCCTCAAGTTTCAGTGTCTTACCAAAATAAAACAATTAACAAGAAATTATTCATTTGAGTTAATCACACGTCTGACATTTTGTCTTGACTGTGAAAAATAAATGTTAATGTTAAACCTGTTCTGCATTATATACATTAAGTATACAGTATACATGTATTATTTTAGCATTTCTCCATCATTTTAATGCAATAAAAGCCATCATTGGGATGCTGCTGTATTGACTTGTATTATAAATGTACAGGTTGTGTCATGCCTTTGCCTTTCCCCACATAAATATCAAACTTGACCTCCTCCAGATGAAAGGGATGGATTTATTTTTAACAACGTTTCCTTCAAACTAGGTTACTAACCCGTTAACACTCAGCTCAATAAGAACACCTATGGGTGGACCACAGCCATTGTTCACGATTTATTATATCATATCGTGCAGGTTGTGGTGTTTAGTTCTGCTGGCTGCATTACAATTTGCCCCTCAGGGGTAATAAAGACACCTTGAAAAAGGTACCACATCAACACATTAAAGATCTGTGTAATTGGAACAAAAACTACATTTAAAGTGTAGTCTACACCCAACTGTGTGTACCGTCTTCCAAAAACTACATTTCAGTTGAGTTACCTTATGCGATTCTGCATAAACAAATATTGAACCACCAAATCTGGAACCACTTTTTAATCAGTTAACATGTTAAACACAGAGAAACATTCATATATCTTGTTGTTCAGAGGCATGAAAATTAAAAGCTTCCCTGACAGAGGGGGCATTTTATTCCAACAGTTGTTTTTTTTTTCAGAAACTGATTCTAGCAAAGTTAGGTACATGTAAAACATCAACTTGAACTGCAATAAAAGTACTAGACTAGTTTAATGTCCTCGAGTCGTATCAGTGCAAATTCAGCATGAAGATGAGAATTTCAGCGCCACTAAAAATAGTAGTGAGTTTATGCATGTTTGTGCTAGAAAAAACATCCAGTTTTAACGATCTCACCGCATTTGTAGAACAAGTTAATGTGCTTTCATCTTAGAAAACGTCTAATAAATGAGAAGCAAAGCGCAACCGTTGTTTTGTCATGGCTTTGTTGTGTTCCTGACAAAATATATCTTAGAAATATTTCATTGCTAATGCTGCTCAAAATTTAAGCCAGGTTGTATCTACAGGTTTTAAGAATGAGCCATCCCAGAAAATTGCTCTGCAGAATTACTAAATTATTTGCATACAATGTTAAATAAAATCCAGAATAGTCGTTTTCTCTCCACAAAAAGCCAGACAACCAAATGCTCTGATTCATTGAATTCATTTCTTGGATTTAATTATTCACTGCAATTATTCACTGCAATTTAACTTCAAATTTACTTTTGACTTTCTTTACAAAATGAAAACCTGGACCGGAAATGGTTTGCATTCAAACGCCACCTATGATTTACTTAATGTTTCACCCTGCACTATAAAACCCATTCCAGTAATATGGTATTGATTTGATTTCTTTGTGATTTCGAAGAGCAAATATTGAAGAAAACAAAAGATCTGAGCGTCATGAATTTGAAATAATAAGTAATATTTCTCAGCGGCATTCATCCAGTTGAAACGAGGGCTCTAACACCCTATTTCGGTGCAATTAAATTTCAATTAAAGTAATAACTTTGCACAACTTGTAATCCACATCAAGGGGAGTGCAATAATGCACACAGCACTCAATACGGCGCCATGCAATTTCACATCTCCAGCAAAGACATGCTTTAGCTCGGGTACCTAGACTTAAGTCAGGCCTGTTGGGATCAAATCTGAAGCTGCTGCTGCTGAGACTATAAGGTGCAATCTTTCACATTGGTGGCAAAGCAAACTAGTTTTAACAATTTGGTTCCCCAAATAAAATACCCAAGAAGGAAGACTTTTGTTAATGCAAAGTGTAAACTGTCCTCTAAAAACAGCAGGATTCTGAAGATCTAAGCCTGAGAATGTGATTGTCTTAGCTTAGGACAAAGGTGTGATTTGGTGCCCCGTGTCTGAGGGGCCAACCGAGGTCGAAGCCAATTCTGTTCCGATTCAAAACGTCACCTGAAGCTACAACATGTTGTAAAAAGTTTGATGGAAAACGCGTTCAAATCTTTTCCGTTTTGAAGGAAATGTCTGTAACATGTCGAACAGAGTGAAATGAGAGTGCATTGACAACGACACTCTTTTCAAACAGTTTATAAAAAAATAAAGAGCGAATCTAACAATCCATGTGCCTGCCAGGAGAGAACAAAGCAAACACATCAGAGCTTTGCAATGTACATATTCATTTGTTGTTACAGATCTAGATTAGCGGTCCGCTTTAGGACACAAACTCTGACTCACTCACAAATTGGCAGCAACATTTGAAAACACAAAACAAATCCACTGGAAAATGACAAAAGCAGTAATGAACTCAATATTGACAACAGTAAAACAAATTTCTGCAAACTTATTTACATCGATCACATACTAAAATAGAAACACATCGTCCATCTTCTCCATCATCTCCTACTCTAGTATGCCAAATGCTGTCATTGAGGAAGTCCCAGAAGAAGGAAGAGTTTCAGTCCCGGTCACTTAGAATGAAAGGTTGGAGGTGAGCGGCGCTCAGTGCACACCAGTAAAATGAGCTCAAAGACTGAATCTAATAACTGTCCTCATTAGGCTGAAGAAGATGATGATGGCATATATCGTTAAATTCAAGAGCAAAAGACACATAAAATATTTTGGCAGCGCTTCAATACAAACAGCATATTCATTTTCAATTTCAATTTTGTAAAAAAAAAAATGTAAATGGATACGTTACAATAATTTTAGTAACATATCTATTTTCTACTCATTGTTGTTCATCCTTACAGAAACTCAGTCCAACTCAAAAGCTAGAAAGTAATCCTGATGCTGTTTGAATTAACGCCTGTCCAGTAGTGATTTACTAAGCATTGAAGATGCTTTAAATCTCTAATGACAGGCCTCTCTGCCTTATATTTTACACTGAATTATGCTCTCAGCTATTGTAGACATCGTAGACAACATCTAAGGTAGGGCTATGGCTTAACCGTCATTAAAAATAGATCACTGCACACTAAAGATCTACCTTGCAAAATAGTCCTTGGTCTGTGTGCTGAATTGTCTTGAGCCGAGCCCCGTCATTAGGATGGAGCATCGAAAAGGCTTAAAGAACCCATGAAGTGATTTGTTGCTTCCTAAAAACAGTCCAAACTCTCAGGTTTACATTCGAAACAGCCAAAAAATAATTTCTAGAAAATACGCACCTGATTTTGAGCTTGCCTATTTAACATTTGAGCAAACATAAGGTTTGAGGTCCAATACCAAGTGCTCTTCCCAGTGGTAGTAGGCCTGCTAAAACTGCACTTCCCCATGTTATAACGACAGAATCTAATATTTGATGTCTGTCATTCATCATGGCTTTTAAAGGAACTGTAAGTTTGAAGGAAAAGAGAAAGAAAGTAGACTAACTGTGGCTGTGTGCTGGGTAAGCATTCACTATTCCACAGGATGTGTTTTTTTAATGTTTTGGCTGTTTTGAGTGCACCATTCTCATCACTCTCAGACAAGCACTAATCACTTCATAGCATCTCATGTTTGTGCAATTTTTTCATGTCATTTACACAGCTTGGTAACAGATTAAAGTTCATTCAACTCTTAGGGCTATTTTGCAAAAAATAATGACAAAACCAACAACATATCAGGGTTGGGAAATGGGTCGAATACATTAGCTGTTTGTGACAGACTGAATCCATGCAAGATGGAATGTGTTGGACTGTTTTAAATTCACTAAAAGATGTACATTAATATGGCGGCTGCAGCAGTAGTGTCCTACACAGCATAATGCACATTACCTGCACTTCATTGTGGCTTTTTCATGTCAGTTTAATCTGTTAAATGGCTTTGTAATCCAGCGATGTACTGCAGTTTTGCAAGTGCACCACTCAGCTGTCACATGGAGCTAATGTAGTGAATGGGAAAAGTCCAGCCCATCACCCCAACCCTAATATGCATGATGTATGGTGATGTGGTGGCACAGAACAAAGTTAACAAGTAAAGACACATGGCCAAAGATTTGCAAAAACATGTTACGGCCGTGCATCAAACGAGAGCATTAGCACTAGGCTAGTCCAAGTAAATTATCAGATGAGCACCTCTTCCAGTCCGGCCAAGCTGTGATGCTCGTCTCCGGGTTATACACTGTGGAGTCCTATCTGAGTTCACTCCAGCCTTTTTAAGAAAGCAGTCACAGAGGATTCTGACAGGTGCCTCTTCTTGACAGATCTCATCTTTACAAAATTAATTCCACTTTTGGTCCCATTGTCCTTTCTGAATTTCGTCGTCAGCATCTGAAACTCTGGAGTTCAGGACTTTGCTGATTCCTTGCAGTCCAGGGCAGCTCGTATGTTTGGTGGTGGTTTAGGCTACTCACATTCAATGATCTTCAAGACAGGAGCGGTCATTTGTGAAATAAGTAGATTGGCCTCTGAAAACCTGTTATAATGGGGGGGTTGGAAATGACATGAAGTTACTGCGGTGAATAACATGTAATGCATGCATTTGTTTTGAAAATGAGTGCATTACCTCTTATTGAACACTTGGGGGCCCCAAGGTGCTCCGAACTGGTGAAGCCCACCTCTGTTGTAAGGTATGATGAGAACTGCTCAGGTCTGAGGCGGATGCTGTGAAAATTCCTGCTAATATTATCCTGTCAAATGAAAGGGGAAAAAATGTTTTTCTTATGTCTCAGCCGAGCAAACCGAGCTTTCAAATCCCTCGTGGGCCTGGTCTGTCATCTCAGTGTCTTACCGTCAGCTTCTTCCTCCTCACATACGACTCCCAGGGCTGGGGCTCCAGGATGAACATGCCTCCAGGACGGAGATGTCTGTAGACTCTCTTGAAGAGCCGCTTGAGGCCACTGTCTCCCCAGTTCAGGTGAACCCATTTGGTAACGCTCAGGCACATGATCACGTCATACTCTGGCCGCTGAGTCAAAAGAAGATCATCATTCTCCAGTACATAATTGGCCTGAAGGAGAGAAGAGGTGCGGTGAGGAAAACATGGCCTTGATAGAGAAACCATTTAGTTCTACTCAGCACTGTGGCCAGAATAAAGTAACCCCCCCAAAGTCACCGTGACCTCCAAAGTCGAGTCAGCCAGCCCTGAGTCCATGTGGACATTTGTGTGACATTTTCATCACTCTTATCATGTTAACAAGAATGGACGGATTGACCTGAAAAAAATAATGCTTACAGCAAAAGACCAAACACTGAGTGGCTATTAGTACACTTTTTAAATGCATCCTGCAATTTACAAAAATATAAAATGCATCTTAAATAATGCATGCATTTGTATGTGTGATACTAACTCACTAAAGACTAAAGAGATCTCCTAATACAGGCTGGTGGCAAGGCTAGGAAACATAAACAAAGAATAACCACCAGATTTGAATGCTGCTCTGAGAAACCATTTGATTTGTAATAATTGATTATCAAATAAAAATGCAAATGTCTCACACTTCTCAGATATGAAGATACGCGGGATGATAAACATGACTGGTGAGCATAGAGATGAGATAGAACAGAAGAAGACAGGACAGAAGAACAGAGATATAAAAGGTGGGGTCTGGTCTGACTGCTGGAGGATAGATAGCACTAAGACGTACATTAGACCCCACCTAGCCTGGGTTATTTGCTACAGCATAAGTTACCAGAGCAGCTATATTTGAGTTAAAAGTGAATCCTACAGCCGTTATACCTGAGCCTATTAAAACACCTGTATGTAGTCGTTCTTAACTACTGGGGGGGGGCTCAGAGCGCCATCTAGTGGGCCGAGGAGGTAGTGCCAATGGGTAGGTTGATACCAGGGTAGATTTGTCAACCAAATACAAGTCAGTTTGACATTTCTCCCTCAAATCCATTGTGTATTGTACTGGCTGTGGGGGCCCCGGCTTTGCACTCATCTACAGTTAAACTCTGGGCTACACTGCCATTATCCCTAATTCCCACACTGCAACGTCAACCTGGCGAAAAAAACAGACTGCTTCCCCTTTACTGCTCTCTCTTTCAGTTCTTAAAATCACTGCAGCTTCAGGAAAAAGTGAGCATCGATTGGAAACGCACACAATGAGGTGTGGAATAGACACAAAAACATAAGAGTGAAGATAAATTGATGCTATGCTTCCTAATTAAAACGCATCTAACCTTACAGGATTCAGGCCAACATAATTGCTCTAGATATCTGTATTATCTTATAAGAGGGGAGAAACTTGTGTCCTCTTGAGTAGAAGCAGATTAGCTTTTGGTAAACAAGAAAAAAAAATTCTAATTGATTCCAAAATATTAGAAAAAATATGAATAACATTTGTGAATAACAAATCCAATCATACAAATACATATCAATGTCCCAAAAGATCTACTGTACTTTGTAGGCCAGAGAGAATATGTGGTCAGACAATTTATGTCAAGTCCTCTTGTTAGTTTCCCATAACATGCAGCTTCTCTCCAAATAAGTGTTTTTGGCTGCTTTTGTTATACAACGGGCATTTTTTTTTTTACATCATGCTGCTACCATCATTTTAATGAATGTATATATTCATTATTATTCATTTTGACCTTGTTCTAGGATCCCAAGGTGCAATAACATGGGAACCACATTCATGCTGCCACCAAATGTTCACAAAGAGAATGCCATCGTACCTTAATGAAGGACACATTTGAGGGGAACTCTCCGGGCCGCGTGGTGGATGTTTCCGTTAGCGGAGGTGCAGCAATCGGCCCCCTGGAGATCCGTAGGGACACAGGAAAAGAGCAGCTCACAGAGTGATCAGTGGGGGGTGAATCACAATCTTCCTGCTCCATTTCCTCTGTTTTGCCATCTTGCCTCTGGGTCCCTGCCTCATCTATGTGACAGGAGTCATTGCCGTTTCCAGCATCTGCAGGGCCACTTTCTCCTTTCACTGGCTTCCCGTTTTCATCCCTGCTCTCGGCTTCATTGTGCTTCTCGTCTGAACCCGTGTGACTCTGGTTTCCATTCCTCTCCTCCTGCTTAGTGCTCTTTTTCTCTTGCATCGCATGCCTGGCCTCTCGGGTCTGCAGTTCAGACAGATAATGTCTGATGTTTTTACGTGCTGCATGTACCAGACCACTGTCAATGTCCAGGCCCAGTATGCGGGCAGGTCTTAGCATTTTGGCAATATAGAGTGTGAGGTGGCCCGAGTTGCACCCCAGATCCAAAACATCTTTACCTTCAAACCATTCCGGACGAAGCACACGTACCCGTGAGTCTTCACTGGCGCCTGGGTTGCGGTAGCCGTAATACTTGTTGTAGTTCCCATACTGGAACTTCTTCTTCTGCTGCTGCTCCTTTGACTGGTTGTGGGGCTGCTGGTACTGGCGACCACCTGGCCAGTTTTTGGAACCAGTCCTTGGTGTGTGAAAGGACTGAGAATTTCTTGATCCCCCTGTACCAAAACCCCTCTCTCCAAATCCTGACCTTCCAATAGGCGTAGAATGGGTCACAGGGAGCTCCATTTTGCCAGAGTTGCGTCTACGCTTGCGTCTGCTTGTGTGCTGGTTTGCTGCCCCTGATATGGAGGATGTGGAATCCTCTATAGATGCAGATGACATCTCCTCCTTGCAGCCACCCGAGTTGTCAGCCGAGTGCTCGTGGGAATCCCCTGTGGCACTTGAGCAACTGTTGGACTCTTTGGAGACATCTAGTGCAGAACATGACGCTAACATACCTGGAAGCGATGTGGAGGAGCTAGTTTTAACGTCGCTTTTTCCTGATTCTGAGAGGTTGATCTGTGCGGATGAAATGCCACCCCCACCCCCAACTCCTCCCCCTCCCCCATGGTGTCTGTTGCGGTGTCTCTTCCTGCCACCACTTTTAAAGGGGGACACCAAAAAGCTACTGCCTGCTATCCCGCTGTTCAGGTTCAGTGGATCCGTGATGTCTCTGGGGATGAGAATCTCCACGGGGTCTCGACTCTTTGCCGGCAGCGGTGAGGATTTGGGTGTCTCTGCATTGAGAGCCTTATTGACCTCCTCATCCAGCAGGCTGTTAAGATTCAGTGGATCAAAAATGTTCCCACCCAGGAGGAAGTTGGTAGGCAGGACGGAGTCACTCTCAGAATTAGCCCTGCGTCTCCTCTTGCCAGACGTGGGATGCTTGAAACTAAGGTTTGCTGCTGTGTTGCGGCGCTTTGTTAGTTTCGTTTGCTGCGGCTGTTTGGAATGATGAAAGCTGTTCCTGCGACTGATGTTATCCTCATTCCCTCTGGCTCCAGCATCGTCCGAGTGGGTAAGCGCATCCGTTGTGCCAGAGTGTTTTGGTGAGGCTTCCATGGCCGACACTGGACAGGCGGCTGCGAAATCAGGGGTAGCGGCGGTACCTTCGACCATCACAGATATATTGCCGTAACCTCCGGTACATTCTGTGAGCTGCAGAGATGAAGTCGAGCTGGCCTGTGGACTGCCAGTTTTTACAGTATCCTCGTCAACAGACATGTTTTTGGGTTGTCAGGGCCGATGGAGGCATGGACGTTTTTCTGGATCTGAAAAAGATCTGTAAAAAAATAAATAAATTGAATTACAAATCCTTTTAAGTACAGTAAAAAATGTTACGTAAAATGAGATACATCCTTATTGCTGCAATAAAAAGTAACTCAGAATGACGTCAGAGAAACCCAGGGCCCTTAAAAAAGTGTCAGTTGAAGTGCACGTTGTGGTCAATAAATAGTTGACCCTTCACTTTCAATTCAATTCTTGACATAGTTTAACAATAATAACAAAAAGTCTCTCGTTTTAGATGCAGAGTGTCTGTGGCTGACGTCATGCCAACATGACACGTCTGAAGCGTGTTTACCCACTACTCAGGGAAGTTTACGGGGGGGGTCCCTGTGTTGGACAGTTATCTAGTTAGCAAGCTAGCTCCTAGCTTCTCTATCGCGGGCCAAACAAGACTGAAACGTCGACTAAACGTTCCGCTCCATAAAAGAGCCGCTATTAGACAACATGTCACGCACCCACCTCAATACGCCGCTGCATGAACCCCCGTAAGAACGAGTCACATGGACGACAGCGATACCATCTAGCAGATGGCCACCTATACGCGTACAGTCAACAGTGTAGTCACCATCAAAGTAACAGTCTCACCTCTCGGCTCTCCCCGCCTCCGGCCGGACCGTCACTGCCGCGCGCACACTCTCTCTCTCTCCCCCTCCCTCCTTCTCGCTCTCCCTCTCGCGCTCGAGCTAACGTTAGCGTAGCTAGCACTCAAGTGTCCCTACATCAATACAACGGTGGCAAGCGGCGCAAACGCTCCTGTCGACGCCGTGCTCGTCCGTCCCGTGTTCGTCCGTCCGCCTCACGAGGCTCCGTCTCCCGAACTGTCTCGTCGACTTTCTTCCGCGAACTCCTAGTCGCCCAGCGTCGGGCATGTAGGTGAATAAATTATTCCATTCGCTGATAGAGTCGGCATGGCGGCGCATCCGGGCTCCGAGCTGTAGTCCAAGATGACTGGGGCGGAGAGCTCCGACTGGGAGGAGAGCTCCGTCGATATGATAATGAGCCCCGTGCTAGTAAACATTAAGCCCGATTATCTACCCTATCGATTAGTAAGTCAATTATTATCAAAATTATTTGTGGAATAATTTAACAGAGAAAAGCGGCAAATCCCGTGAAATAATTAATGTTTAGCATTTTTTTCTCTCGATAAATTACCGATCCACTCATCATAACACCGGATTGCATTGTGGTTACTGTTGTTTTAATAGATTTTGAAACACAAAAATGTAGTGCATTGCTGTGTCTATCTACGAGTAGGCCCACAGACGTACAATTCGTGTTTGTGTTGCAGGGTAACACACTTTCTTTCTAATTATATTTTTCAATTAAGATAAAAAATTTTATTAGGAAAATTGTTGTGCAGCAATTTCAGTACAAAATAGGAAAGAGTGCAAGTGAATAAACGTGCAAGGATTAAAATGATCAATGAACAAATTTACTGAGATGTTCCACAACAACTGTAATTTGTAGGGTTGTTAATAAAAACAATGTGCAAAAAGGACTAAAGATTAAAGAAAGACTAAAGAAAGAGCCACATAGAAAGATTGCAGCCTCTTGCGATATAAAATGTACATCTTTCTTCCACCTTTTATCTTTTCTCTGCACAGTTGGAGCATGGACCTGTGTAATGTGGAGCTCTACAATGTGAATGCAACTTCAAGCTCATGGTAAGGTTGCATATGAAAACCACTGCCAAATTGTGTATGTTGCACATGTCAACGATGTCGTGATTATTCTGTTTACAGCAGCACCAGCCATAAAATCCACAATGTTGGTGGTTTGATGACACCCTCACAGTCAGACTAATCTGCCTGCAAGGTAGGCTTGTTCACCCTATCATTGCTCCCCTGTCCGGTGTCTAGAGCGTGCATGAAATTAGAGCCCTGGATGTGCACTAAGAGGGCTTTTTGCTGACCTAGTAGGACGGCCTCTTGTTTTACAATCTTAGAGATAACGAGATGTAACAAGACTAAGACGGGCAAACATGCCATGCTTTTGAAAAGTTGTGCGGCATGTTTCATTTTGATGAACTATCAGCAATATGACTTTCCTACTTAAGTAGAAACAACAAATATATATATATATTAGCACACTGAAGGTTTAAAGCATAACTCATAACTGAGCCCTCTGACTTCAGGACATCTGAATGTATGCTGGCAGTCCTTCAAGTAGCCACTAGGAGGAGACAAAATCTGAGTTTTAATATGCTGTACACCATGAGGCCGTGCACCTACAGAAAGCCCAGCATCTAAATCACTGCACAGTTGTCATCATGATTTAATTTGTATCGCAGCAAATTAAAATGTTGCAATTTGGCTTTCCCAATAAATTGGTTTCTTTCGAAATAAAAAGGAAGGCGTTTCTTTTTCTGAAAGTCATTTTGTGGTCATGAAAAATTAGGAGTGTTTATGTTTTTTGGGGGTAAACGATGCCTCCAGTGGACAGAAGGGGAGCTGCAACCACACAGTTTCACTGCAGGCTGATCTTTTCTCCAAATCATCAGGATGAACTGAGAATTAGAGAAATAGCTTAAATACAAAGTTTTTTATAGGTGATCATATAAATATGATATTATGTATAATCCCAAATAATAATTGAATAATGAGTGCTCTAGCTGCTTTTATGCAGTCTACATGGGGTAAGGTAGGGTGAGTATACTTGTACAAATCATACCATTTATTCTCTCCAGCAATCCTGATTAACTATAACCACTCACATAGCAAAATATTGTTTAGAATAAAAACTTCCAATACGTTACATATGTTGCAGAATTAAAATTCCCAAATAAGTGATGACCTGGAGGTCTTAAATATGAATAATGATAGATGGGACTTTCCCCCCACAAACAGGATCCTCACATTTGATATTATCTGCTGTTGAGGTGACAGCTTGCTCCTAATTGGGTGCCAAATCAGCGCCACAGACTCTGCTGGGTAAATGAGTCACCCCAGCTCTAATCTCCGGAAGGGGGGAAATAGGAGAGAGGGTACCTGTTTCCCCGCCTCTGTCCCTCTCTTTTCTCATGTTAATGGGGGGTGCGGTCCTCGATCCCGGGAACCATCTGCCCTTCCTTGGTGTTTGGGCCCCAAGCACTCCAGACGCGTCCCATTGTTTGTGTGTGTCCAAGCAGAAAGTGGTGAGTACACATGGTTCTTGTGGCCCAAAAGGCCCCTGCATCATGAGCACGAGCCTGCTGTTCATTAGCCTACATGTGACATGAGGGAGGGGGCAGCTCGCGTGCCCTGTGTGCAGCAACATCAGGGGGATCCGCCGTTTGTTCTGCTGTGAACACTGTTCAGATTTTATGTGTGATGTCATTGTGTGTAACCGTTGGCGTGACAGGTCAAAACGCTCTTTAAAGTAACACATTATATCAGAGATGTTCTTTTATTTCATCTGCTCAGAACGTGAAGCATAGTTCATTCAAGTTTTGTCAAACTCTATTGATAGCGTGTGTTTAACACATGAATGGAGTTAAGTGATGACCACAATCTTTACAAAATAAATACAATTATTTGTTATAAGCAGACCATATAAATCCATTTGTAAAAAGCACATGAACACTAGAACAAGGTTTCTGTTGATAAATGTTTTTTGGAGTCACAGATTCCAGGGATGGGATTGGAAACTGTGCCTTAGCTCTGTAGAGCTCAGTCAAAATTAAGTGTCTGGGATGGATGAATGAACTGAAGGATGGAGACCAAATTATGACTGCCCTTTCTCAATTTCATTACTGTGGGGGGACGATACAATTACACGTTAAAATGTCATTTGCAATCTTGGGAAGAATAATAGCCAACGTGATGCGATAACCTTTTGATAACTTGATTACAAAGCAAATTATTAAGATCGAAAGTAGAATGAAATCAACGTGGTAAGTATTCATCGTGAAACTTGGTAAATAGGTTAATAATGTGCTCTGAGACCTTTGCAGAGGTACAGGCTGAATATTATTTTAATAGCTCAAAATAAAGGTGTTAGTGCACCAAGACATTTTTGGAAAAAAAATCTTGATAAGTGGTCCAGAGGACAAACACATGCTGACTAACTGCAAAGCAAATTTAAACATTTCACTCCACTGTGCAGCCAAGGTGTGTGCTCCGTTTGTGACACGTCTATAAACTGACAAGGTATCATCACAGTTATCTGACACACACACACACACACACACACACACACACACACACACATGGATCATGACTTTCCATTGGGTCTGCCCTCCTGGTTTTCAACGCTACACGCTGCTGGCTGCATGGAGATTAGTTATTGAACTGTCCAAGCTAAAGGGAAACAAGGCCGCTACAGAGGCACAGCACACAATAAGCCAGCTGTCAGCGGGAGGGGCTTGTTCAGACCACTGTTGTCATGGATAGCACTTTTGTGTTGCGTTGCTCTCTGAGATAGGTGCTCCTGTCACTCACTAATTAATATTGACACGTGGCTTGATTGAGGACAGAGTTAAAGCAGGGGTGTATGCAACACAGACATATCAGCAAAGGTGCAGTGGATATGGAGCATGCAAAGTGTGTGGGCAGGATTGTTTGAGACATAAAAATTGTGTGGGAAGATGTTGGATTGTGCTACTTCTGCTGCGGACCCCATGCCTATCCGTTAGGGTAACAACTGAATAATAACTGACCATTATAAGCACACACAAACCCCTCTGTCTTACCCCCAGCAGGCGCTCATTTACATTTACCTACCCCTGTTTCACGTTCATGTCTCTGAGCTTCTTCAGTGATGTCGTGGTTTCAAATTGTGTGAATACTTTAACACTGAAATCATATAGAACCAGTTGTTTAGTTGTGTAATTCTATCCTGTTATTCATAACCCTGTAACGCTTACTGGCTTCACTGACATCATAAAACAGGAATATGAACACAATTTGGAACAGATACTATGGTGGCCTTCATGCAGGTCATATTTCATTTATTTTGTTATTTGTGAAGAAATATTGTTTTCCTCCCCGATTGTTACACTCGGCTCTTTGGTTAACAGCATTAAACGAATGAAGACATTAATTTTTAAGCAGCATGGCTAATACCTGACATATTTGCTTAAATTGGTCGTATATAAATAAATACTGCCAACCCATCGACTTTGTTTCAAGCGGATCTGCCTTATTATAAAGGCCAAGATATTTCAAGTGTAAAAAATGAATTTGTCTTTTACATTGTAGATTTTACTGTCACACAAATGTCACAATAAAGTCCCCTAATCCCTCTTAAGAACGGATTTAGCAGACCATGTTACAATCCAGAGGTTGTAGTAGGTTGAATGGGGAAAAGTTTAACAGCTGGGTGAGACTTAACCCCATTTTAGAAGAATGAAAACAAAAAGGAAATGTTGTCATTTGTATCCTCATTTCTACAGCGTTGCAGTTTAGACTGAATCATTTCCCTGGACAGCTGTTTAGATAGATTTATTTCACTGGGAAATGGATGCGTTTCCACCACGACGTGATACTACACCCTGAGTGCAAATAAAATACTTTTGATATCATTGTATATTATCGGCACAAAAATCTCTCAAATTGGTTTAGCAACGCAGACCATGTATTAGATTTACAGCAACTATACTCAGCTTACATTAAACCCATCACACCAGCCTCACAGCCATCAGTCACAGTCGACTATGACGCTGCGAAACATGATGATGATGATGATGATGAACAGTTCAGTCATGATCAAAATGATAGCAGTTAGATGAAAAGCGCCCTCTTTAGCCTGATACCGTCCCCTCTGACCAAGCATGCTGAAACGTGTAACATAGCTTACATTTAAAATCTTGGCAAAAACAGCCACGGCGTTGAGTGCACCACATTAAACCGTGCTGTAATCTGTAATTACTGCACGCGGCTGTCAGCGCTTACATCGCTGTTGAGCATTTTTCACTCAGAAAAATGGTGAATAGACTTAATGAGCCCTTGTACTGTGGCTAACCTATCAATAGGTTAGCCATAATCAGCAGGATAGAGGCCTACTAACCTCAATTACATTCCTTTGGGTGGTAATCTCTGCTGTGCCAGCGCACACACAAAAAGAGGAGTTTTTGCCGTTTGTGAATGTAGCGTGGATGAGCGTGACCCATTATCTTTGACATGCCAAGTTACCAGTGGAGGGCTTACAGACGTTAATCTGTTGTGTTAAAATGAAGAGCATTTAACAGACTGCCCATACCAGCCACGCTCGCCTGTTTCATCCACCAACATCAGCACACTTAGGGCAGGCAATACCCCAGAATGCTACGCTTATATTGCTGCTATTTTCATTGCAAAAACTAGCACACTTCATATTGTAGATCATCATCCATCATAGAATGCCAGAGCTTTCCTAAACTGTACTACCTGATGTCAGCACTGACTAAAATAAAACTGCACAGTAGTTATCACAAGATGTATTTTCAGGCACAGGTGAGAGGTGAGGGATTTCATCGCCCCCCCATAGCAAGAAAGCAAAGTTTAGCTCAGTGGGATTCACCCACGCACTTCATCTCCTCATATATCATCATTTCCTGCGAGGCCTGCATGTCTCTGTGAAGCTTCCCTCTACCTTTGCTCCCAAGGCACAGAGAGCTCTGCCGTAATATGATCATCTAAACCATAATTTAATATGGTTTACACAGTAGCGATTGCCCAGCGCTGTGATTATTTCATTCTAGACCAAAGAACCTATCATCCCACATTTCTTTCCTGCCATTTTGCAGAATGATACAGACTTGGACCGATGAGGATAATCAGGAAATACACACACAGGAACAGTGAGGAAAGTTCACAGTCATATTTTGCTAATAAGTTACAAAGTAGAACAAGTGAGTTTACAGCCATTAGCATTTGATTAGATTATTAGTCAGGATGTATGTAGTTTATACATGTCGGTGGCAGAGATTAAAGCAAGTTAACAAACTCTGTCACAGCACCAATACATTCTAAATTCCAGACGGGGCTTATGAAAAATGTCACAACAGAGATGTGCTCTGCCTCCCAGGATATTTATAAGATGAATTATGTAAACCTGATCACTCCCAGCAGCCTATGGATACTAGTAAATCATGTTCCTCCTCGCTGCGGCTGCAGGTTGTTCAGTCAGCTCCTGATCTGAGCTCTCAGCGCCAAGCTTTAGGAAATGATCAGCCTCCAGTATTACTCGGCTAAGTTTATGAGCGAATGTCACATATTTAGCACAAGGTGGAACGGAGAAAATATTGCATTTGAGACACAAGACCGAATAAAAGCAGATGGAGATACTGTGTCTGAGAGATTTATTTGCCTTCATACTTCTATTGGCCTTTAATTAAGAACATTTAATGCATTCTTATCTATGGTGACGTACAATGAGGGAGCGTGTATGGGTTCAGTGCTTCTAAAAGGACACGGCAACAACAAGTCTGTGACCTTTATAATCATTGTTGCATCTCAGTTTGTTTCTTTGCCAGTAAAGCCCCTGATCGTCTCCTGGATCGGATTTACATGTTAATCCAGGTGAAAACGCATAACTCTTTGTTATTCCACCCGTTGAAGCTACTTGAATTTGCAAAATGAAAGGTTAGAGAAGGACTTAAGCATCAGTGGGGTGTGTGTGTGTGTGTGTGTGTGTGTGTGTGTGTGTGTGTGTGTGTGTGTGTGTGTGTGTGTGTGTGTGTTAGCCTGTGGATTGGTGGAAGGAGGCCGACATGAAGTGTGTGCAGATGGGTTACGGTTTGTATAACAGCCCTTTATAACTCATTATACCTTGACATTTACTCTGCAGTGGATGGCATGAACACAGTTAACCAAAATCACTAAGCTGTGGTGGTTTGGTCCAAGAAACAAAACACGTTTCTGTGGTTTTTTGGATTTCTCTTGAATCCAAAGGGCTGTAGATTAGATCAATGGTGACCCTGACCTGTGACCCTTTAGATGTTATTTATCAGCAAAATGATCTATTCATAATTATCACAGCCAGATGCATGGAAGTCATAAGCATGGACAATTAATGAATCAGTGGGTGCTGCTGTCTTAAACTTAGAAATATGGAGATGTAAATAGAACGTACATGTTCTGAGAGGTTGTGTGTGTGTGGTTTTTTTTTTGGTTATGCGAGGTGTGTTGTCTCAGATTTAGGAGTATTTTAACACTTTTCTGTATTACCACCTCTGTGTAAGTGTGTAGAGTGGGCTGTCAGGAGAGAATGAGGGCAAAACCACCTCTCTGCGTGGCACTGCTGAACTGAAATGACATTTGCATTTCTCTTCGTGTCTCATGTTTAATCAGGTCTCTCTGTTCCAACACTTGTGTGCCTGCAGAGCTGGAGAAAAACTTGTACCGTCAAAAAATACGTGCGCTAGATTATTCCAGATGTTAAGATATATTTAAAATCCCCAAGTCTCACGCTTATTACCAAACCATTTACCAACATTAAGTGCATCCAAATTATTTCAAAGCTTCATCATTTTCTCTAGTATTTCTTATTAAATATGGCTACAAGTTATTTAAAACAATAATAATCACAAACGCCACCTTCTGCATGTGAGTAAAGGGTCGTAAAGGACGCTGCCTTCTCTCCATCAGCAGGTTCTCTATTTGAGTGAACACCATCACAGAACAGCCATATTATTCTCCGACACGGAATCGACATTACAGGGGTTGTCAGGACAACCAGCCATGATTCACTGTGCCTCAGATAGGCCTCCACCTTAGGCTTGAAGCACTAGCCATGAGACTGAGCAGATGCTGTGCCAGTCAGCCAATCACAGGTGAGATAGAGGAAAAAGATGACATCATAGGCAAATTAGGGCAAATGCAGCGACTATTTTGGTTGTCGTCTCCGCCTGCTTATGAACCCAGATTCACTCGTGTACTCTGGAGAAAAAAAGGGAAACTGAAGGCAGATAAAATATTTGGTTTCATTTTGGCATCAATTACAAATGTGGAAACTTAAATAATAACAAAAAGTATGACTCAGTCCATATTAACTGTCAAGGAAGCATTTTATCACACTTACTCTACTTGTCAAGTAAACATATATGGTTGAAAATGTAATAAAACAGTAAATAACATCATATCAACAGTAGGCTTGGTTATTTTAACAGAAGTTAGCGCTGGTACGCTGAACATGAATACTAACATGGTCATAGATTATACAGTATGAATAGGGAATCTACTTTGATGTCACACTTCGAGGCGTGTCATGATGGAATCTTAAACAGCTTAGGGGAGTTTCTTCAATATATCAGAAGAAGAATTCGTCTTCCTGCAGAAATAAAAGCGTACTACCGTTTACCTTGGACAGGCTAGTTCAGGTGACAGTTGGGACACATGTCAAAAATATTCAAAATGCAGAGATTTCAGCATGTGATGAGCTGCTCACTGCTGTCAACACTTTGGAGCGGTAATAACTGTGTTCTTCCATGTGGTATATATGTTGTAAAGGAGTCTAACACACCCCTTTAAAGGCTTTGTCCACATTAAAAAGCCTGTTCCTGTTCCATTTCCAGCTGTTGTGTGAAGGTGCACCGTCCTCCCTGTTAGCATCCATGGCCCACTGCCTTGGAAAGGCTGTCCAGGTAATCCCTCCCGCCCCTCCTCGCTCACCTCGTTTGTTCTGTTAACCATGAAACCAACCCCGTCTGCCCGTCGGCTGCCTCCTCCCCCAGACCGCGTCCTGCATTAATATTCAGCCGCTCGGCCAATCAGCGGCGCGGGGTGGATGACATCATGGGCTAGGGAACAGCGAGCAGCCAGTGAAGCATCCAGCCTGCCGAACAAGCTTGCTTTTTAGGGTCAGGAACTGGTCTGACAAGAGAAATGGCAATCCTGCCTTTAAACTGTCACTAGGATTGTACGCTTGGCGATGAATCCACCAGAGCTCCGGGCTCAACGGCAAAACACTGAGCAAGAGAATGTGAAGACATATTTCAGGTAATTCCCTCTCTCTCTGTGTGTGTGTGTGTATGGCAATAGGGGATGTGGAGGGGGGAGAAGGCAGAGGAGGGAGGAGAGGAGAGGAGAGGAGGGGGAGGCTGTGTATGTAGGGGTGCTTTGTAGCCTTCTTCTTCTTTTACTTCATCCACTCTGCATTCTGCTAAAGAAGGCAGCTGTTTCATCAGCAGGCTGACCGTGAGATGGAAATGGAGATGTATTTGTATGGTCATACACATCCCCCCCCCCCCCCCCCCCCCTCCTCTGCATCACATCATCTCTGTATGCACTCCCTTGTGCCTCGCAAATAGCATCTTTATTGATGGGGAGGTGTTAGGATCAATGGTGGCGTTTGTGTGTGTCTATGCGTGTCAGTCCTGGAGAAATGCAGCAGCTGCAGTGGCAACAGTGGAAGGAAAAAGGAGCAATGCTATTTCGGGTCTGGTAGACCAGAGGCTGACGGATGGATCAGAGCTGTATATGCTGTGGATGGGGCTGGGATGGATGCTTAATATGCTGATGGGGGCTCTTTTGTTATCTCTGCACTGCCTCACTTATGGCCTTTCCTTCTAGGGAGGGTTTCGTGAAGAGATTGCTTCTTTTTTCCCCCCCCTTTTCATTGATGTCATTCAATGACCACACAAGAGCAGAGACGCTCCGCTGTCTCCAACATGGATGTGTGTAGCAGTTTCATGGCGGCTGAGGTGACAGGGAGATATACAACATCTGGTCACCTGACTTCATTGGGGAGCGGAGTGGGGGTGGGGGACCGGTCCTATGAAAGCTGAGCTGCTCGGCCTCGGTTTCTTCCACAGCCGTCGGTGGTGGAGGGAGGAAGGAAGGCTTTGGTGAACGTGTGTGTGTGTGTGTGTGTGTGTCTCCCCGTCACCTCTGCTGGTTTGGGTTTGTGGTGTGGAGGGAGATTCTCCATCCCTCCGAAGGGAGCACAGTCATCCTCTGGTGTGTGAGGAGCAAGGCCTGATGGGAGACCTGTTGTCTTGGCTGTCGTGTGAACGAGGGATGTGAGGGAGGCTGTGATCACGGGGAGGGTGAGACGGGTGTCGAGGGGAATTGGGGGATGGGATGCCGATGGTCCCTTTGAACATTGGCCCGCTACATTGATATAGATGTGATACGTGGCCTTCCATTTGTCACCTATCTGAATGTGCAGACACCGATACAGCACTCCTCTTACCGTGTTCCCCCAAGAAGTGGATTTGTGTCTCTTTTTGGAAATATTAAGTATCTAACCACCAACACCATGGCCCCTGCTTTGTCCTTTATCCAGTTCTATAACACACTTCAATGATCTAAACGGTCTAAAAAGGTAAAAAAATAAGTGAGAAATTTCAGTCAGTGCGCAAAATAGTTGGTGCCAACACATTACACAGCACCGGGCTTGGCAGAAGACACCAGGCCTCCATTAATAATCGAATGCCGTGTCAAAGACAGTCAGAGATGCTGTGATATACTATGAGAGGGTCTGATATTTATACATCCTGTTGTGCAACTGATCTGTGGAACGGTTGCCGGGTAATTAGCTGCCTGTCTGGGTCTCAGACACTGCAACACATGCCACAGGCATTATATATATATATATATATATACACATGTTTATCTACACAGGTCTGTCACAGGCAGAACGGACGGTTCATAGCTCGGTGTTTGTGTGCCTCCGGGGGTCCGGGTAGAGCTGCTGACCATGGATGTGGTCACACAGGCCTTTTGTCTCTGTGTGAGTAACAGGCACCTCATGAAAATTTTATATTTGCAAGGAAAGCTCAGACAATCTGTTGCCGGTCAGAATGTGGTGACGCTCTGACTTACTGTGCATGTGCACTCTTGTATTACGGAAAATAAAAGTCAAAAGCATGCCGTTTATAGTGTAAACACAAGTTGTGCGGGCAAAATGGAGTCTCGGGCTCTGCTCTCAACGCAAATGTTTTCACAAATAACTAGCATTATTTGTATGAGAGATGGACAGACACCGATACAGATGTTGGTGAATCGGGTATCGGTGACTTCAGGCCGATCTGGTATCCGATAACGGTATTTTATTATTTTGCATTTGTTACATTTTGTTTTACAAAGTTACGAAAACAAAGTCAATGTTGCTTTGAAGCATAAAAGAATGACTGCTGTCTCTACAAATGGGACACATTTATTCATTAAACCCAAAAGGTATGGCTATCGGGACTGAATGAGTCGGATCGATGCATGCTTCATTTTCATTCATTCATTTTATTATGAACACCTATAGATTATTTACCTTTGAAAATGGACAATAACAATTTACATTGTTATTTACATTATTATTATTATGAGGTATTTTGTGTTCCTGTGTCATAAATGATGCTTTTTCTACTTCCCCAAAGTAATGTGACACATTTTGCTTAAATAATGCATTATTCTGTTTGATCTTGATTTGTCTGAGCCTCGTTATCTCTTAGCCACTTGGCTAAATATGCAGGATGTTTCAGTCTTTTCTTGTGTGTTTTTCGTTGCCATCGTCTGTCCAGACCCCATGTGACCCAAAATGAAACGCTTCATAACTCATCAGCCTTTATTTAACACAATCACAGACAACACATGATACAATCAGAACTTTATTTCTACACCCAAGCAATGCCAGGCATTTCTTTTTTCAGTGCGTCTGCCCGCGTGTCTCCGTGGCTATTAGTGTGCCGTTTTGGGCTTCCCCCCTCGTTTTCCACTGGCCGGTGTAATCCGAACACGCTCGCTAGCTTCTCTTACCTCACCTCGGCTAACAAAAGCAAAGTAGACACAGAACCTCATCTTGGCTCGCAGCCTGCTAACTGGGGCTGCGTGAAACATGATAGTACGGACACGCAGCACATACGGGTCGGCCCTCCATCTGTTGAGGACTCGTCCGGATGAGTTATGCTGCTATTGTTCGGTGCAGTTCCTTGCTTCGGACAGTTTAGCACCGCGGCCTCACATGGGGTGTTTGTGCGTTTTAAGGGCATAGCCGTCCAAAGCGGAGCAGCAGTTCTTGCGGTAGGTGTGTCAGCGCTACAGTCTGTGTGTTGTGGATTAGCATGTAAGGATTGGAAGCCATCTGGCCATTTTGTCTCAGAAAGGAGGGGGGGGGGGGGGGTGTAAGTGAGAGAGATGGATGGAGAGAGACAGGGAGAGAGAGAGACAGACAGAGGAAACACTCACACACTGACACATTGACACAGCTCCCTCCGTAATCTCCCTACTTGATGTCTGCTGTGCTTAGAACAGGGTTGTGTGTTTGTGTGTCCCCCCGTGCTCTTTGGGACAAAGACGTTACATCTGTGAGTTCCACCGGGTTTCTGACAAAGTCAAACAAACGTGGCTTTGAGATTGCGTTGAGAGGACGGGAGATTCTGGCGTTAAAGCCTGTACGGTGAGATGATGCAACGGAGGGCGAAGACGTTCCAGACGGATAGAGACCGCGGAGAAGAAAAGGATGAAATGTTGCAGAGGAGGAAACAGGTTCAGGGGGTTTAAGAGATTAACAAGTTTTGCTGGGTCAAGAGTGAGAAGAGAGTCGCAGAAACCAATGACCTCAGATTGGTATTGTTGTAAGCACACACACTTCAGCCCTTAGTTAGACCTCCACACGTGCTCCAGCTATAATATCTTTATAAGATGGTTAGGGAGTCTTAAATGCAGCAAGTTACTGAGTAAGGCACCGTTTTAGTGCAAAAATTAGGGCAAAGCGTGTAGTCGTGACGACACGATCCAAGTTTGTAACTTTAGGTAGAAGGGAATAACTCGTCTGTCACAAGTCACACCTTTGAGTTTAAGATCATCCAGAGCAGAGCTGTCACACTGTTTCTTTCCTAAATATACTAAAGAGGAGTTCAGGTTCTTCTCCCTGCTGCATGGAGGTGAAACTGTTCCGGTTGCTTCAGGAATATTTGTCCCACGATAGTGTTTGCCTATTCAAAAACCACAATGCAGCTGGATGCGTTAGGCAGGGGAGACGTTATCGAAATTAAATGATCGTCTTGTTGGAGTAATATTTTATCTGCAGGAGTTGTCGGACACGATACGGAGCCGGGCCGTCGAGATATAAAGACACACAGGAGGATATTAGACGTAACACCTTACAGACACACAATACATTCCTGGAAACGATACTGAAAAGCAGGTTCTGTTCTCTTTCCGTGTTCCCTTACAATGTGTTTCTAACCCTTTCAACTTGACTCGGATCAGGTGCACCAGCTGGCACTGCAGGAGGGAACCCACTCCTCTATATCCCTCCAGCTGGCACTCAACAGGCCCATCCATGCCACACTAATGCAAAAAACACAACTTACAATACGAGATGAGCAGCCTTTGTGCTTTATCATACGTTTGTACGGCACGTGGATTGAGAAGCTAAAGATTGATTCAAGGATTCAAAGTTCCTTGATTTTAATTGTATTAAGATGTGTCTTGTCTTCAAACATGGGGCACGAGGGTGACTTGGTATACATTTTATGACACTGAATGTTTTGGGCATCCCTGTGGTCCAAGACATGTGATCAATAACTGCATCGTCTTCCGTTTGATTCTCGTACCGTCAGCTGTGAGTCTCCAAGACTAACCTTCAAATGAAGGCATGCCATCAATCTGTTGAGTTGCTGACACGTTCATCTATCTTGTGTCTTTGTTGTGGATCTGAATGCACGCTGATTCATAATCTGACATCTTGAAGGTCAAGTATGGAACATACATGCAAAAGTACCTTCAAATGGACCTTCAGATATGATTGAAAATAACGCTCTGTCATGCGAGGTACCATTCATTGGCTCAGGGAGGATAGATAGGCATTGGTAATGTACCGGTATGATGAATTGTTTCTGTCAGGCAGAAATGTCTATGAGAATAAAGTGTTATAGAAATGTGCCTTGAATAAAATTAAGCCTTTCTGTCAAAGAGGAATAATCTTTCAAACCAGACAACCAGTAGTGTAAATAAGGTGGCAAATCCATAAAATATTATTAGCTTTTTTCCTACGTGACAGAATGAGCTAACATTATTAAGCGCATTCATTTTTTTACTTTAACCTTAATTTAGAATAATTCCACTGAGATTCTGAATGTCATTTCCGAGAAGGTCCTGGCCAAGATGGCAGCGTAACAACAAAAAACTACTGCGTCACTTTAGAGCACTTTTTTAATTTATTTTTTAAAATGAATCCAGCAGCAGTTTTGTCAGCTGCGACTGTTCGATAGTTTTATTTCATGCTTTTAATCTGATGTTGTTTACTTTCGGCTGCTGACGTGTCAGTATGAAAAGAAAGAAGTGTGCACGCAGCGGATTGAAATCACTCCAGAAAACAACCACCAAAGCAAATTATTTTGAGATGTTAATGCTAAAATTCAGATGAATATGAGAAAACTAGCATGGCAGGTTGTCTAAGTATATATGTGTGTGTGTGTGTGTGTGTGTGTGAGGCGGTTTTCACCCAAACTAAATATTAAATGACGACGGGCTCTCAAGCCTCCCCTGCAGGGGAGTTAGGGAAAGGAAGATGCCTGGTTAAATGAGGAGCCACGGTGGATAAATGGATCTCCAGTGTAGACCAACGTGTTCCTTCTGCTTTGTTTTGAGTGTGAATAATGTTATTTTACAGCTAAAGTAAGGAAGTCAGACATCGGGAAGATCTCTAGATCTTTTTTATCCCTCAGTTTTTGTGGTTTTTCCATCCCATCAGTGTTGTTGCTGATTAGCGTTGGACAAAATCAATGGACACTGAAGCAAAAGGGGCATTGCGGTAATCCAATTTTGATTAAATATAAAATAATCTTGCTTGCTGGACAAACAGCATCTCAACTCAAACTGCTCCAGCTGAGATCTGAGGTGGATTTAGTTCTGTGGAGTTCAGGAAACTCAGTTTGTCTTTCATCTTTATTTCCACTAAAGAAAATTCCAGTTATGTAACTGCTGTTTGACCCAGTTTCACTTCTGTGTAATTTGTATGACATTTGCGTGCAAACTGAAGAGTAATATATAAACATAAAAGGTGAAGAAGTCACCAGTATGCATAAGCTATAATAGGAGTTATATAAAGTTGACTGAGCAATTTACACATAACTAAAAACAAGATCAGACAGATGTCTGGCTGCTGGCTAAGAATAGATCACTGGTTACTGATTAGAATGGTCATGCATTGTGCTGTGCAGTGTTTGTCATCAGCTTCTGTTTTAGTCGACATCATTCAGAAGGATAAAGCTGCTACGCTGTAGGTTGTTCCAGATATTTGAGGGATGTAATGTAGGAAGTCAATATGAACGGACACAGGAAGAACGGTTGCATCCATCTAGGTTTGCTTTTATTACTGTGTAATCATGCTCTAGTTAGCATATTATGAATGGGTATAAATAAGCCTTTTATACCATCACAAATAAAAGACGTTGAACATTTCCACGGGTTTCTTCCAAGGCATCTGTATCGACTAAAAACACAAGAAAAAGTTTGATTTTGACATTTTTTCTGGAACAAAAGACACGAGTCGACTGCTAATTGAAGCGTTTCACACTTTACGAAAAGTCACGAAAACGCGATCAATGTTTGAATATGAAATGCAGCATCATTAATACCTTATTAAGTTTGTATTAATTGTCAGCCTGTAAATAGATGTCTGTGCCACAATCGACTTTGAAACTGGAAAAAAAAAAAATACAAACTTTCCCCATGAAATACGAGACAGTAACCGAAAGAGATTCCTGCTCGGTTGTGGAGTTGAGCATGAACTCACACCCCCGACTCACCTGCCACCTGTAGTAAGCAAACTGACGAGATGGCTGTGACTTGTCCCCTCGGTGAACCAGACGTTGGCAGCTGTATGCAAAGTGGAGCTTTTCAGTGGAGCGACCCAAACCCGGAGAGGTGGAGCCTCGGCAGACAAAAGCTGATATGTCAAACATTTTTATATCACGGTGACCGAGCCACAGACACAAACCGCCTGCAACAGTAACCGGCTGTGTTTTCATGTGTGTTGGCTTTACAGTGTCGCATTTCAGCTGTTAGTCAGTAATCTACTGAGTCGGACTTTATACGTGCCACCGTGTTGCGGATTAAACAAACGAGATGCAACGTGTTGATTAGTGAGCTTTAGAGGTGCTGGTCGGCAGATTTAGTTACCTGTGGATGCAGGCTAGCTGTTTCCCACTGCTCCCAGTCTCTGTGCTAAGCTACGCTAACATTTACCATAACTTCGGTATAAATCTTCTCTCAGCAAGACAGCAAATACGCGTTTTCCCCCAAATGTTTGGTTCAGTTTCTCTCAACCATAGTTCCTGCTCGCTGGAATATCTTGAGTAACCAGGTCACGATTTCTGGAAAGAGACGTGGCTGATGAGTTTTTCCAAATGTGTAGTCCTATTACGTGTGAGAGAAGGCAGACATTTCTACGGCCGATATCTCCAAAACTCAACTCAAAATATGCCTTTTTGTCTCTTTAAAGCCAGACAACGATGTTGATGTTGGGCGATTCGGCAAACGCCTGGATTACGTATCATCAATTCCAGGTCCGTTGCTGGATGCAAACTCTGGTACACACCCATGTGAGCACAAGTCCCAGGGAGACTGGACTGAAAAACCCCCTAGAAGTCCTGAATCCTTAGGAAAAATATCTCCTTAATGACTATCAGATGTCAACACTCAGGCACATAATGTTATGTTCCCCAGTAGAAGAATTACATTATGCCTTATGTTAAATTGTTCTATAAACTACAAATAAACGAATCAAATGAGACATTAGATTAGATGATTTTCTCCTTTGATCACTCGAGGTTTTGATCTTGTGATCGTAAAATTCTGCCTTCCCAGAATTGAACTATAGCACCAAACTCCTCCTCCCCAAACCTCCGTTTGAAACGAGGGGGGGGGGGGGCGGCATCTGCTCTGTGACTTTGTGTGTTTAAATCTGACCTTGAGAAGGCAGCCATGTGAGAGAGGAGCGCACACGTCGACATCTGTGTGTCGTCGGCCTCCAGTGCTCTAATGTCTGGGTGAAGTGTCTGGAATACGTGAAGACTCTTTGCTCTTTGCTGAAAGTGGAGCCAACTTTCTCCAACATTATTGTGTAGCATCGAGATGAAGGAGATAACAATGGTGAAGTGCTCTCTTCCTCCTCCTCCTCCTCCTCCTCCTCATCCCTTTGAATATGTCCTCTAGCTGTCCGTCCCATCCAAGTAATCAGCGTCCTTCAAAGAAGCACAGCCAAAGCTGAAGCCAAGTCAAACAGGGAGCGTGTCCTAATCAGGGGCATGAAGAGCCGGGCTTACGGAGCCCTCCCCCCACTGCGGGGGCCATTACTGGGCCGCCACGGGCTCAAGATTAGAGCCTCTTCCTGTGTTAGCCATTCAAATTCTGCATTAATGTTTGAAAGAGCAGAGAAAATGTCTGCTCTTCATGGATAGATTCATATTTTATGGGAGCGAAATGTGAAAACATCCTCAGTAATGTCTGAGTTGAGCCGATGGTTTCTGTGCGTGCGTTTTCCCAGACATTCACACCGTATATCGCCGTGGAAACGCCACATCCTACCAAGGCAAGTCGAGCACATCGGAGGTTGGGGTTGTCGTCTCTGACACATCGGCATGCTGTGGGTCGGTGTCACATTCATGACGGAGATCGGCCTCTTAATCATCCTTCTTTCCTCGTCTGATGAAATAGTTGAGCTTGGGTTGATTTTTAATGTTAGGAGACGAGTGTGTTTCAGAAAGAGGAGCCGCTTGTTTCGAGGACAGTGCCCACACTGACTGCTCGCCTGCCTGTCAGTCTGCACAGTAAATAGGTCAGTGTTTTATGGGAGTTGAAGAATCGAGTAATGTCTGGGCCTCCATGATTCCGTCATCTTTAGCAGTCGGAGCGCTCAGCAGAGATGCTGCAGGTGATTGACCAGACAGCAGTGACGACCAGAGTTTATAACAAAGAAACTTGCTAGAAACAAGTTACTTGCATGTTCCTGTTCTCCAAAGAGTTTTTCAGATGCTCTCCAATGGCAGTTGTGCCTGAAATGATCATATTGTGCTCACATTTGTTTTTCGAAATGCATTCTGCGTTGAATATTCCCAAGAAGAGTCAACGAAGCGAAAGGTGCACATCCACCCAATAAACCTCAATAAATGATCTTATGTTTGAATGGTTCAGAATGTATTTAGTTAGTCCAGATTATATCCCAGTTCCAGGTCTCGCTTGTGCCACCTGCACATGCTAGTGAATCCACATCTGTGCATGACCATATAGCACTTGTATACTGTAGCTGCAAGAATGTGCCAAGATTATGTTAAAGGTTAAAAAAGGGGCATCACTCAGAGCTACAGACAAGGTGGGTGTTTGTAAGGGATTATTCTGAGTAAGATCAATAAATTAAATTGTATACAGTATTTCCTCACATTGCTCCTGTGGTAAGGAATACATGAATACATGTATATAAATATGCCTTGTAGTCAATAGTCCGTGCAACTCTTTAACTTTAAACTCACGTGTCACATGAAATGACCTCCATGACTCGTCTTCTTTATTATCTTGGCAACCTCCATAGCTCTTTTTTGTTTGCGAACGCCGTTTTGTTGGCAACTCCCCGTCGCTCCCTGTCAACACTGCGACATTACTTTTCAAACAGTGGAGTTTTCACTGGGTTTTGTTGTTAGCGACACGCCTAACCTCCAACCCGAAGAGAAACCTGTTTGCTGCCGTTGCCTGGACTCAAACCTGGAACGCGTCCAAGAGGAGGGAAACTGCCGGCAGAGCCACCAGCATATATCTCTCACACGCTCCTGGAAGTACACCAGGAACTTCATCATCACAATCTACGGGCGCATTAAGATCATAAAGTGTTTCTCTGTAGTTATTTAAAATAGTGTGTGTGCCCTCCGGCTCCGATGAATCAACATGTCAGTGTAGTTAACCGATCTGTCAGGAGGGAACCGTCTTATCTCAATCCTTCATCATGTTCCACATTTCACTGTTGATGCCGATCTCTTGGGTCGACGTGTATAACGTGTCCAAAGTTTGTTACACGAATATCATCATCCACAGCGTGGTTTAAGGCCATAAAAGTCCCAAATAATATATCCAGCAGCGATCATAGAACCGTTTTCTTCAGCTGAAATGATCACAATGCAGTTTCTGTGTTACATTCTCTTGCCAAGTAAAACTAAATTGTTATTCTCATCACACCACCAGCAGAGGGGGAAAAATAAACACTGTCCAGTTCACATCAAAATTGTGTTGGAAGACCAACGTTTGATCTTTTTCCACATAAACGTAGTTTAGTTTATATGAATGAAACATTAGAATCCCTTTAATTACACAGTAACGGTTAATGTTATCTGAGGGAATAATAACTGGAAATAAACAAATCACTGTCCTGACGTGTCAGTTAGCTTTTAGTGGAGTTATAGAGCTCAAATATCCATCAGGTAATAATTAGTTGTCCAACCAGGAAATGACATTATTCCTCTTGTGAAACAATGTTTCAGAAGATGTGTGACTTGTGTAATCATGCTGTTACGGTAGACATCCAATTAAATCATGGCTTTTCTTATCAATATCACATCTTTCCATCTCATTCCTTCATTGGAAGCCAGTTCTTTTGGGGAAGTTTAGAGGGTGTATCCCGACAGATTTGAGGAAACGGTTACATAAAATTGTAAAGACCACAGTGAAGGCGCATGTGTAATTTGTTAGGAGGTAGTGAGCACTGTGTAAGAGCTGAGGAGTGGTCTTTGTTTGCTAATGTAGGTCTCCACTAAAGGGGGCGGCCTGGATGGCTCCGCTTTCTGGGCCGGCCGTGCTGCAACATCACATGACGGGCCCGGCCTCGGGGTGAGGCAGCGGAGGACTTTAAGAGGGTGGTGGGACGGGGAGATGGGAGACGAGAGGATGAGTGATGGGAAGGTTTACTCTTGCCGGTTTCTCTTAGAATCAACTGTTTTCACAGCTGAACAGACAAACTGGACACCAGAATCCACCTCACGTCGAAGTAGGCTCAAATTTAAAATAGCAGGTCTAAATATCTAAACCCGCTGCGCAAAAGTATCAGATGTGTTTGTGGAGAATTGTTCAGACCTGCAGCCGTCGTAGCTGTAACAGGAATCCTCACGTTACGATGTCAAACGAGGCCAAGGCTCTAAAAATACTACTTCGAAAGTCAACGGGTCTTCTGGACGCGTTAGATCCGCCTGAATGCAGGTAACAAGTCTTGATGTGACGGTCACATTTATATTAGCCGGCTCTGCTGCTCCAGAGACCAGAGACAAGTAATTCACCTCAGCCCTCCTATCTAGAGCCCACAATTCTCAGCACTGTGTTCGGAATTCACAAGACCTTCGAGTCACATGTTAAGTTCTTGTGACTGCCCCGCAATGCTGGAACAATTCAGGCAACATTTTTAACTAAATTAAAGAAAATTCACTGGCCTCCAGCTTTCCTGACATGAACTTCAGCTGCTTTTTTCTGTATTCCATCATCATAGACGTAATGTGTTTGGGTGTGTCACGATTGGTGATACAGGAAAAATCAGAACCTAATGCAGACGGTGGAGGAGGCAGCAGATGGATTTCAGTGATTTATTAAAGAAAAGACTAACAGAGTCCAAATTAAGCAGTCGGTTCAAGAGGCAGGAAATCAACTTGTTGGGAAAACCCGACCCTTGGAACACTAAACAGCAAGCAGACCTAAAGACGAGGGGAGAAAAAAGCCAGCAATAAGACAAACAAAGGCAGAGACAACTGGGCTGGTATAAGTAGGGAATGACTTGATTGGGGAAGTGAGAACAGGTCCAAGGACTAATGAGGGTCAGGTGAAACTAATCAGGGCGGCGCAGACCATCTAAACTGGCAGGAAACTGAGGCAGTGATCTGAAATGAGAGAAAACACACTAAACACTGAACATGAATGATGTGAATAAATGAAACAAAGAAAAGTAAAACTTCAGGAGCAGGGTGGATTATAACACGGGCTTGGAAAAAAAAAACACTCCTTCAATGGAAAATTCCAATATTTTCTGCCATTTTTCAAAATAAAATATGCAACAAAAACAACTAGTTCCTTGATATTGTATTTTTTTACACTTAGTATGTAAATCAGCCTACTAAATTCAAAGTTGCCATGACTCATGTTTGGTGCATCTCGAGGGATTCTGTAACCTACCAGATACCCAGATTTCTTCTAAACATTTCTTTTCTCTCTCTCTCTCCCTCTCATAGGACATTGTGAGTGCTACTAAAGATGTCTGATAGTGTCGATATTGAAGAGAAACCACCTGCCCCCCCCTTGAGAATGAACAGTAGTTCCCGAGACTCTTCGTTATTGAATCACGCCTCCAAACCGCTTCCAATGGCTCCTGAAGAGAAAAACAAGAAAGTTCGCCTGCGCTCCATCTTCCCCGGGGGAGACAAGAGTGAGTATCTCCCCCCTTCCACGCGTCGCCATCACGCTCACCCCCGACACACGATCCACGTCATTCGCCTGCGGATAATAATGCTGCAAATTCAACCTGTAATCTGGTTTTTGCTCGTCTCCTGCAGCAAACAAGAAGAAGGAGAAGGAACGTCCGGAGATTTCCCTTCCCTCAGACTTTGAACACACCATTCATGTCGGCTTTGATGCTGTAACAGGAGAATTCACAGTGAGTATCTCTTTCACCTGACAATCAGGCATATAAACCGGGACTGATGTGCTTCTAAAAATCCTCCTCCCATCTGACAGCCTGAGTCCTCGGCAAAGAATTTATAAAACTCACAATTCCCTGAAGAGAAAGAGTCAACTCATTCCTTCACGTAAAAATTGGTAATGAAAGTGACTGGAATGACAATCACTCCCCCCTATCAGGTGAAACCTGTGCTGGAATCCTTTAGTGCTTCTTGGTAAATTACATTTCAGCTGCAGTTTCTGTTGGCGGTAGATATTTAATTCTTATACAAGCCTAGTTATGTCGTACCATGACACAGTATTTCATTTTGAATTTGATCCCTCTTCCAGTTATTCATAGAGAAGGTCTGGAATAACATAAAAACCTGAAGTGGTTTCACAGAAGCAGGACTCATCTATAAAACAAGAACCACGTCTTGACAGATTGGTTCAGAACTGAAGGAATATTTATTTTGAAATAAAAAGAACTGAGAAATTTCATGACTTAAAATCAATTTCCTCTATTTGACATCCAGATGTCCATGCCATGAGTAACACATAGCTTCTTGTTCATTTGATAAGCTGCATCCTTATGACCCACAGAGACCCAGTTTTAAACCAAACCCCTTTGATTTCCCTTCTTTCATGGTTTCTGGGGGTAAACAGTTGATTACTGTTGATTTGCTCTGTGATCTCCCTCCATGTGTCATCTTTTTCTGCTCCCACAGAACAGTACACTCTTTTTTCAACCGTTTCTTCAAGTGTAAATATATCCACAAGTTTACAGAGATGGCATGAATGAAAGCCATTGTTGAACGACATTCGGCCTTTTGTAATATACTTAATGTCCACCGGGGGCGTTTAAGCGTGTAAAAAATTAATAGGCTGAAAAAGTGCGGAAATGCCTTAAAATAGTTTGAAAGAGTTGACATAGAACTTTTCACTTTTATTTGCTTATAGTTAGGTGAGAAGCTTGAATGTTGCATTAAATATGTAGCTGCAGCCAGTTAGCTTAGCTTAGCATGCAGACTGGTAGCAGAGGAATCAGCTAGCTTGGCTCTATTTAAAAAAGTGGGAAATCTGCCTAGCAACACTTCTAA
This sequence comes from Eutrigla gurnardus, assembly GCF_963514095.1. Classification (NCBI taxonomy): domain Eukaryota; kingdom Metazoa; phylum Chordata; class Actinopteri; order Perciformes; family Triglidae; genus Eutrigla; species Eutrigla gurnardus. Next base: position 23,601,713 of record NC_139938.1, read on the forward strand.
AGCTCACTACTTATCAGTTTTATATCTTGTTTGTTCAAACTATTCAGGAAACTGTGAAAACAACAAGTGATGGTTAAGCTAGCTGTTTCCCACTGCTCTTCATTCATGCTAAGCTAAAGCACAGAGTGAATTCGCTTATTTCCTAAAATGGTAAATCCTTTCCTTTACGATGTTGCTCTGCTAATCAATTCCAGGAAGTAACTCCAAGAAAACTCATTATCAAATGCATTTTTTTTTTTATCTCCAAATACAAATGAACATTTAGGACATTTAGCAGATGCTTTTATCCAAAGCGACTTACAATAGACAGACAGAAGCTCTACGTCGACAACACTTTCTGTGATTGAAGTACCGTTATCAACCAACACTCGTTCCTCAAGACAAAAACTTAAATGTTACACCCTTTAACATTCATCCGTGCAGGGCATCCCGGAGCAATGGGCGCGGCTCCTGCAGACCTCGAACATCACCAAGCTGGAGCAGAAGAAGAACCCGCAGGCCGTGTTGGACGTCTTGAAGTTCTACGACTCCAAAGAGACCGTCAACAACCAGAAATACATGAGCTTCACCTCGGGAGGTGAACAACACTAAAACACCGATCAAATAAAAAACCCACCAAATACTGCAAAGACATTTTATATTCGTCCTTATGTCTAAATCCAAAGATTATGATGTAATGTTCCTTTCTGTTTTCAGATAAGTCGGCACATGGGTACATAGCGGCGAACACTCTGGTGAGTTCTTTTAAATCTAAACCTACTAAGATTAACCTAAATCATACATTTGATGCTTATTAAGAGTGTGGAAAGCACCGTGAAATGACTATCTGACAGAATATGTGTCAGTTAATAACATCTTACTCCTGTTTAATGCTCTTTTATAAATGAAACACGGTGTTGCCGATTAAACATTTGACTTTTTCGTTGGAGGTCACTCGGTTTTATTAGGGGTTTTATTGCTACACTGCATATGCTACACTGCATATGCTACACTGAACTCCCTTGACTGTCTGGTCATCATAGTAAAAAAAATCCACCCAATCTCCGGCTCTTAGCCATGCACAAACTCTGCCACATTTCATAGGAAAAATCTCTCAACTCAAAAGATGATTTTAATGATTCATAGGCGTCTAAACGTGTAATAATTTAACAGGTAAGTTGCAACACTGTGTGGCTTTCTTTCCTCGCCTTGAACAGAGCAGTTATTGCCTCTCTGGCCGCAGATCTTCCTCTCTTTGCTCGGTAACTCCCGTCTGGGATAGTCTGTGTTTCTTTCCAGCACGTTCATTTCACTTCTGCCTCTAATGGGCAAAGTGTGTGCGTGCTCCCCTTTAGAGGCTTACTGTGCAGCATATTGCCCTGGATTTCTGCATACATGCCAATCAGTCCCCAGTAAATGTGACTGCTGAGAGCCACTGCTGCTCGTTGTTTGTTTTTCCAATCTACTCAACCAGATTTTGAAATACCCATAGGCGAGCTTCACTGGAGGCTCAACTGCATCTAGAAGGACTCCCGCTGTGCTGACCTCATTCCTGGCTTTGACCAGAGTAATCTATGCTTTGAATGCCTTGGCCCGTGCACGCTCAGCCGGGTGAAGGAGTGGAATCCAAGTCTGTTCAGCGGGATTCGCCGGGCCCCCCCAGGCAGACTACAATGGGATCACTTAACGCAGAGCCATTGCTCGTGAGAGCTCCTCGCCAGTGAAGGGCAGGCGGGTGTGGCAGTGAGTCTAAAAGGTTGTGCGAGCCCAGTGAGTTTGTTTGAGAGGCCGTCACAGCGGTCCTCGGCCTGCAGAGGTGACTCAGCTGTTGGCCACAGATTCCGTCCTGAGGTTTGGACCGCATCGTCTCAGGCAAGCGGTACAGGAGAGGTGCCAGTATTTGGTCAGTAGACAGAAACAGTACAGTTACCTGATGCTTTCTGTCAGATTATTACGAAACACCAGCTTCCACTAACCTGCAATGCAGGTAAATATTTGAGAGCTGTTACATGGCTCGCTACAGTCTACCCTGCAGTTTTCTTCTCTGGCTGTTAAGGATTAAAGAGGAAATATAACTTCTTTGATACAGATGTATAGAGCCTCGTATTGTGAAATCTCTGTGTTCGGGCTCGTCGTTGACCTCACCTTGACCTTAGCTCAGTGAGCGTCTAGAACTGCAGATAATGCAGCAAGGAGTGGACGCCGTGTGCATCATAATTCAAGCTTCTGTTAGACCAAGTTGAAATTAAATGTTAGATTCCAGTCTATCTTGGTAAGACTTCACTTCCTGTGCCAGACGTCCACTCTAACGGACTGAGTAATATTCTCAGTGTCCTCCTCTACAATACCAAGACGATAGATTCACCCAGGAAATTGTTTTGGCAGGAAAACAAACACTTTGTTGCTGCTTTAAGTGATTAATAACTTGATGTTTGTGTCCTGATTTCACATGTGAGGAGTTTTCCCTATTTAGCCTTTGATTCAGTTATATCTTTCCTTTCATATTAGTTCGACAACCCACCAGGAAGACCTGAGTGTCAGACCACAGAACATGAAATAACTACGTTCACAGCGGTTTACCAGTTTGTTTGTTTATCAGAGAGTCTGAGCTTCACCTCACGCTGTCCTTGACATTTCATCTCTTTGATATTACCGTAGCGTTAAGATGAGTCATGATAGCTTGCAGTTTGGGCATGACCACAAAATAAGTTGACATCCTGTAGCAAACCGGAGCGGTCAGCATTGATTTTGATACGCCGTAGCAGCTCGATATAATTTGTCAGATCATTGTTCGTCCCCAGACTGTCATTCATTTCCCCAAATGCAACAGTTTAATCCCCACAAAGACAGTTAATTGGAAATGTATCGTTGTTCAGAACAAACATCGCAAGGACGTGATGCAACGTTTCTTTGTAACATGGTCATAATTATGCTTGTCATAAATGTTTAATAGTATAATAGAAAACAGCATATGTTCAGTCAGATCACTGAGTTTTAGAGCCAAGTCTCTTCATTGGAAACATTTTCCTCTGAGTCACAATCATGCTTAAGCATTCAAAACAATTCTGCAAACATTATTTTTGCTAACATCAAACAACAACATAGTGGAAAAGAGCTCATCCTTGTAACACATCCGTCCGTTTGAGGGCTTTACCATGAAAGTACTCGGGATAACGATCGAGGCATCTCATTTTAACATGTTAGCAGGAAATTTAAAATCTGGTACACGATGTGTGCATGAACATATCGTCCATATAGCAACGTTCAAATAATAAAAAGCTGAGCCCGATAATGTCCATCCCTCGGTAGCGGACCCCTGCCCTCTCCCTCCCCCCCCGCTGAAGTCCACCTAACTCTTAAACACTGTGTGGGTTTGTTTTGAGTAAATCCATTTTCAACCTTCACATTCAGAACCGGCTGCTGTCATCTGGGCCTCCTGTCAGCCTTAGAACCTGCAGCGCATTATTTGACAAGGTAACTCCTCCACATTACTTTCCACATGATGTATCTCTGCATTGGCTTTGAAGCTACATTTGATCTCCTAATTTCTGATTATTCCCACTTCAATAAAAGATTTTAGACACATCATCACTCTCTGTATTGACATTTAATTTGGGGTGGGGGGGCGTATGATTGTATATATATATTTTTTGATGTTACTGCTGTATTTGTTATCTTCCACAAGATCGCCTCTTATTTTTGAAATGGCAGGGCAGGGGTGCATGCCACAGAGGGTTGTGATGACTGTGAAACTGCATGTATGAGCTCACATTCTTTACAAAGATATGCCTTCATCACCATTGTAGACATTACCGCATGGCTCTGTTAAAAAACAACAAAACACATGGCACTGCTTACAATTATTATTCATTTGGGCACTGCAGTCTTGGCCCAGCCGTCCTTGGAGCGGGTCAGAGGCCAGAGTATGTCTGAATGAAGGACTTTGACTTTCCTCCAGCCAGAAACTTTCCCCTTTAATCACCAGAACTAAGCTGCAACGCTTCATTTATGCATGACGAGACTGGAAGTGGATGAAATGTTTCCACTCCATGAGAGGAAGATGATCCAAGGCTAGAGTTTTTTTTGGATGGGGTAATAAAAGGCAGAGCATTAGGCATAATAAATATGCCTGAGACGTATTAATCTTGACTTGTTAAAAGGTATCTACAGTATCAAAAGGATGTCTGCAGTTCATCGCCGTATTGCACGTCACTGCAATGTGGCAGCATGTTTCCTCCTACAGTGAAATATAGCAGTTTGATCATTTAAAATTAATTCTCATCGTTGGCTGGTGGCACACCTGACCCGACCCAACGTAAAACCCCTCAGATGAACCGCACTGAATGGCACCTCACTCTCTTAATGTCTCTTAGGCTCTCACTGACTCATAATACCTCCCTCCACTACTAACACCATTGCCTTTTGGCAGTTTATCCCCATTCATATGTGTCTGTTTATCTGACACAAACATGTCAGATGTATCACAACAGATGAACTGTGTTTGGTTTATGTTGATCACATGTGCTAGGTTATGTCACCTCTTTTGATGAAGACGTTGATATGATGTGAATCTGTTACAAAATACAGCTTATGTCTTATGAGACAAATTTCTTCTGGACTTCAGCTGGACCCAGACTCTGTTCATGGCTGGTTGTTGAGTTTGGTGAAGATGTGCACATACTCCTCTTCATCCCATGCTGCTACATGTCACATGCATCCAGACTCACTTACACCTCTACCCTCCAGGGTGCCAAAACATCATCGTCAGAGCCTCCCATCGCTCCGCCCGTGTCAGAAGAGGAGGATGAGGAGGAGGAGGAAGAGGAGGAGGAGGAGGAAGAAGAGGACGATGACGACGAGCTGCCCCCGGTCATCGCACCTCGGCCGGAGCATACCAAATCTGTGAGTTTATTAACACGCCGCCAATAAACGGGTGAAATCGCTCCGCTTGCCAATGCGAAATGTGCTTTCCTTCGTCCTCACAGATCTACACGCGCTCCGTCCTGGAGCCCAAACCTCCCACCCCCGTGAAAGAAGTGGTGACTCCGCCGGAGTCGCAGGTCCAGCCGGATAACACGTCCAACACGATGTACCGCCACACTGACCGCCAGAGGAAGAAGTCCAAGATGACGGATGAGGAGATTCTGGAGAGACTCAGTACGTCTCCCAGACATTTTTCTATGAGTGACTTAAACGATTTAAGACTTTGTCTGCTAACTTAGATTTCCACAATTTAGTTTAGTTTCTGTGAAATTGTGTCCATAAAATATCATAAAAACTCTCTACACTGCCAGGAACTATTAAAAACAATTAAAAAGAACATTTCATCCTCATCCAAAATTGTACAAAGTGAAGTTTAAATCCACACATACTGAGGGTTAATTCACTGTGTGCTGATTCAGCCGAAAGGCTGGAAATTTGGTTTCCAGTGGGTTTTTTTCCACACATTATTTCTAGTGCACCGATTTACAAGTATTATGCATAAGAACAGGGGCACTAATGGAATCAAATTTGGACAAAGAAGTACTTTTTGCCATCGATTGCAGCCTTCCCTTCACCGCTCCTCTCTCTGCAACGTAACTTAAGCCCAAATGACCAGCCTGCATGGTGAAGTAGAGACACATGTAGTTAGAGGAGCTGCACTCGGAGGCAGGGAACGTCTGAAAGGTCCTGCTGTGTTCTGTGCTCAATCATTATATATGTATATATATATGTATATCTGCTTTTCTCTGACTCAGGGAGCATCGTGAGTGTGGGGGATCCCAAAAAGAAGTACACGCGCTTCGAGAAAATAGGACAAGGGTAAGTTCATCCACCATCGCAAATTAGTCGTCACAGTCACTGAAAACAGCAATTTCAGGAGCAGTCAGTCTGGCCAGGAGACCCGGAGCCGTGGTGACCACGTTTGTGGTTAAGAAGACAGGAAATGAGAACTGTATCCCGAAACAGCCAGGGGGCAGATTAGTGAAACCATCTCTGTCTCTCGGCGTGTCTTCCTGTGTTTCACACATCTGCACACACCGTTATCTGCTCTGACATGCTCGCTATTTCCATATTTGATCAGGAAGCTCCTATCGTGAAGTAGATAACTGTATATTTACTCTGCGCCGGGTTATCTTTAACTTATTAGTGCCAGAAACTGTGCGTCATTATTCACACAGCAGCTTCTGACTGTCCACAGGTGAAGCTGTCGGCAAAGAGAGAAAGAGGAAAGCCGAAATTCACAGCTGAGCTTTTTAGTATCGTGAGTGGCACTTCCAAATAAGGACAGAATGGCTGCATACCATTCCTTTGACCAGCCATTGGACACCGTATACGTTTCTTTGTGCTCATCACTGTTATGGGAGTGAAAAGCACGTATGTTTCTTTGGTAAAATGATTTCTTACAGTTTATTAATGAAGAGACAAAGAAAAAGTCTGGCGTCAAGTGAAGACTGTTACAATGTGGTAGTTTGTTCTTTTATGACATTAAATTGAGCGAGTGACATTTAAATGTCAAGGGAATGAAGCTGTTGCCGTGTCAACATGCTAACTTGTCCCTTCAATCTATTTATATATTCTTATGTTAAGCAGTTTTCTTGTTAACTGAAATGAAGTTACTATGGGTCAGCTGTCTGTGCTGTACTAAATCTGATGCTTACAACTTAGAATTGGTCTAATTTTCAGAGCTTTCTGGCTGTATAGAAAACATTATAATCACATGATAACATCTATTTTGGATAATATCAAAAGACTTAGGCAGTAATGTGATTTTGGTCTTGTGTTTCACCAGAGCATCCGGCACCGTGTACACTGCCATCGACATAGCGACCGGCCAAGAGGTCAGTCAGGTCCCCTTTATCATACTATATATATATATATATATATGTCACACTCTGTATATGTTATTACTCAGGCTTCCTCCTGTTCTGAGCCTTAAATTCCTCCGTCTATACTCTCAGGTGGCCATCAAGCAGATGAACCTCCAGCAGCAGCCCAAGAAAGAGCTGATCATCAACGAGATCTTGGTGATGAGGGAAAACAAAAACTCCAATATAGTGAACTACCTGGACAGGTCAGAGGTTAACACATCACACAACGTGAATACAAGCCTGAGGTCAAGGCATATTCATGGTGAATTTGCCTCAGAATAGAATTTTAAAGCAATTGCGTTACAAGCATCTAAGTGATGTTTTTTCTTTTAAACTGCTTGTCTTGTCGAACCAGCACTCAAAACACTGAATATATTGAATTTGTTGTTATATAATACAGAGAAAAGACACAAATCCTACCAACTTATATCATTTAACACTCTAACAGGACACTAGCAGGTATAATGCTGTTATTAGTTCTTAATATGAGTAATTAAGGTTGCAGCAGTATGAATGAATCTGATGTTCAACAGCAAAGATTTGTGGTCAGAACTTTAATGCATAATGTTTGCATTAATGACATTGAACGATCCTCCTTCCTCATTTTGCCTTTTAATGTTGGTCATCATCAAGTACATGACTGCCATCTACTGTTTCAAAACACGGAGAATACTTTAACCATTAAATATGTTATTTTTATGGCGACAGGCCTGTCATACTAAACCTGTATTTTCCTTTCTCGCTTGTTGTAGTTACTTGGTAGGAGATGAGCTCTGGGTGGTGATGGAGTATTTGGCCGGTGGCTCGCTGACAGACGTAGTGACTGAGACCTGCATGGATGAGGGCCAGATCGCTGCAGTCTGCAGAGAGGTAAGAAGCCAAGTTTGGACATCAGCAATAGCTCCCGTAACTTCTGTGGCTATGACGAGCCATGTGGGCGCATGCAAGCATTTTAACAAAACACTTCATCCCAGTCAAGAGAATGTGTGCCTGTAGTACCGGCTTCCCTTTGTATGTGTGGGTGTCAAGTAGATGCGTTTCAAAGCTTTTTGTCTCTCTCTTCAGTGTCTCCAAGCCCTGGACTTCCTACACTCCAACCAGGTCATCCACAGAGATATAAAAAGTGATAACATCCTGTTGGGTATGGACGGATCCGTCAAGCTCAGTACGTATTATTTATTTGCCCTTGGCTTCAGTGGGGACGGATTAAAGTAAAAAGCACCGTTTCTGAGAAGCGTGTGAGATTTATGGGATGGAGATGGTAGAGTGATGAATGAAACACCACTTAAATGAAATACATGCAAAGTCAAACTGTATGTTTAAAAGCCGAAACACAGACTCTTAACACACACACACCTCTCCTCTCTGTCGCCCCCTGCAGCCGACTTTGGCTTCTGTGCTCAGATCACGCCAGAGCAGAACAAGCGCAGCACGATGGTGGGAACGCCCTACTGGATGGCGCCAGAGGTGGTCACCCGGAAGGCTTATGGGCCAAAAGTGGATATCTGGTCTCTGGGGATCATGGCGATAGAGATGGTGGAGGGCGAGCCGCCCTACCTGAATGAGAATCCACTCAGGGTGAGACACAAAAAACGCAGCCACAACACAGCTCCCTGGTGGTCATACAGTATGCATGGAGATGAAATATTTAGTTTTCTTCTTCTTCTGTGTTACCCTCGTTTGATGGTCTGTTTGATCTCATCCGTCTTCCCAGGCGCTGTACCTGATAGCCACCAACGGGACTCCGGAGCTGCAGAACCCTGAGAGGCTCTCATCTGTGTTCAGAGACTTCCTCAACCGCTGCCTGGAGATGGATGTGGACCGCAGAGGCTCTGCCAAGGAGCTGCTCCAGGTACAACCACACTGTCATGCCCTGCAGATGTCGCCATCACTAAATCATCATCTATTTCTAAATATAAACACCTCCCTCTTTGGCTCCATATCGACATTTTTGTACCCTCTCTTGCAGCATTCCTTCCTCAAGCTGGCGAAGCCTCTATCCAGCCTGACGCCTCTGATTGTAGCTGCAAAGGAAGCCATAAAGAACAGCAGTCGCTAGGGAGTGCCCTCTGTCCCCACCCGAGGCTGGAGCCCTGCCTGAGACGTGTGCGTTCATGGGGGCAGGGGCTTGGTTGTATGGGCGGTGGGTGACGTGACAGTGGCAGCACAAGGAGGGGAGGAGGGGGGTGGGGGGTGGGATGGGTATGGGGGGGGTTGTGCGACTTACTGTGACAGCACAAGGACAAAAGACCCCCAGGCCTCATATGTAGGACGGACATCTGGCCTTGCAGCCTCTCGGCCCATGCTGCTGAAAAGAACTTGCCTCCTTGTTTACTTCTCCAGCACTCTGTACATGTAGAGCAGTCCATCACAAGTGTGTGTGTGTGTGAGTGTGTGTGAGTGTGTGTGAGTATGTGTGAGTATGTGTGAGTATGCGTGAGCATGTGCACCGACTGTGCACACCTCTTTGTGTCATATGTCTCGTTTGGCGGCGGTCGCTCCCCGAACAGAGAAAATACAGTGGAAAAAAAATAGAAAAGCTCATTTTCAAGAAGAAACTTCAGCAGCGGAGAGGAGAAACTGAGAAAAACTAAAGAGCCTGTGATTCCCTCCCCTGCCCAGCTCTGGGCTCGGTTTCCCTTCCTCTAGTCCCTCCATGGAGCACAATCAGGCCACACTTGCACCGCGATGACCTGGCTGATGTGAGAGTGACTCTGGACCCATCCTTTGCCTGCATGACTATGGCTCTGTGGAGAAATATTGCTTCATATTGCAGATTGTCACATCTCAAGGTGGTAGATTAATGTGTGTGTGTGTGTGTGTGTGTGTGTGTGTGTGTGTGTGTGTGTGTGTGTGTGTGTGTGTGTGTGTGTGTGTGTGTGTGTGTGTGTGTGTGTGAGTCTGTGGGGGTGCAGCTACAAGGGAATAAGTCAGGAATAATTTCACACAACCTATGCCAGATTTAAACATCCTTCATCGATCCGCTTCATATCGTGCAAATATGTATTTTTAAATACGTAATATACATACTTTCATATTGATTTCCAGACGTGTTAGAGGCATTCGACTGCACCGACATTTTAACATTTAAATGAAATCAACATTCAGTTCTGAACAGTCTCCGTATTCAGAATGACTATGAAATAAAGTCCGCTGCATTACTTATACAAGCAATTTCTGCAAATGTGAGAGATAAGTCTAAGATGCATGCATACTGTACATAACGTGTAGCATTCATCGTGTACAAGCATCTCAAATAGGATTATCTATAAATATTCATTACGTGGATTCCTGTGCCAGGCTATATCTTCACTGATGTCTGCTTTTTATTACATCTGACAATTAAGTAAGAAATAAAAAGAGACACTAGATCTCCCAACAGAAATATTAATATATTCACTTAAATATTTATATTGAGTGATTGCTTGTTCTTTTTAAAGAACACAGTGGGCCGATTTCCTTTTAACCTGAAGCCCCCGACAAAAAAAAACAAAAACAAACTTAAAATATATATTCAGTCCAAAATGGTCAGAACAACAAACTGCATCAAAGGCACAGATGTCCCCCCGTCTTCCCCCCGTCTCCTCCTTTCGGTACTTAAGCTGCTGCTCATTCATGCTTCAGTGTCCTTTCGTCTCTTAAATGGTGTCTTACGTGTGTTTTGTCATATGAGCTGTACATTTTTGTAGTGGGGTGTTTTTCTTTTTGGAAACATGAGGCAGATCAGAGAGGAGGAATGTTATCTGAATGAAGTAGCGGAGTGGGTGCCATTTTATGATTGTACCTCGGCCCTAATAAGCACCGAAAACAGAAACCGGAGTAGAAGTTCGTATTGTTTGCTCACATTCCTCCCCGTGCCTGGTTAGCGTTTAAACTCATTCCTCTACAGACGCTATTTGCTCTGTGTCGGTATTTGGTAGCTTCGTCAGGCATTTCCCATGTAGCATCCCTGTGTGTGAGCGTGTGTGTGTGAGTGTGTGTGTTAGGGGGCTACCTCAATCTGCACTAGAAGATGCCTCACTCATATTGTCCACCTTGACTGTGAGGTGCAGGGTAGCTGCTTAGTCATATTGTACCTCCATTGTACAGCAAACGTACAGAAGATGAAGGAGCGGTGTGTTAGACGGGAGGGTGCAACCGAATCCATGCATGTAAAACAAACTATACACTGTATCTCATCTTCAAATAGGTTAAGATTGTTAGAATATGTATGTATGTATGTAAATATGATGGGAAACCCCCCCTCCCCTCCTTTTTTTCAGAATTATGTAACTTAAAATGACAATATTCAGGTTGCTCTATGGTATGTATCAATAAATGTTTTGCACCCTGAAAAATCAAAAAAAAAAGAGAGAAAGAGAGAGAAACCGAACACATGCACCGCCTCCACACTCCTGGATCCGGCTCTCTTTGATCCGGCTCTCCTGGATCCGGCTCTCCTGGATCTAGCTCTCTTGGATCCGGCTCTCCTGGATCTAGCTCTCTTGGATCTGGCTCTCCTGGATCTAGCTCTCCTGGATCCGGCTCTCTTTGATCCGGCTCTCCTGGATCCGGCTCTCCTGGATCTGGCTCTCCTGGATCTAGCTCTCCTGGATCCAGCTCTCCTGGATCCGGCTCTCCTGTTTGGGCTTCATGGGACACTCCTTCGTCTGGACAGAGAGCCGATGGATGCAGCACTCTGTGTGCGGGCCCACACAGTCTGTCCTGAGTGCCACTGCTGAGTGTTAGTACATGTATGTGTGTGTGCGGTATAGGTGTGGGTGGCCTGACAGGAAGCTCCGCTGGCCCCCCCGGGACGTCCCTCCCCTCCCATGTACAGGTCTGAACTATGAGCACAAAAAGGTGAATTTCGGGACAAGAGACACCGCTGACGTGCCCCTTTCTGTGGTTGCTCCTGTACATTCCTATCTTCTGAATGTGTAAACCTGTACACGTGGTGTGAAAATTCCTCTATTAATGTGTATCAAGAGAATGGAACAAAGACAAAAAATGTTACTTTTTAAATTATTATCATTATTATTATTACTCTTATTATTGTCTAGCTTTGTAAAAACTGCTGATCCATCTGGCATTCCTCAGCAGGCCTTTCCCCCCATCTTTGAGAAAAAAAAGGACAAACGAGTGACGGGGAAGTGAGGTTTTGGATAAACTATTTTTAATTGTGGTTGAAGCAATAGACTTTTTGAACTTTGAATTGTGCATGGCTGTGTCTTGAGTGTAAAAAAACAAACAAAATATTGCAGTTTGGGAACTGGACTGAAATAAAAAGAGGAAGAAATTCAGAGTTGCGTTCACGCTTGTGGTCTGTTGTGATTCTTAGATCTAATTTCTGTGCATGCCAGTCAGCATTTGTTGCATTTTCTTAATAATCATGAGAAAGAAAAAAGATGATGATATAAACTGATGGATAAAGGAGCAGAATATGCATTCTAGAATACATGATACATTATGTATGTACAAAAGGTACTATGAGGACCACAGAGGACAACATGATTAACTGTATGTTAAGACTCATTATTCCCACATCGCTCACAGTATCTATAGTGTAACATAAAAAAGGAATGATATCTTTACAAGCAACTTGCAAAACGTCAATATAAAAATATAAGTTGATTTCAAAAGTAAAAAGATAATTCAAAAGTTAAACATTTGGATAAAAAATGATCGACATTCAGTCCGTCCGATAGTGCCCAGGTCACCTCTCAACTTTCAAACAAACAATTCAGCCAACGTGCAAATAAAAGTGTAAAATCACCTGCGAGTGTCGACATCAAGCTGCAGAAAACAGATGTTTTTGGAGCTTTGACGATGGCGCACGCCAAACTAAGCTTCACAAGATGTTCACCACATAGTTCAGCACTGAAAACGAGATCCAGGTCTCGTCGGGTGTGTGACGAGGTCACATAGCGATGAGCTGAGTGGAAGTGACGATCCTCACGCTGATGTGTCCGGGCATCTCGTCGGCCTTCTGCCGTCCTCGCTTCCTCAGCTGAAGCCTCTGAGGGCCAAAGTCGTCCTTCACGGACCCGGACAGCACCACCTGGCCCATAAACTCGTCCTTCACCGCGTTGCTGTTCCACACCTGAGGACATGTGTTAAATGTATCTCATGTGTCACAGTCACATAATATCACAAAATGACCCCCGGTCATCTGCAGGGCTCTGACGGAGGGTTGGTGACTCTGATTGATTAGGTTCAGCGATAAAGTCATCGGGGTAAAGATGATGTCCTGCCCTCTCTATTTCATCAGTCAGCTGACCACTCTGAGCTTTTATGTGGATTCAGGTTGTTCATTTTATCATTGAATTTATTAACGTGAACATCAAATATTTATCTTTTAGAAATAAATAAATGTGGAAAAATTCATTTAAAAAAATGGTGAAAAACTGTGGTTCTCTTTAATCCATATTCAATTTTCAATGTTTTTATGAAAACCGCATCACTGAAACTAATACTGCTCCGTTTGTTTGCTTTGTAGTATAATAATGACCAACAAAACCTACAACTACCTACTTATTTTCTCTTATTATGCAAGCACTCAAATCTGCTTATAATAAGTGTAATAGGGGAAGATTATCAAGTTAGTCAAATATATCTTTATTGATATAAATTGAAGGATTATGTTCTTCAATAGGGTGTAAAACATTATCCAACTCTTATGCTACCATTTCAAAACACGTCAAATTGGATCATTTAATCTTTGAGATTTAAAACAAGACTGTTTTTCTGAGTTTGTCGAGTTTTAAAAGTCTGGAAACTTGATATTTTGGGAGATACGTGGTTTCCACAGGACAGTGATGCACAATCCCACCTGCCGTTCATTGAGATGAATTAGTCATCGGTCTTACCGCCACAGTTATGGGCTTTCTGGGCTTCTTCCTGTAGAAAATGCCGCTGGTTGTAAACTCTGGCTGCAGGGTGTCCTTCTTGATGGTGGATTGTACCGAGCGGCCCTCACAGGATATAATCACGTAAGGGTCTGCACCTGCATGAAAACATGTAGAGATCCATCTCAGCAGACCACATCATGGACTACAGGCTGATCACACCAACCAAACGTCTGGTTTGTCCTCTAACCTCCTGTGCTGTCCTGGTTCTGCAGCTCCTCGGCTTTGTGGACGTAGACGTGAGTCACAACTTGTGGGTACCCGAGGAAGGAGCTCCAGCATTTCACCCTCGGCTTATCCTCGGTCAGCTCCCTGTGGGCGTAGAGGAGAGTTCAGAATTAACAAGAATTCCCGTTCAAGTGTCGACCTTTTTCAATGTAGCAACACATTTTGTCAAAACTTAATTCCAGTATATAAATGATAACTGGATTTAATGGATGGGCCCTATTGTCACCTAAACCAAATCTAGCTATTTGCATCACTATTTGGCTCGATATCACTAATATGATTTGGTTTTTGGGTCTGCCAATAAGAATGTCAGATATGAAATCTGGCAAAACAAAATCCTTGGCCAAGAAAAGCAGAAATAGAACATAATTGTACAATCTCTGTTCTCCAAAACAGTCACTTGAGTGCTTTCCTTGGATAAAAAGCCCATCCATTAGTGTCTAACAGTCAAAGAACAGCTGTGTTCTCCTTTTCCCTGCAGACCTGATCATTTTAAAGACATGTGAATGTTTACATTTCCTGTCTTGAAACCATAAATCACAGCCCTGCTGGTCGAGTAACAACCGGTTCGACGTCACGCCTCCATCAGTACCTGCAGCCTGAATCCACGTCAGTGAAAACCCGGATCATGTAGTCCCCCAGCGTGTACGGCTCGAAGGTGGTGGGGATGATGACGTAGCGGCCCTGTTGCAGCGTGGATCTCATGAACACCGTCCGGGCGTTGATGTAGGTGGACGTCTGCGCAATCTGTTGTGTCAGGATGTCGTGCATCCGATACTTCCTGTTCAGTTCCACCTGAAAGATTTAGGCTTTTTAGACATTCTTTGGTGCTGCAGAGCAAAGTGACTGAAATTAATCAAAAGTAATGATTGGAAGCTTGTGATTCTGTTATAAGTGGATATGAATACCAGTTACATTCAAATATCACTAATCAGATGAAACTCTGATGCCAGTGTGTGTTCACGCATTGTGGTTTGACCTATTTTGTTGGACTGTGTGTGTATCATGATACAACACAAATCGTACTTTTTTACAGGTATTTTCAACAACTACTCCCAAAATATACAGTGACATACAACATATATACGTACAATACACAAAATACAGGTTTATTGTTTGGTTTTACAACTACCATACAGATTTGGAAAATATAATGACTTTTATAAGACTGCACTCTTGTATTATTATTATTATTATTATCTGTATTATTATCGTATTTGCTGCTACCTTAATTAGCACTATTGTAAATAATATATTGTAGTTTAATTCTGTAGGTTTTAATGTTGGACATTTCAGATGTAAATGTTAGGGTTTGGACAGTGTCTAATAAAGTGTGATAATTTGTTTGCTGCCTACAGAGAATATTCTGCCTCCTGGTGGTAGAATAGTACATAATACTTGAATGTGTGTACTTTGTTAAATCTTATGGACAGTATTTGATTTTATCACTATTGAAAGCACAGAGCAATACAATTCTTGCACTAGTGAGATGCACGGTGAGTCAGTCAGGCAAACAGAAAGAAAGGCTTGTTCTGCATATCCTGTAGATAAATACTTTGGTTCATGATTGGCTGCTTGACTGAAAGTCCTTCTGGCTTCACAAAGTGCAGCTGACACTATAAAAAGCAGACGTGGACACAGTGTCTGGAGTCCGTCATATAAATGGAGGCGGATGCTTCACTTGCACCATAGATGACATGGGTTAAATCCCGCTCCAGGCTCACAGCAGCTCCACAGACTTTGCACACAACTTCTTTTTTCGTTTTTTTTTTAAACCACATGCTCTTTGTGGCACCGGCCAGAAGCTGGCCCTTTGGCAGCACTCCTGTCAGCACGATAAGAGCGGCTGATGTGTGTGTTTGAACTTAGCCAGATCTCTGACGAGTGGCTCACATTACGGGAAACGTGATGTCAGTTTCTCTGCACACACGTCCGCCTTTTTAATACGACAATTTTATCCTAGCAAGCTAGTTTGGCAAGTTTGACACCCGCATTGACCTCCACTGAAACACAGCACCGAGTTGTATTCATCCCGAGAACAGTCAGACGTAACAATCTCTGCTGTATGACTCATACGTCTAAAGGAGAGGTGGAGATTTATATCATGGCTGCAGCAGAGGCAACTGAACTCTTTGCACCTTACTGGTACACAAGAAACTGTCACTAAGTGTTTGGTTCCACTCCGTCATCCAGCTTGAAACAATCAACTAAAGCATGTGTTGTGTTTAATCGGGTATGATTTAGACTCCTGTTGAAACGTTGTGTTTTGCTTCTGATAAACCTGTAAAGTAATGTCTGCCTGTCATTAAAATCACCTAACAACTGTTCACTGTTTGCTCAACAAATGAGTAGAAACGAGAGCAAGCTGTGATGAAATGACCCTCTCTTCCCCACTGAATAAACTGACCTTTGACCTACGTCTGCATCCCACGCGAACACCATTTCCTCTGTAATAAACACATCTCCGGTCACGATTCCTTTAAATCCTTTACTGTTATTTACCCCAGGTTTATAATTCATCATAGATCATCAACCATTCATTAATAGATGAATAAAGTCTAGTGGAAACTTTACCTTGAAGACAACGAAGCCAATGCTTAGATTTTCTCCCTGACCATATTTTCGGTGGCTCTTCATGTCTTTCTGTTGCAAGGCGATCAGAACCTCATCAACCTCCTTCGTGACGTCAAACATGTACTGTAAAAGAAGTCAAGGGGTCAACGTAACAAAGTCTGCCTGTGCATCAACACAAATCCACCGGTCTGTACAGCACCTGAGGATTCTGCAGGAACGTGGGCTTGTGGTTGGAACAGCCACCGCAGCGGTTCAACAGCGGCTCTGCGTTTTTGGTCCAGCTCCCAAAGTACACGATTTCGTTCCACGTCTTGTGGATGCTGATCATCGAAGTATTGATGAGACGGCAGACATCTGCGTCGGTGAAGAACTTGCACCAGTCTGCGAATGACATCCTGTGGAAGCGAGCAGGAAAAAAAAGGCATCATCACACTCTGAAAGAGGAGATGACTTCACGGATTGACCGTTGCCATGGACGCAACTAGAGGAACTTAATCACTCACCAAAACTCCCCATCGTCCTCTACTGTGATGCCCAGATTGCCCCTCTCCAGATCACCGACCTTTGACCATTCCTCAGAGCTGCCAAACAGCAGGCAGAGCAAATAAGATGATACAAGTTTTACCATTATAATCCATACGAGAGTCACATTTTGAGGCATAAAACGTGTCTATAAAACCTTTTTATTTTGCCTCTGTAGATTTAAAATATGACAGCATTTCACAACAAAGGAGAAGATCAAACAGTCCTGTAGCTTTAGCGACTTATCTGCTGTCCCTTCACATGCAGACATTTTATTCTTCACCAAAATATGGCCAATTACCATGTCGATGGTTAGACCCTGGTGAGTTTTGAAGGAGCTTATATAGGTTTGCACACCTGAGAGCTCCTGCTTCCTGCTCTTCGTCTGGTCAGAGCGGCAGCAGAGGAGAAAATTAACTCAAAGCTCCTCTCACCTGTCACTCCAGGCTCCTTTCCACTCGATCTGGCCCCAGGGGTTCCTCATGCGGATCAGAGGAATGGTTTCGTTCTTGAAGTAAGCCAGCAGCCCGTGACCCAAACGCACGTTCTTCACTGCCGTTACTGAGTACGCGTGGCCTTTCACCAGCCCGTTTGCCATCTTGGCTTCAATCTCGTGAGGCTGTGCCTGTCGAAATGATTCAAAATCAGATCAGTTCCTGTGACGTACAGAGACAAGGGAGGAACCGTGCAGGACGAGCACAGACCTTAATGGAGCAGCTGATGATTCCCCCACGGTCATAGACCTTTAGCAGATCCTCAAACAGCTGATCTTGTTTTTTCTGGTCCTTATAATAAGCTTCTGTCTCCAGGTTGATGGCTTCAGCCACAGCTCCACTGAAATCCACCACAGCGTCTCCAGTGTTGCCCCCCTCCAGGGACTCGTAGCAGACAGAGAGCCTAGACAGGGGATTGAGGGGAATCACACGTTCAGTTGGATGTATAAAAGCAAGAAAAGCAGAAAAATGAGACCGGACGCACACATCCTGGCATACTAAACAGTCCGGGGATTGGAAGCCCTAAAAGCAGGGCCTGTTTGAATGCATCTGCCCCAGCTGGTTCACGTTTACTGACTTGGCGTAGGCCTTCTCCAGCAGAGCACTCCAGAACTCATTGTTGTCCTTCGAGTGACAGTAGATGAGCTCGCCGTTGATTGTCGGTAGCCGGTCGTCCACCACCACATCCACCCACTTTCCAAACACCCAGAACTGGAAGTGGAAGATTCCGGCGTAGTCCTCCGGATGTTTGGGATCCCACTCCTGATCCTTGTGGTCAGGAATTACCTGGAAAACACATAAAGAACAAAAACACGGTGCGACTGCAAATGAGTCATTTTCCACAGAGTTTTACAGCTCAGTGAAACACGAGGAAAGAGAGTAGGGAGAAGAAATGCATGCAATAAGAGCCTTGAACTCTCCCTGGTGAATTCCTGTCCCGTCCTTATTTAACCTGAGCTGTCAGCTGGTGATGTGTTTTAACCATTTAACTCCTTGCATCAGAGCTATAGTACACCTTATTCATATTCAGTTCCAACTAAGCCTCTCCAGTGTTCACAAACTAATGAACTCACCTTCTTCCAGAGGTTCGGCTTCAAAGCCAAGCAGGAGCAGGCTGCAACAAACCAACAGTTCCCCACAACTCCCTGGTTCAGGTCGTGGGCGCTGATGCCCTCCACAAACAGATGAGGCTCACTGCTTATCTCCTACAACAGAAAAGTCACTGTGATTTATCTTCAGAAGAGTTGGTGTTGGTGAATGTGTCATCTTCATTTGTAGGGATAATTGAATTCCCTGATGGGACGGTTACCCCCGGTCGTTTCCACTCCACAAAACCAGGAGGTGGTTTCCTAAAATACAGGGATGCATCGGTGGCCGGGAACTCGGGGTCCTCAAACAGCGTCTTGTCATTGATGCAGTCTCTCTTCAGTTCGGAGTAGTGCTGGTTCATGTACGGGACGGCGGAAGAGAACATGGCTGAAGACCTACAGCTGCAGAGTGATGACAGACACCAGATGTTGTCTGACTTTATAAGGGGAGCGTTTCCTCTCTAATGTCCGCCTTATTTTTAGAAGAATCCTGCTCAAGTGGATCCTAAAATGTCATTATTCCCAGATGAGCAGCAGACTGCTCTGTGACCCGGAGTCTCCACAGACAGTCAGATGAGCCAACAATGTTAGGATATAACATTTCACACAGCATTTTAGAAACAAATAAATGAAATCTTCACAAACGCTGGGCTGTGAAAACACCATATAAGACCACCATAGATGGAAAGTTACATTTGTAAAAGGTTTCTCACCAAAGCTAATATTTGCTAAAAACATAAATAAATAGCCTTGTTTCTGCAGTTGTCTGATGGACAAAATTAATTTTCTTTTTTTATCCATCAATAGTAAAGAAACGTCCTTCACGCATCAACAACAGGCAACAAAAGCCACCACAGTATTTGTGATAGTTTGTGGATCAGTTTTGTATCATAAGGAATAACATAAATTGCGTTTTAGGCCGGATTTTGAAAAAGAATAACTGTAGGCTAATTCATGAAACACAATACAGCTGTATTCTCTGGAGGATGATGCTATTTTAACCTTTGAACTTTTTGTCTCCTCTCACTGACCGCTCAGGGCTGCGTTTGGACAATACGTGCCAATATAATCATTTTGCATAAATCTTGGTATTTTGCGTTTGCCAAGAACAACACATTACAGAATACGACATTTAATTCACTGGAAGCAGCGAGAAAATGAAATGTGTTGTTCCCCAAACACATGTTTATTTAAAAAATTAAACTGCAAAGCAACACTGAGTATCATGAAAAGTGCCTTGAATAGTAATAATTATTATCTTAAGAAGTCAAACCATTTAGTAATAATTTAAAAATGCAGGCACATCTAGAGCAAATTATCCAGATCTGACAGGCAGAGAGAAATCAAATCACAAAATCACACTTAAACTGTATTGTCATGTTTTGGATATGAATATGAAGACTATACCATGGAGAAGAGAACCGATGTGAATATATATATAAATATGCACCGTACTCTCGTTGACTCCTTCCTGCTCCACAATAAGGAAGTCTCCAGATGCCTCACCTGCCTGCATCGCCCTCCTGGCCTATTTATACATGACATGTGAGCCACGCCCAGGCTGTTTGTTCGACAGTCTTTATCATCTCCCAGTGTTACTGTTTAACATGACGGTAAGAGGAAGACGTGTAATACCCTGCAGAGGTCAGAAACAGAAACAGAAGCCCTCAGTGGCTCTGGGGCAGACGAGGCTGTGAGTGTGTGAGTGTTATCTGTTTGATAGAGTTCCTGGCTAATGTGGTCAGGCAGGTTATTTTTGGTTGGTTATTTGCTCTTCTTTTAGGGGAACGTAAGTGGAACAACAGATCTGTAAAGGTTTCTTTCTCACACTGACATTGTCTGTTTACAGTATTTGGTCTGATATTATCCGTTTAATCTTCGCCATATGTGTAAAAGGTGACAGCGGTTCACATTCCAGACGTTTCCGTCTGACGTGCCGGCACACGGTGGCGACATAAGGGACGGTTTAACGCGTTTTATTCTTTTTCAGTGCTGCCAAAGCAAAACAATGCACATATCAGATCAGATAAGTGAACATATTATGAATCGTACCTGAGAGAAGCTGGTAGTGAAGCATTAAATGGACACAAGGGAGTTTAAAAACATCACCTGTCCCATAAACACAAGTCAGCACATGTCATTTAGTAAGATAAAGAAACTGAAGATCCCTCACAAGGAAGTAAGTGAGCATAAATATAAAAGACTGTAAACTCCCAGTAGAAGATAAAGGAACACTCACCTGTGGTGAGCTGTGTTGTACTCACAGTAATGAGATTAAAAGCACACACAACGTCCTCTTAGGCTCCTGTGTTCAAATCAATCCCACATTTCTGTGGTAAAACGTGTTGGTATGAAAGAACCGTCTGTTACGCCTTTCCCCCCAAACCAAATCCAGTTCCTTGGGTTTGAACCTTCGGCTGCGGAGGGCTTCCCTGAACATGCACACAAACACGGAAAACTGGTCTGACGAGCACCTCTGTGCAGCAGGAGGTGTTATGCAAAGACTAATATGGTGATTTGCAGGAAGGGAGGGAAGGGGAGACAGGGAGGAGGGGGAAATCGAACACCTTCACTCCCATCACACAACAACTCATAGGTGGAACGAGCTCAAACTTGTTCTGTATCGTTTGTTTTTTACAGAAACAAAGTTAAACTCCCGTTTAATGTCTCACAGTGTTTCAGTATCCATCTCTGTTAAATGACTGTTTGCCTCATTCATAACAAAACGATATTCCAGTTAGCCGGAGGTCAATTATATTGAGCAAACACCACTAGAAAGCCAGTGAGCTGTGCTATTAAACTGGTTCTCTCTGGACGTTTAAGGAGCACAAAAGGCACTTTTACTCCGTCAGAAAGACAAAGCTGGATAAGTCCCGCTTCGAAACTCCGTGCTGAAGAAGAATGTTAGTAGGGGGCCAACAGCAATAAGGTAAATCCATGCAAGAGCTAAGTCGACAGGAAGAAACAGAAGAAAAGCCTGGAAATTAAAGAAAATCATTGGGATTAGCAGTGATGTGAGAGAGGACCAACGGAACGTGTCAGATATGATCACGAGTTCATGAGAAAGGATGTTTGAGAGAAGGGAAGAAAAATAAAGACACGCACGAAGCTGTTCTAAAAGGAGGCCGTGAGTTCGGCCTAATAAGAGAGTTTAACAGTGAATATCACACTAAATGACAGTTATAACAGTGAATATCACACTAAATGACAGTTATAACAGTGAATATCACACTAAATTACATGTTATAACAGTGAATATCACACTAAATGACAGTTATAACAGTGAATATCACACTAAATGACAGTTATAACAGTGAATATCACACTAAATGACAGTTATAACAGTGAATATCACACTAAATGACAGTTATAACAGTGAATATCACACTAAATGACAGTTATAACAGTGAATATCACACTAAATGATGGTTATAACAGTGAATATCACACTAAATGACGGTTATAACAGTGAATATCACACTAAATGACAGTTATAACAGTGAATATCACACTAAATGACAGTTATAACAGTGAATATCACACTAAATGACGGTTATAACAGTGTGGCACTGGGGGAAGAGGTCAAAACACATGTTCACAGAAAATCTCATACCAAGTAGACAAAAAAAAAGAAAAAAACACACACTTGTTGGGCACATTGTGTACATTGATGTCACTGTTATTATTCAGAATATTTCAAAACATCTTTCACTCTCTGAACAATTCAACACACTGTTGGTTAATTCCATCCCTCGAGTCAAGTCAGTTTTATTGATGTAGCCCGATATCACAAAGGTAAGTTACCTCGACTTTATAGAGGCCATAAAATGTCTCAATAATCTGCAGGTTTAATAGTTTTAATAGCGTTAAAACAAGTCTGTTCTTATTTCTGATGCAGTTATTCCCAGTGACTCGTATTCTATGTCACTTTTTATATCTTTGTAGTTCATGACTAAATCTGGTGACAGTTGTTGAGTTTTCATGCTTCAGACAGACAGGAAGCATGTGATTGGCTGAGAGGTGATGGACATCATGAAATAGAAAATGGTATGACGGGATAAATAAGTGTAATTTACATCATGCTCCCTTGGTCGTAAAACTCACACGTTTTGAAGCTTTCTTTCAGGCCAAACATTTATTTAAATATTCCATAAAGTGATGCTCACATGGAAATGAACCTTCACAGAGATCTTAACCTCATGTCCGTTCCTCTAGTGCCACCTTGAGGACAAACGGTGCATTTTCAACCTCGCCACGGCTCCATTGTACAGTTATCGTATCACGGCATTCCAAGCAGCAAATGGACATTTCTAGGGGTGTTAGTCAGAGCTGACTCAACTTCTTTTTATCACTTGTATTCGTGATGTTAGTTTGACTTTGACTAGAACAGGACAGGTCAAAGGCTAACATCCCACCAGTAGCTAATATTTGCAAACATGAAGCTATTTCTCTGGAAGCCAGACGGCGATGAACTTTGACCCCTTAATGTCGTCAAAGATGTGAAATCTTCAGAGAACGGGAAGTGGGTTGGGAGTGAAATCACAAAGACGTTGGAATGAGGGTCACTCTGGCACAAATGTCAACCGAGCTGCTCAGGATTCTCTATCCGTGTCATCAGAGAGATTAGATCACGCTCACAAATATTGATCATGCTGGTCTGCAACTCAGGAACGACAAATTCTCCTGCTAATGGGAATTGATTATCACAGTTTCCTGTCATAAACACAGAATGCCCACATTCCTCCTAAATTATTATTTTGCCTAATAAACAACACGCTTGCTTTTTTAAAGGGGCACAACTTTCATTCTCCCTAAAAATAAATCTCCATTACTGTGTTCAAAACCAGACAATGAACCAAATCAGCTTCAGAGAAATGTGTGAGCAGATAACAACCAGGCAAGAGCCAGACTCTCTTCTGTGGGAAGCTTTTAAAGCCTCTGGACACCTGAACAGGTGTTTTCAGTTCATCTGTCTGATCAGACCTCTTCTCTGGACTGTGTGGGCGTATAATTGAGCTACACCTTCCTTCCTTCTTCATTCTTACTGGTAGATGAAGATGAGTCCAGTCATCAAGCTCCGCCCACCTTGAGCCAGAGTAATCAGCAGGTAAGTGAAAACACCTGTGTGGTTGAACAGAAGCTTTAAGCTCTTTAACAAAACAGATATTATTTGACCTTGCGTGGCCTAGAATGGCTGGCAACACAGATCGATATTATTGATCTGTGTTAACCATTACAGTCCGTTTATTGTTGAGATAGTGACTGATAACATTTTAGTTGTTGATAACATTTTAGTTCCCGTTTCTTTCTGTATGTTTGTGAGAATGCTGACCAACAATAGTTTTCAGTGAGTCCATTTTACTGGAATTTAAGTTATTTAAATAATTACAGTGAAGCTGGAACTGTTTCCTCAGTTTCAGTCACAGCATACAGGCATCACAGCCAGCAGATGGCAGGATATTCATTAAGGTGATACTCCGGGTGTCAGTACTCGACCCATGCACTAGAGGGCGCCAGAGCAGCTTTGTCCAGTGTGGCATATCATTATCAGTGAGGAGGAAAGGGAGTTTTGCAGCACGATGCAACAACAATAAAAGTGTGGAGTTATGGTCAACGACGTGCTGTAATAAATCTATATTAAGGTGTTGCATATTTTTATGTTTATTTTTTGCATCATCTTAGATTCATATATTCATGTATGGATTATTGGGAGGCTGTAGAAGTCCAGGAACATGTTTGTACTTACATTCACAGTTTACATTCATATTGCATTAAGCACGGTCATTCAATATTATATTATGACTAATTAATTGACAATGTTAATAGTTCAGCCATCGTTTGGCCAACGCTAGACGGTGAGAGACTTCCTGTTTCCATGGGGATGAAGCCAATGCCATTTTACCTCCATTTATAAGCCTCAATAGATTTGTGTGTTATTGACTCGTCATTGTAATAAACTCAAGACCAGAGAGGTGAAATACAACTGTTTTAATTGCAAAAGGATACCGGTTAATACACTGAATGAAGCACTGAAACAAGCCACTGTGACGTTTTGCAAAATACCACAAAAAAGGACATTGTAAATTTCATTTGTAAAAGAAAAAAAAAAGTCATTCATTCGATCAGAAAGGCATACATATGAAAGAGAACAGGAGGGGCGCATATTTACACCATGATAAAGTGTCCTGTAGCTCCTCAAAACAAACGTGTGCTGGGAGGCCTCCTCATTCAAGACGTTTAGAAACGGTTCACACAGCTTTTCACAAAGATCAAGCCTTCGATGTCCCATTTCATTTTTTATCAAAAGACAGCAATCTAAAAAAAAAAAAAGAAAAAAGGCACCACTGTTGGTGATGAATTCACACCATTCGTCTCAACATGGTGGAGGAGGGTTAACACAAGACAACCAACATTTTCCGTTAATGTTTTTTTATGCTGTAGCGCTGTAAGAAGCTGTAGAAAAATCAAGGAGACAAGAACATTATTAGCATGTAAAGTTATACACAACTGTTTGACAACGAATGGACGGGGGTTTGTACAAAATGGTTGGTAAAGTGAGATGTCCCTGCTGTTGGATTGGCTGATTTTAGTAGCTATGGTGCTGGTGGGACAGCACTCCCTGCAGGAGAAAGGTGGAGCAGCACCGGGTACTTAGGTGAGCAGTAAGTGGCAGCTATGCAAAGCTCATCCAGAGGACCAGATCACATCATCACAATGATTTACCTGAATGGATATTAGTTTTAGTTTATTTCTCATTAAGCTATTGGGTATAAAAAAGGCCATTCCTACAAAAAAAAATTAAATATTCAAATCCGAATGCATAGATGATAATTTAAAGGATGCTACATGTGCAGCATTTTGTTTATTTTAATATATATTCAGAAATGAATTGTCACGCATTGTAATGCTGGCAAGTAGACAGTAAAGTGTCAGTTGCTGTGATAAATAAGTTGCTCCCTGCGTTGTGCTTCGGTTTCATCCAATTTAGCGATTCTCAGGCTTGATTCCCTGCAAAGATCTGAGAAAAAACTTGCGTCAGTAGAGTCGTAAAGACACGACCGAGTCGTGACAATAGAAAAATGAATATGGCCATAGAAAGTTGCACACAGAGGCTTGAAAAAAGTACTAGTTTTAAGAGCTCACGGGAGCAACTAAGAAATCATTCCCTTGATATAAATTAATAAAACTTTATAAAAATTTAAAACCCACACAGATTTAGACGGCCGTTTAGCGTCCCCGCTGTATGGAGAATAGGAGAAACCCCACTCCTGTCCGATAATTTGCCTTGGACGAGCACGACTTGTGATTTCATCTCGATGTCATTTTGATGCTTTAAGAGTAAGACGTAAATCTACAGGTGTGCTTCCTCCAGCATATTTAAAGAATTGTACAACTAATAGTTACATATAATCCCTTTTCTATAATTGTTGGTCATCATCATCATACTTCAAACATCATACTTTGGCTTTGACACCTTTATTTATTTATTTATCTTTGAATTTCACATATTGTACTATAAAACAATCACCACAAGTTATAACCTGGCCTAAAAAGGGAATTATTTAGACTGGATAATGGATGTGTGGGCTTTTCTTTCTTTTCTTTTTTTAAAAAAGGGGGCCTAATTTTTTTTTCCTTTGGTTGTTTTTATGCACCATTAGGTCCGTCATCTTTACACAGGCCCAAAGTCTCGTAATCATTCATCAATATCATGCACTGCAGTTTGTGAAAGTCTAAAACAGAGTACCATGTATAGCCTACTGCCTACGTAGAGGGTCAAAATAGAGGAAACGCCAACACGAAGCCTTCACTGAGGGCCGTGTGGGATGCAGAGATTTCCTTGTCCCTGATTAGACAAGATGCACGCCAATTATTGCCAACATAAGGATTTTGGGGCCTCCATTGTAACGGCCGTTTTAAAAAAAGTGTCATTTTTGCAGATGGTTTTATAATCCTCCTGGTTCTATATTCGGTCGGGAACATGATTAGCGGAGGCGTTGGCTTCCGTTTTATCCTCTTCAGTCGGGAGCTGCATCCCACACATCCTCACCCTCTGTGCTGGGACTTGGTTACGTTGGCTCTTCTTTTA
This sequence comes from Eutrigla gurnardus, assembly GCF_963514095.1. Classification (NCBI taxonomy): domain Eukaryota; kingdom Metazoa; phylum Chordata; class Actinopteri; order Perciformes; family Triglidae; genus Eutrigla; species Eutrigla gurnardus. Next base: position 23,628,425 of record NC_139938.1, read on the forward strand.
CTTTGACCATACCCTGTATTAATGTGGAGCAAAATGTTTAAGACGGACGTTGTAGCGACGTGATGGAAGCACAGCTAATGGACACTGGGCAGAGATGTTATGATGGACAGCTATACACAGTATTTACAGCGGGTTAGAAAGACTATCCGGCTTAACAGAGTCGTCACCGTTCACACCTTGGACAGGAGGACATGGAGGAACATCACGAATACAAGTGATAAAAAGAAGTTGAGTCAGCTCTGACTAACACCCCTAGAAATGTCCATTTGCTGCTTGGAATGCCGTGACTGAAATATTCAAACGTCAGAGTGCATCCTTTAAAACATTTTGAAACCAAAGTGATTTTTTTTTACACCGTGAAATCTGCTGGTCAGTGAACTGAGTGCCCTTTTTGTAGAAATTAGTGGCTAACCCTCCATATAAACACATGTCTGAACATTAGTGAGCTGATTGTTACAACGTGGTCGAAACGGATTTAAAAAAGAAAGAAAACAACGGTTTGTGTTTGTGTTATTCTCAAGCAGCAAATGGTGTCGTAGCCCGGTTGGCTAAGGCCTTACAAAGAGACAAAGAGTGAGCGAAAGGTGGAAAGCAGCAGAGGTATAAAAACTTCTGTGTTTCAGGCCAAAAAAAGGGAGGCGGGGCGGCAGGGGCGTCTACATCGATTCGCCGAGGGAGTCATCATCATCCAGAGATAAGGGCAAATAGAGATCCTGCAAACAGAGCGTGTGTGTAAATTCACTGTTAAGAGTAAAACAATACAGATTTCAGGGGGAAAGGGGGTGAAATGATAGGAGGTGAGGAGAGGGAGAGAGGAGCGGGTACCTTCTGCTTGTTGTTGAGGCCTGGACTGTTGGGGGTGGAGGTGGGGGAATGCTTGGAAATCGGGGTGGAGAGCTGGCTGCTGGAGCCCGTCCCATTGGCTGAGAGTGGAGAGGGAGAGAGGGAGGTAAACAGTAGTGTGGATTAAGAGAGGCCTGAACCCGTCCTCCTTGGCTCCGGAGGAAAGTCATTCCTGAACCGTGGCCTCATTTGGCTTCGGCGCGGGGAGACGGCGTCGCTCCACGTCTAGGTGGCTGACAAGCTCTACGTTTTGTCAGATGACATTTTATTCACTCGCCCTGCGTCCTGCCACGTTGCTAGGACGCCGTCTGTGTGGGACATTGTGTTTATATCGGAGAGCGATGTGATGTTAGCTGTGTGTGTGTGTGTGTGTGTGTGTGTGTGTGTGTGTGTGTGTGTGTGTGTGTGTGTGTGTGTGTGTGTGTGTGTGTGTGTTAAGTGCTTTAAAAGAGTTTTTTGTCTATAAGAGATGAAAAGGATTCTGGAGACTATGAGCCAGATGGCCAGTGTACATTTTGAGCCAATGAGTGTTGAAAACACAACGCTCCGTTGTTTAACCAGCTTCATTTAACCACTCGGACAGATTTACAAATGTGGACATTTTAAAAACACAGGAAAAACCTGAAATCACAAGTTCTCTTGGAATCAGTGGATCTAAACACGAGCGGCTCTGCCACACGTACCGAGAGTGCAGCTGTTTTATTCAGGGACATTCAGCTGCAGCAGAGTTGACGATACAGCAAAGTTGCCCACGTTGTTTGTCTCTAAATCTCTACATCTGAGAGACGTATTCATCCTCTCCAGTAGAGTCAGTGAACATTACTTTGTTTCACTGTGGGCTCCCCAAACACACTTTCAATGCATTCAACTCGTTGAACCCGGTGCATCCTAATGCATTTTTTTAAAGATGGCAGAGGCTTAAAGAAGCGCTGCTAACTGTTGTGTAAGTTAGACTGGTCTAACTGGAGAAAGTGAGTCTGCTGTTCCCTCCACATCCATACCAGCTGTTAACCCTTCAGAGGACAAGCATTCAGAGACAGATCCTCCCGTGTTTCCATGTGAGATTAGAATTTCACAGTGAGGTGCTTTAAAGCCAGATCCCCCAATCTGTCTAGACATCTGTATTTCAATAGTGATCACAGCGTTTCAGGAGCAGTGTGGAGGGGATCTATTGGCAGAGGTTTAACCTGAAAAATGCATCAAAAGGATGATTGTTTTAAGTTTTATGGCTTTTCATTTATCTGGTGAATAGTTGGAAAACATAAAATCCTCATAAAAATATTTCAACCTCCCCCACCACCACCCCAAAACAGGGGGAGAAATCCTATTTTTGGAACTAACATGGGCTTTATTTACACGTATTAATCCCAGTTAACATATGCGAGTCACATTGGTTTGCTCTCTCAGAAACCCCGTCTCACCCTGCTGACCTCTCAGACATGACGGAGGTGGTTAATGCTCAAGCGTTTACTGCCTCCCCGGCATGTTGGCCAACCATCTGCTGTTTTAAAAGGCCATCAGTAATCAATAAAATATTCAAGACACACCGGCCCCCCAACTCTCTGCTTTTATGCTCCAGGGGATTTAATAACTCACCTGCTGTCTGTCCACTGATTGAGAGACGCCGTCATCCTCTACTTTATGGGCAACTAGCAGGGCATTTAATACAGTTTCTCAAAATATATAATACACCTCTTTTTTCTGTTTAGTTTACTGGTATTAAACTCTGTTGTTCACATAAAAGATTCAAACACGGACAGAGTCTCAGTGCTCTTTGCCTCCTGGATATTATTAAATGTTAAAAAAGCCTGATTGTCAAACAAACAGCTGAAAGCTGTTTACACTGCCTTTGTTTATTTTTCATGTTTTATTCATGCTTTTTTTTGTTTTTTTTTAAGAAACCTGCAATAGCAACATTGTTCTAAATCCCATTAGATTACCATCAGGGAACAAAGGCCGGGTTTTTACTGTCCCATTTCTGAAGTATTAGTGGGTTTTTATGAGGTGCTGTAGTGAGATTAAGGGGCTGTTTGGACCCCTAATGCTATTAGCATTAGCATCTCTGCTATTTGCTCACTGGAAGCTGTTTCTTGCTTCTATGATACACTATTGATCCAAAAGGGAGAACCAGAGTAAGGTCAGAGGTCACGGCCACTCTGCCGTCATAGTTTATGTATGTATGACTTATTTCCACGGCAACAGAAATGGGCTGGTTTTACTTTCCGCCAGCTCTCTTTGTTTTCGATTTACGGAACGAGGTGAGGTCACTTTCTGCTGCACTTCAAACAGGAAGCATTACAGCGTGGGGGGAGAGAGAAATAATGGGCTCACTTGATTCGGCAGGAGATTTCATGCGCCTGATGGGACCAGGACTCTTGATGGAACCACGTTGAGGTTTGGGTCCCTTCATCACCCTGCATTCTGTGGGAAGAAGTACAAAGAGAAAGTTAGAGGAAAAAACCTCCCAAACCAAAAGGGAGCTGCATCGTTCATGTGTGGTCGTGCAGTGAAGGGAATAATAATAATATTTCAAAAGCTGCCTGAACTTGGCATATTGATTGACGGAGATAAAATTGCAATTCAAGGAGAATTAGTGAAGGAACAGAACACTGGCCACGTGCGATCCTGACATTTTTCTTCACTTAATTTCATCTTATCTTAACATCTTATTCACAATAATATCAAACAGATTTCAACAATAGCCACCGAGAACTGTACATCGTTTGATTGCCATATTTTAACGACTCTTTTCCTGATATCTGTTGCTCGGGAATTCAAAATACATTTACATAACAGTGAGCATCTATTTTAATCATATAGAAATGTATGCAGCGCATTCTGGGTCACTGCATAAACCAGGGTAGAGAGACTCCAGACACCGCTCCTCCTCCCTCCTCCTCCTCCCCTCCGTTTGTACAGTCAGACTCCCCCTCCTCCCCCCCTTCCACTTTTGATGCTAATTATACTATCTGTCCTCCCTCCGTCTCCTGGGATCGCACCACGTCTGTCTTCTCTCTCCTAACCTTCACACACTGGTGGATACAGACGTACAGTCGTGTGCTATTGTTTGCAAGGTGTGCCACCATGCTGTTGAGAATGCTGCAGACTGGCAGCTTGTCTAGTTTACTCAATGGTCTCGAAACACCCCCCCATCCTGGAGTCTATCTGCCTGTGGGCTCCCAGCTTCAACTGATGTTGCTGCTGCACAAACGGAGCTGCAGGTAAAGTGTCTGCATGTCCATCATAGTCTTGTATTTAACATAAAGACTGTGAAAAAAACAACCACGAGGGACTTAAATCTATTTTGGTAATTCTGCCAAACCAAGCTTAAAAGTAGTGTCAGTAGAAGAAAAGGAGAGAAAAAAACGACATAAGGCCGAACGGAAGTTTAGATTTCATGAATAAGATAAGAAGAATCTCATCTCCATCAAAGTAACTAAGAATTGCCTCACAAACATCAGGATTTGACCACAACTCGTCATCTAGACTGTGTGTGTGTGTGTGTGTGTGTGTGTGTGTGTGTGTGTGTGTGTGTAACCCGAGGTTATTATGGTCTGGGAGAGTATGCTGAAAAGGGTCTAGATCATTATAACATTACTGGCATCTCTACCTTCCCAAGATTCAACGACGAACTGAGGGGAAGAGACAGGAGGAAGGCAGCATAACGACAAATCAGCTTCGTATCAGCGCCGATGAGATTGAAATCCGTTTAGACGACGGTGAACGAGTCGAGGAGGGGACATTAGGTGGAAGTGGGTTGGTAAAAATAGGTTTTCCAGGTCTGTGGGGAGCACACAGCGGATTGGTTTTTACATTTTCTCTCCTCGACGTCTCAGCAGTATCAGCACCGGCAGATCAGCTGGCCTAAACCTGTCGCCGGACAGATTAATGACTCTTCTTCTTCTTCTCTACCTTTTTCCCCTCACCCTTCTGCCGGCTGCAGATAACAGACTTCCCTCTTTCTGGGCCTCCCTCTCATTTATCACATACTTCATATTTCTCCTCACTTTATACCAGGAGACAGCGTTGGATGTGAATCAACGTCTTTTTAGGGGAAAATAATCTATGAGGATCAGTCTAAAGAGCCCCCGATGGTTCAGATATATTAAAACGACACCCCAGGAACTATCAGCTCTCATTTTCATTTTACACATTTTAGGAGCATAAGCTCATTGTTGGAGACCGAGGGCAGTATATAAACATCTTTAATCTTAAATTCAATGTTAAGGCTTTTGCGAAAATGTATTATTTCTTCTTAAACCGCAGAATAAATATTATCAGGTCAAAAATGTGGACATCAACAGAGAAAGAGCCCCGTCGAGTGTTTTAATGGATGCAGAAATTCCTGGCAGCTATAATGTTTTATTGTCTTTTGGTCGATATCGGTGCATGATTATGATAATCATATGATATAATATAAAGCTGACAGACCACCATGACTGATTATTTCAACACCGTCGTGCTCACCGTTCTCATCCAGAGAGAAGTCGTCCTGGGCGTAGCGGAATTTCTCTGGTCCGCACGCGATGAAGACGTCGTCCTCACCGAAGAAATCTTGAAGGCAGGTAACCTGTGAGGCCAGAAAACACCAGACCCTCAATAATCCTCAATAATCAAACGGCTTGTAATATTAACATCAGCATAACAAATGCTGAAATCTTGAGTGTAATGGTTAGCATATTCATTAGCAATAAACGTACAGCTGAGGCTGAGGGCGTGGGTCACCATGGTAACCAAATGCACTCGTTTAAATTTTGACCTGATGATGGTGGAAAGGATAACCAAAGTTATTAAAGAGGGGAACATGAATGTGTGTCCCAAATATCATCGCAACCTGTCCAACAGTTTGAGATTCAAGTCTAGAATCAAAGACTACACAGTTGCCAGGAGAGGACAATCTGCTCGTATTCAGCAGATTACATTTGCGTCGTTATAATTCATGTTTTAATAGTGCACTAAGTGCATTTGAAATGCTGATTCAGGCCTAATTAATTAAATCCACACAGGCATTTCCTGCACGATGATGTGTCGCTAGTAGCAACGATGAAGGATATTTATAGAAACCAAAGTGTTACATGCTGATTACATTTTCACTAAATGGATGAATTAATCCACATAGGGCTGTTTTACACAGAGTAAGGTCTTCCTTTGCCTGCCAGCTAAAAGGGTTGAGTCTGCTTCAGGTAGCCACCTCTGTGCTTCATGTTAACATGCCTTTAGCGACAGTAGCTGCGTGTAACAAAACACAAAACACACAGAAAAAAGCCCAAACAGGCAGGATAATGTTACACCTCTGCTGTAATGTTTAAATGATTCAACTTCCATCCTCGGGGTCTTTTTCCACTCTCCAGCAGCTGTTGACACAATATGGCCTGAGTGGACAGATGTCTTTGTGCCACACCTTCCCCTCTCCTCTTCATTATACGGCTGCTTTTACCAGCTCTGGCACGCCTATTAGGGCCATTCAGGCTAAAAGGCTGCGTTTCCCCTCAGTCGTTTTGTGTGTTTCCTGGTGCAGACGTGATTATAAAGCATCTCCAGGTTGCCTTTTAACAGCAGATTTGTTCATTCTCACTTCAATTATGGGATCAAGACAAATTAATTGAACTAAAGATGACTTGCTGTTTTTTTTTAATTTGCAGGATTAATTCTAATTCTAGGGACAATTTTCTAAAAGCACAAGATCCTCAAGACTTCCTGGATCCCCCGATGAGGTCCACGGTCCGAAAGATGACCCTTACTGGGACGTTCGCCAGGATAGTCAAGATGCATCATGGTTTCCTTTGTGATACGCATCCAAACTATGAGCTGCAGATAAATTGGGAACACCCCACCCAGCAGCTGCCATTTTGATTCTCTGTCCTGCTTGACAAGCTAAAAGTGTGTGGTGGTGACTTGCTGGCAAGGCATCCAACAGCTGTACCTCTCTCTCCCCCTCCCTCTCCAGCTCTCTGCTGCAGGATTCCCTGGAAAGAGGCCTGAAGGATCCCTGCTGAGGTACAGAGATGGTGCTTTGACTCCAGGGATCACAATCTAATTGGTTTTCCAGCCTAATTTTAAAAAGGCTGCAAATGTGGGGTTTTCTTACGGTGATCATTGTCAAGAGATTAGATACATGTGATTTTCATTAGGTTAAACTGTTGTGTTGCAGCGAGGGCACCTGACGGTTAATCATAAGCATTAAGGAAGTGCTCCCCCCCCCCCCCCCCCACAAGGCCAGCGGGTGGTGGAGAGGAGATGGACTGGGGTGGGAGGCGAGAGGCTAGTCCACGTTTTAATAGCTTTAAGAACAGAGCTGATTAAAGGGATAAAGTGTTTATCCAGACTTCTACCTTAATCCCCTTTAAACAGAAACTCCAGTCGAAACGAGGGATCCATCCTTTCTGGTTTCTGACAGGAGACACTAGTTTATTTCCTCACAGTCAAATCCGTCCACTCACTCAGGAACACATTAAAACAATTACAAAGAAACATTCAGAAGCGGCGTTCTCTGGGATAACCCGGGTTTAACCCCATGTATCAGAAAGCAACCATCCTCCTTAAGACTCCTTAGCAAAAACATTGAACCCTTCTAATCCTCTTCCCTACAATGATCACTTAAGATCCACATAGTCTGTGCAGTTACAGCGCAGATCTTTGACCAGTGCTCCCTGAATCGTTAAGCCCACAAATAATTAATGTAAAGTGTGTATCCAATGTCCCTCAGACACTAAACCCCATCACTGAAACCAGGCTTGCATGTGTACGACTCTCTGACTAGAGATGCATCGATACCGATGTGTGAAACTCACTCAAATAGGCAGGTAGAGACCCAAAGCCCAGGTATCTGGACTGAAAATGTTGGTTTAGTGCATCCTTACTCCTGACTAATAACGTTTTCATCAGGAGTTTGTTTCAGGATGCCTATGATGGGTTAATTGGCTTCTGTCTGGAGACGAGTGAAATGCAATGGGTGAAAAAATGCGCCGCTTTTCATGCGATCAGATCAAAACGTAAAATGTCAGAGTCCCTTTGAAACAAGCCGGCAGCGAGGAAAGGGCAGACCAGCTCGGGAACATTTGGATACAGTTCCGGAAATCATCCGCTCTCTATTTGAAAAGGTCAGTCAGACCCACCTGGCAACAGAATCCAGGAGGACGACGACATAAGACACGAGGCCATCAGATCATCAAAAAGTCGTATTCGGTATTTAAATATTGTCCATGCGATGCACACATCAGTGTATTAACAGACACACATTTGTTTGTTGGATCAAGGTGGGTGGGGTTTCCCACAAAAACTGGCCCCTTCCAGACTCTCAGACCCACCAAGTCCATCCCTAATCTCTGCCTCACCAGCTGTCAGGACCACATAAACCCCCCCCCCAGCTACGCAGGGATCCACCAACTACAACAACTGAATTATTCATCATGGCCTGACCCGACGTTTCATTAGGTCAGATAGTAAATACAGAACTTCTGTCATTCTGAAATTCCTGGTGAGAATACAGACAGTTTTTCCTCTTAAATATTTCTCTGAGCCTAAAATGTGAAATGTTTCACCTTTTTATAAGAATGAATTCATCAATGTGACAAGCTCACCACACATACAGCATCACCTCTATGAAAGTTGATATATTTAATGCACCTTATGATAGCAATTCATCCTGCATCATAAAATATTAATGCATGTTGTTAAGAGAAACCACCGCAGCAAATAACAGGACATTATAATCTGGGCTGGTGACTAAAAGTTCTGTGGAACATGTGGTATGATGTTGATTTTTATTGAAGGCAAGCATTTCACATCTAACTCAAACCGTTTAAAACGATCGATGCCAACCTATTAACAATTTGGTCTGCAAAACAAATTAATCCGTTAATCTCAGGTCAATAACTGCAGCTCGTGTGAAACGCGGTTGAAACAAAGATCATGCATCCGATGACTTATATGAGCAGCTTCTCGTCTCGACTCAACTGATCTCTGAAGTAAAGCTATCCGACGCTGCATTCTGCCGGTTTGACCCCGGGTCATGACTCATCTAATCAGCACTTATCTGACGAACATGAAGATTTACCACAGCCGCTAAAGATTGGCCTCGCAAATGGCCAGTCAGTACAATCAAATCCAACCGATTACACTAATCTGCTGTGCCCCGACAGACACCATAGGGGAGTAATCTCAGATCAGTTTACCAGGGTTTCTTTCTGCTACCGTACGTATCAGCTGGAAGGAAAATAAATCAGTCTTGAAGTTAGGACAGTGGCTTTGCAAGAACTTTCTATTTTACTGTGCATGCTTTATGTTACGCCTCTGGGGATGAAGAAAGACTGAGAACAGAGCATTTACCCAAAGACAAAATACAAAACTCCCTTTTTTGATTTCATTAAACGTTATATTGTGTAGTCTGGGCATTACTGAGCTGTGGAAGAGAAACGTGAAGAACAGAGAGAAAGACTGAAAAAGAACACTGCTTTGCAAACCCATGGGGGAAACTCCCACACCATCTCCTCTACGTGTAGGCACACAGACTGATCAATACCAGGGCCTCTGCACAGAGTGGAAAATTCCTCAAAATCACATGCAATGTCTCCATTTTGTCTGCTTCTTGCGCATATCGCAGGTTGTCTGTTTTTGTAGCAGCGGCTCAGTTGATGGACGTAATTAGGGGACAAAAGTCACATCCAGTAAATCAAAAATATAAGAGATGAGCGGTGGGTCGTCTCGCTCTCACGATGACTGGATGACTGGTTATTGCCGGTTGCCTTTCTGACCCGACGGTGACCTCGGCGCGCCGGTTCAGCGTCTGTGCTGCTACTGTAAGTGCTCTGGTACATTTGGAGCACAGATGAGCGAGCAGGCCAGCGATATCTGCAGAGTCACGGGGAGCAGCTGGTGCCTGATGTTGTTGTAACCCCGCCCCTCCCCGACCTGGCGGAAGCAGGCTTTCCATTTGGCTGACTGATGTGGCCTTAGCATTATTAAATCGGGCTTCCTCCCCCCCTCCCCCCCCGGGCCGTGCTCACTTGTTGATGTGGTCCTTGTGCAGGAAAAGGGGGGAAGGGGGGGGGGGGGATTCAAGCACCGAGGATGCACACAGGCTGCAGCTTGAGATGGGACATCATGGGGACCACGCCCCTCTGTCAGCCTGTGTGTGTGTGTGTGTGTGTGTGTGTGTGTGTGTGTGTGTGTGTGTGTGTGTGTGTGTGTGTGTGTGTGTGTGAGAGAGTGACAGAGACGGGAGAGCGACAGAGAGCGAGCAGGTAAGACCCGATGTAAAGAGCACACTCAGCGTATTACAGCCATTGTCACAAACCGAATCCATCACAACGGAGCTTATTGCCATGACAACTGCTTCTGCAGCATGGCAGAGAGCAGGCAGACTGCAAGAGCACTGATAACTGAGGAAAAGCAGGCTTTTCTCCCCCCATTACCGGGCTGTTTTAGTCGCTAAGAAGCCCTAAAGCCACGCCTGCATCCTCATCCCCGTTTAGTGAATACGTTTCTTATTAACTATTAAATAAATTGGAGTCTTTTGTTCTCCTACAATAACAGCGTGACCTTGTGCCTGAAGCGTGTCTGAGCTTTAGGATACATTTCCTTTCCTCGGTTGCTCTGTTGACAAAAGCAATACAAAAAATAGATTAAAAAACACAGACTGAAAAGCAAACCTCAAACAGGCAGATTCTGTTGAAAAGCCCCTGCATTGCTGCAGAATCCCACTGCGACGCAAACCGACCGAAACATATTTCACAGATGACATTTGGATCTGGTGTCGTGTGTTCGACATGCAAACGCTGCCAATTCAGATGAACAAGCAGTGGATCTTAAATGCAAATCAGACCTGTTCTATTACACCTCTATCAAAAAAAAAGAAAAAATACAAAATGGCTGCCAGGAATGAAATAAACCATATCTGATTTAATGAAGCCTTTAGAGGACGATGGAGACATGTATTTCCTTCTTTTCCTCAGGCACGGGGAATTATTAGTGCCCATCAGTGGAAATGAAATGATCCCAATTTGCTGGAAGGACAGAAAATGACTCCTGAATCCATTGGCCCCACCCTTCCCGGTTGAAGTGGAGAGCACTAGCGTTTGAGGGGAGAATGGGAGCGATTTTGTTCACAACACTGACAAAGAGAGGAGGGCTGGCCGTCTTTAGAGTCTACACAGCACTAACGAGGGGGAAAGGAAGATCAAGAGAGAAAAGAAGGCATTTTAGTCATGCTATAACACCCAAATCACCTTTGGTCGTGGCCACAAAGTGATCCTTTTAAACTACAAACATGCAGACACACACTACATAGTCCATCAGGCCACCGAATCACACCCCATGATGGAATGTATAGGTTAAAAAATACATGACATGCGAGGCTGGCATTGATGGTAAACTCCCACTACAGGATGTGGTATCTGACAGACCGGTCCACACCAGCTGGGCTCTCTTTGTGCCTGGGATGTGGTCTCCTAGCAACCGGTCCCAGCAGCTATCGCAATGGAATGGGAAGAGGAGGATCGGTGCAGTCAGGGAGGGGCGGGCACTGCATCAATATTGCTTTCTACCATATCACCTCCACCACAGAGCAGCTGCAGTGTGCCTCTGCACACAAAGACGCCGCAACAATGTGTTCAGCGTTTTCTCTCACACGTCTGCAAACTGGCACAAAAAAAAAAAAAAAAAAAATAGGGAAATCATTCATCTAAATCTACAGCGATGACAGATTAATCAATAGGCTGGGATTGAAACAGCTACTGCATGGTGGCTATTTAATTTTGTGGACACATCATCATTAAATATGTATGGAGGGGAACGCATGGCAACAAGGGCAACCGTTCCTAACCAAAGCCCACCGCAAAAGGAAAAAACACTCTACTCCACTCTGATATAAAGAAAATATAATATAAAGAAAAGGAAATCATAATCCGTGAGGCGATTACAATATCGTAACATCTTAGCAAGCGTGTGTGTAGGAGGTAGGAGACCCGGGGCAGCCAGACTGCACTCCTGGGAGAGAGCATTACAATCAAATTCCCCCATCTATCATTTCAGCACACATCCCCTCCTCCAAGAAACATGCGATCCCAGCCTTATTAACACAGAGGGGGGAAAAAAAACACGCCGCAGAAGGACAACACCTAAAAGGAGCGCAGCAGGGCACGGTCCCCAGTCCATCTGTAATGAATAATACAGGAAAAAGGTCCCTGCAGGAGAATTAGCAGCATTTAACCATATCAAAGTCCGGACTGAGGAACAGATGTCCGAGTACACACACACACACACACACGCCTCCGTTGATTAACCGTGATTCACAACAGCGTGGAAAGCAGAAAGGTATTTGATGCAGCCGGTCACAGGTGGGAGTCGGCACCAGACACATTTCTTCACGGTCGCCGACGTCAAAAAGAAAAAAGGTCACTCCTTACTGCTCAGAAACATATCATGTCAACATTTCATTTATTACTTTGTAAAGTGGCCCACGGGCCGATATGAAGGATGTATTGACGGTCCAGCTGACCGAAGCCTTCCGGAGGGTGACCCTGCATGGTGGCCCCTCCAATGCAGCATAACTATGAATAAAACATTAGGTTTTTTCCGCTGGTGTTGAGAAAACAATAGCCAAAGTTTTTCCATGCTTGTAATTTTTGGTTTAAACCGAGCCGTGTCCCGTTGCACGTCATGAAATCTGCTAATCGTCATGGTAATTTGAGGTGCCAGTCTACACACGAGATGAATGTTTATTCCAACAGCAGCATTGAGGTTTCGGGTTTGAATGCCGAGCAAACCATCTTTTTAACACAATTAAGTGCATATTGTGGAGGGAACTAAAGTGTGCCTGCAGCTGCAGTTCCACCGGATCCATTTACAGTCTGTGATGGGAAACTATACGTTAAACTGGATGTCAGAGTGACGAAATCACAAGAGTGAAAAATACATTGTGCTGTTGAGCAGGGAAGCAGGTTAGGTAGCGCTGCTCATTAGCATCCCGGGTAGATTCAGTTAGCTTTAAACCAAATTGCAGAGAACAAACTGCAAATATAGGATGCGTGTCTCCTTTTTATCTTACAGTTGTGTGTATAAAAGACAGGTCTAACATTTCACATTCTTACTGCCGGTCTGGTGGAAACTAAACCTTTCGTCTCATGGGGATTCTCGTGCCCCGATTCCTGTTTGGCTACAACAGCCAAAGGGTCTTTTAACTGAACGCCAGAGAATAGTCAAGGTCGCTGACGACAGTTTGACCTTTATTCTGTGGCTTCTTTATAAAAACACATAACTATCTGCATTTTGATGCTTATCATCTCGAAATGGGAATCCAGCTTCGTCTTTGATGGACTGAATTCTTCATAAAACACAAGAACAGTAACAAAGGATTCCGAGCTCAGCAAATTGTTGCCAGAGTAGAGTGTGTTTCCTGGTTGACACGACTTCTGTTCACAGTAAAAAGGTCTTTCTAGAGCCATTTGACTAACATGTAAAATAGAGTCACAATGAGGACAAAGTGATCAAAACAACAATACAGGGTTTGGCCTTTTGTACACCAAAGTGGGTGGAAGACAGAACTTCCCAGGACTTTCAATGATGGACGGACTCGTGGCCTAAAAACCACGTCCACAACAAAGAGCGGCGGACGAACCACAAGACGGGAGAATACGTGGCCTCAGACTGAAGTCAGAATGAAGAGCGCAGACAAAAGGAGGTCATTGTGTGGACAGGTTGATGCTTCAGGTTCTCATGTTGACCGAGGGTTGGAGCGGACATTTTGTCCTCGTGTGTCCATTTTGAAAGTGCGTGATGTCGATGAAACCAGTGAAGACACAAGGCCATTGTTTGTTTGTTAGTTTATCTGCGTTTTAAGCAAATCATTTAGCTTCCCTTTGATGGCCGGCTGGGTGTGGGTGGACGTATGAATGATAGACTGTCCTGAAGCCGGACCACACATTTACCTACTGGGAAGCTTTGCTAACATCATGAAACCTTTTATTCCAGTTATTCAGAGAACAGAAGGCCCACTTTAAACAAATGCAGAATGTGCTCTAATGTCTTCTACCAGAGAGCATGATGGGAGCTGGCCTAAAACCGAGACGTACCTGCTTGCCATCAAGCGTGTAGATCCTCTTCACCACGCCGCTTTCAAGTTTAATGGCCTCCGTGATGTCGGTGAGCACCTGCTCGAAGGAGTGCGCCGTTTTCTTATTGAGCAGGACGCGCACGGCCTTGCGCGGCTTCACGCCGCTGCGCATCACCGTCACGAGCTTGGGTCGAACAAAGTCCTTGCCCTCTCCGGAGTTGCCGGCGGCGGCTTTGGCGGCGAACGCCTGCATGTTCTTCTGGCTGGCCGAGGCCTTGACGTTCACGGACCAGTTGGGGTTGACGTTCTTCGTGTAGTCGACCTTCTTGTACAAGTTCTCCGATGCACAAACGTAGCTTTCCCCTGTGACGGCAAATAAAAAGAATAAATAAAAGAAATTGGGTTATGTGTTGTTGTAACTCAGACGCTCGAGGCCGACACCCGAGACTCCCGGAGGCGTCCACTCGGAAACATCCGCACCTACAGGAACTCAAATTAAGAGACAGCAAGGCCCGAGGGAGACGCTCTGGGATCTCACGTCTCACATTTCATCTGACATCGATCTGGTGTCACAACTAAAAATCATCTCACTTTGTTTAAGAAAACACATTTACTCCAGAGGGCGTCAATACAAACCGTCCACAGGGCAGAAGTATTCAGGCTGGTTCTGCTATGGAGTTTCTACAAAATGTTATATTTGATCATTAGATCAAGTTCAATAGACTATTTTAGGGTCTAAAACACATATAAAAGAGCATTTCATCTTAAATAATGGACCAGATTCTGTGTTACTGTGTGATGCCGTCGCTCACACCTGCAACCAGCAGGTTGCTAAACAACCAGCAACTTCTTTGTTGGAAGTCATATAGGATCAACTCATTATTTGACAATTTTTCAAATATTTTCTGTTGAGTTAAAATGTTATACAGTTTTAAACAATCTCCCATTTTCATCGGCATGTATCGGCTTCCAGTGGTTAAAGCAGAGTGTGCTGTTGTTGCTCAGACGGGAAGTTAAAGTGTGGGGAGGGGGGGGTTGGAGAGAAAGAGACATTTGGACAAAAGGGGAATCCAGAAGGCAACAATTAGGCCAAATGTGGAGAAATTACAGCAAAGACAAAAAAAAGGCACAGATCTGGATTATACAGTGCAGAGGAGACTGAGCAATTAATTATATCTTAGGAGAGGAAGCACAATGAAATACCCCTCCACCACCCACAGTGTTGACGGTGCTGCCCCTTCTTTACTGCACTCCACACATACACACACACTCATTCACTCACACACACTCCTACCTTTCCTAAGCAGCTCAAGCAGCAGAGATGATCATTTCATTTTGAACACATTAAGCTGCAGTTTATCGTCAAGCTTTACCCCAAGTTCCCTCTGCTCCACCTGCCCCACTTCTTCAGAACGTCCTCATAAAAGTGGACCGAGACTTAAACGTTGGTCATTTAACTCGTGAGATTATTGGATTGATGGTTGTTGATCTAAAAAAAAATGATGTGTCTGCATGAAATGTGGCTTTTCTCAGGCAGGTTTCTGGTGCCAAGACTTTTTTTCAATAACCAAAAAGGATTTCTAATCATCTTGGCTGACCTTCACAACATAAATCTGTAAGCAATGAATCTGATGCCAAATACAGACATTGATTCATTCATACGAACACAAAATAAGACAAAAAAAAAAACAATATAAAAAATCTAAAAACCTGACTGGTGATACTGTTACTACGGAGACGCTCGACAGTAAAAACTCACTTGTGAATGGGAGTTTCTGTAATCAATGAGCTGCTCATGTCGTCTGTTAATGAACCGTTTATTCCATGCTGAGCTGCAGAGAGCCGACTCTAGAAGACTCTAGAAGCTAAATGCCCAAAAGCTGAGACCACGGAGTCTAATTAAGGCCGAGACTGAAGACCTGCGTTCAGCTTTACAATGCAATCTAACACGAGTAGCAGGTTGTTTTGCAACTGTGGCTGTAACGAGGCAACCTTTCCCTGATTTTAAGAAATCTCGAAGCGAGCGTTACAGCACGACAGTGGCGAGAACAAAAACTGCCAACCCCTCAGATTAGAAGTTAATACATCGCATGAAGAGATTACAGGAGTCTAGACCCATAAGATACGATTTCTAATCTTAGAACTGGAAATGCTTCTAAAATCTCCTCTGCACAGAAACCGACCTGCAGATCCACTTTAACATGGGGGGCCTGAAATGTCTCAGCTTGAGCTGCAGCAGCTCTACTGGAGAACAAAGACACAGATATAATAATGTGCTTCCTGCCACGTGGGCTCACCTTCCTCTAGCTCGTCCATGGAGCCGATCTTGTTCATGCCGTCGATGGAGAAGATGAATCGGACACCTTGTGGCAGGTTGATGTGGTCGGAAAGCGAGCGCGTGAGGTCGGCCAGGAGCGAGTCGAAGGTGCGGAATCGGTCGTTGGCCACGGCGTACACGATGCCCTTGAAGTAGCGGTCGCCGTTGCGGTAGAAGCGCACCTTTTTGGCCTTCTTCTCGTTGGTGAGCGCCTGCAGGGTGCGTGTGCGGTAGAAGCTGCAGTGGGCGCTGTGGGTGGGGCTGGGGAGTCCGTTCAGGCGCCCGCCCCGCTGGCTGCGGGAGGCCTTGTCTCGCTCGTCAAAATGTCCAAAGTCTAGCTCCATGATGGTAGAGTTGAGATGGCTGTGACAGATGGTGGCGTTGACCAGCTCCAGAGAGTCTGGGGGGGGAAAGAAGGAAAACAGAAGTATAAAGATTTACTATTTTGACTTCCAACAACAAGGCACAGACAGCCTGTTTGACTTTGGGCATTAGAGGCCGAACTCTTTAATGGACCGTTTAAATACACATCTTTAGGCTCCATCAATGTGTCTTTATTGGAAGAAGTGATTGATCGACTGAAACAGGGACATCCTGATCAATTCAAAGAACATTGTGTATGTGGGTTCATTATTTAGTCAAACAGTAAAAGAAAGAAAGTGGGCCTGCCACCTTCTGCAGAGTTAAGACCCTCTGGCACCAGACCAGGTTCATTCTGATGTCAATTAAGATAAACCCTTTTAATGCCATGTTTAAGTTTCCACTCAATGCAGGATTTAAATAATGTATATTTTGTCAGGTAGGAAATAGGATTACACACAGATGGAGATTAAGATGGCTGACTGACTTCATGGCACACATTAATTAGGTTTCCTCATTGGGAAAGATTTCACGAACAAATCACAAAATACATTGTAACGCCGTCATTTAGGAAACTGAAAAGAAATCGTCGATACCGATTACTGTTGCAAATTTCTGAATGATATTTTTTTCCCAATCCAACGTTGGCTAAACTGTTGTGTGAATGACTCATAGCACAGCGATATGTGAGCAGTTGTCCAGCTGAATCAGTAACCGACACATGGCCAATTAATAAAGTTCAAGGCTACGGCTCTGAAATAAGTCTTCAATAGATCATTTGGTAACTTGCAGATTGTTGGATTAGCCCAATGAAATCATCTCCATCCTGCCAAGTTGAGTTTTAGTCACATTAGAGTAGGATTTGTCCATTTCTTGTCCAGCTGTTAATACGGTGCAGGAATGAGTCGTAATTCCCGGAAATGAGTCAGCGTTTTTGCACTTCCAGGTCCCTCATCTGAGGGGTTTTTGGTTATGCCTGAATTAAGCTTGTGAGAGGTTTCTTATACGATATAGAATACATCCATAAATGCTCCGCTCATGAATTTTTAAGCTTTTAAGAGTCTTAAATAAAAAGGTACTACTAACAAGTAGCTAAATGACTATAAAAAAACTGAAAAATCAGATCAAGTCTTGTGATATTTCACGTCAGGAGAGATTCTCAGAGAAATGGTTAATATTTTAGTAGGATCAGTGTTGCGCTAAGTGAGTACAAGTGCATTTCTACTCAAATTTGTCACCACATTAAGACCAAATTCAAAGCTCTGTCATTTGAATGAAAATGTTAATTGTCCCAAAATAGTGGGGATTTGAATCTTACAGGAGATCCGGTTCTTCCTGCTTCCTAGAAATTATGCAAAAGATGCATCTGTTGCAGCCAACAAACAATAAACCATTTATGCTATGTGATGGGCCGGCCAAAGGGCTGGAGCAGTGTTTCTATTTAAAGACTGGTCTCTTCCTGTTAACCTCCCACCTGCACCTGATGACCACCACCCAGTAGTCAAAGCCACACAAAAAACAACAAATTTAACATTTCAAAGTGAACAATGATACACACCCACCACACTTTTAACATAACATTGTTTAGTAGTTTTGCTGTACTAGTCTGACTTTGATAGCCAGAAAAATCACCACAGAAATGCCAAAATAAGGCAAAGATGTCATGCATGTCACTCGTTTGTCCTGCAGGTCATAATGTTGACTAGGAGGTCGCTGCTCTTTGAACTCGTCACGTCTGCGTGACTTGTTAACACATTCACTGTCTTTGTGATGTTTAAGACCAGATATCACAGTTTGGCTTCTTCTGACATGGAAACAAACGTTCCATCATGCACCATTTTGGAGCAATTTTCAACAAAAACATCAGAGAAGGGCTTGAAGTCAGAGGTTACCTCATCTTATTCCAGGTTAACAGCAGAACACCCAAGGTTTCTCTGGGTAGAACTGCAATGATTAGCTGATAAACCAATTAGCT
Organism: Eutrigla gurnardus; assembly: GCF_963514095.1. Taxonomy (NCBI): domain Eukaryota; kingdom Metazoa; phylum Chordata; class Actinopteri; order Perciformes; family Triglidae; genus Eutrigla; species Eutrigla gurnardus. The sequence goes on from NC_139938.1 coordinate 23,646,971, forward strand.
GATAGACAGGTGATTAATCTGCAACTATTTTGATAATTGTTTCAGGTCATTTTTTACAGTGTCAACCAGTCTCTGATTCCAGCTTCAGGTCAGACAAAACATGGCGTTTAAACATTTCACCCGGGACACTTTCTCAATTTATTTAATATTTAATTGATCTTCAGATTAAAGATTATATTGAGACGATGATGGTCTGTTTTAATGGCCATTCAACATTTTTCAGCCTTTTTACTCCAAGCATGTCAACCAATGAATGAAACTGTCTAATGATGCTCATTCGCTCTTACTAGTCGAATCCTCCTCTATGCTTTAATGCCCTACATGGTGCATGCACAAAAAAAAAGAAGCAGGTTGACAAACAGTGGCCATTGAAACGGAGGCGAAGGAAACATGCTGCCGCCACCCATCCATGTGGCGGGGCCCTTCCATCCCCTGCTAACCCCTGGCTGTGCTGCTGACTGGGGTTTTTATGACAGATAGGGGTGGGACTTCAGGGGGCTCCTCAGCTGACAAAGGCCAGGTTTCAAGCCCATCTGCCGCACTAATGGGCTGAGCTAACAGTGACCCTTCCCCAGCGGAGCATCAACTAGGACAGTCCATTGTCTCAAAACGGGGTGCCTTGCCTTCAGAGTGACATCACCATCACTGCTGCTGGAGGAGCAGCCGGCTCAGTCTCTCCAGCACGAGTCCACAAAGTGCACGTTGCCAATGGGAGCAGTTAAACGGTGCACTAACATAAAAAAAAAAGCTTTTTAGTGTTTATCTTTACATTACAATCACCTCCCTTCATGGCTGATTGATGCCCTGCAGACTTTTATCAATAGCTGAATAAAAACCCTCCACCACAGCACAATGAAAAAGTAGAGCCTGTTCTGAGCCTTCAAGCAGCACTGCAGCAACATTGTGTGGCAGCTCCTGATATTTTTGGCTGGTTCTGGCTGCTCCTGGCTGAGCCACCCACACACACACACTCCTGAACAAGCCATGCAACCACACTATATCTGACTCTTCATCGCTCCTCTTCACCCAGAGCTGATCTACATGCCGTTGAAACAGCGCATCTAGCTTTAAAAATCACAGTCGCAAAAGGCAGAAAAGAAAAAGTTTGCTGATGCTACACTTGTCATTAATGATGTGGCCAACACATGGAAGACAGCAGCGGCAGAAAAAACGTGTAAGTTTTCCTTAAGAAAAAAGAAAGGAGGGGTGTCGGGTTGGGTGCGCGCACACCTACTCACAATCCACCTGCTCAGTGTCTGAAAAAACCCCAAATCATTTCTTTCACATAAAATACCCACGATGTCATCTCAACTCAGCACTCTGAAATAATCATCATACAGCATGCCATTTCATGTCTCCTTCACACCGGTAACGTGTGGGTAAAACCCCCGCCAGCCAGCACGGACTCACCTGCGTCGCTTCTTGCGGAGGGAGAAGGGAGTGTGAGCGAGCGGGTGCGCGTGTGTGTGTGTAGGGTGTGCGAGTCGATGCTGCAGGATGTCGGCACGCCGTCTCTCCCCTCGCCTTTGTCTGCTTCAGTCTGAGAGCCGAGCCGCCTCGCTGGAGGAGCCACTGGGTCCTAAAGCCAACGAGCCGCGGACCCGCCCACCGTGGAGGCGCACCGGAGGTAGCAGTCGGTCTGGGGTGGAGCTCACATCAGTCACACCTTAGAAAAAACAAAAAGGTACAACACACGGACGTGCAGGGGATTAAACTGTTTTTATTTATTTATTTTACTTCTACTGTAGCACCTTGATATTGTTTTTAACAATTAAAAGTGCATTACAAATACAATGTATTATTATTTTATTTTATTATTATTATTATTATTATTATTATTATTATTATTATTATTATTACTATTATTACTATTATTATTATTATTGTTATTATTATTATTATTATTATTATTATTATTATTATTATTATTATTATTATTACTATTATTACTATTATTATTATTACTATTATTATTATTATTATTATTATTATGTCCTGGTGTGTGTGAGTGGCTACGAGGAAGGAACTACTTTCTGTCAAGAGGTGATTTCAGCTTTTATTTTCTTATCAACAAACAAGGTTGAGTCATTCTGTGTCAGCTGAGGCCCTTTAACAAAAACAACACAGTTTGATGCTTTTGGTCTGTTGGAGCTCTTTGTTAGTGGAAGCAGTGGTTGAGTTTGTGACTATTTCACTGTCAGCCAGGTCACCATATTTATTGTTTTAAACTCTTAACAACCGTCTGAACATCGAGATATGCTCAGATATGTTCACACGTGTGACACATTCAGCCTACTTTCTTTTGCTTTTGGCAGAAAGCCTGCACAGGAGTCTGAAAATCTGTCACAAAAGAAGAAGAAGCGCATCAAAGAAAAGCCACTGTATTCTACCTGTGCACTTAATTATGATGGAAATAATTAAATATGTGATGATGGTTAAGGCAGCAAGGAACGAGGGAACAAACGTTTGTGCGTGAACTTAAGCACAGTTTGTGTGATAGATGTATGAGAAGAGACCCAAACACCTTGAAGCCCACACTGGCATTATTTCTTATTGAATTACAAGCTTGGGGAAGTAAAACCTCGTGGCTGTGTAGCTGATTTGAATAAAAACAGAGGCTTTGTGTCAGTTATTGTAGAGCGGGATCGGTTACACTGACAGCTCCACGCATGGTGGTGACGTGTCACACTCATCGAGGAAAGTTGAGATGGAGGGCGTCACACGATATTTCCCACACACACTAAAGCATGGCAAGGAAAACACAAATGTAACATCACCAAACAAATGGCCTCCATTGTTGTCATATTCTTTGGACCGTAATGACTTCTGGGCCCTAAAACTGGGCTACAATACCAGTGTATACAGTTCCATTCTGTGTGTGTGTGTGTGTGTGTGTGTGTGTGTGTGTGTGTGTGTGTGTGTGTGTGTGTGTGCGTGTGTGTGTGTGTGTGTGTGTGAGTGTGTGTGCGTGTGCGTGTGCGTGTGCGTGTGCGTGTGCGTGTGTGTGTGTGTGTGTGTGTGTGTGTTTCCCTCAGAAAACGATCCTTCTTTGTAACACTAATGTTTGATTTAGTCAACAAGCAACAAAACAGGAACACATTTTTAATTTATGAAAAACAGATGATGGCAATTAGCAAGTGTACAACTTTATTTATTCTTTAGTTTACAAACATGTTTTCTATGCTTGACATTTGCATTTATAAACCCTTTTCTGGTGATTTTGTCTCTCAAATCCATGGTTATATTAATCAACCTCCACATTATGTTTTGTGGTTTCAGAGCGTTTACTTCTACTAGTTGTTTTAACTCCCAGTTACAATCAATATGTTTTGCACATACATAATGAGATCTTTCATTCAGAATTCAATTTGAAGATTTTTGGACATACAACACAACACAACAACTCAAAAACATAAAATCAAATGCATGGACGTCTTTCTCCATTATTAAACATTGGAGTTCACCTGCTGAAGGAAGCTGTGAGTATCTTAACAATGGCATTAAAGACAGCCACGTTGATTGATACAGTCGTGACCATGTTCATTAATTGCTCTGCGTTGATGCCATCCCTGTGCAGCACACAGAAGACCAATGGCTAACAGGTCTCTGTTTTTAAAAAGCACCAACATAAAGGAGTTGACTCCTTTCACAGCGGGCTGCACTCCCTTTGTCGACTATTCCTCTCCCCTCAGGCGGAAAAGCTTCACTTTAAAACTCAGCTGTTGTCACATTCTGGAGCCTCTCCTTTGCATGTCACGCATAACTCTAATTCGCTCTGATCACTGCACCTCCCTCGCTGAGCTCCCCAAAGGGCTGCCGTCCACGGCCTGCTCTCTGACACAGGGGAGAGGCAAGAAAGCGTCATGTGCACGGGGTTGTTTATCAGGTTTTGGGGGCTGCAGGGGGAGCAGATTTGGATATCTGCCTCTCGGTCGGGTGCTGTGTCACACTGGGTCTCATGCCAACGGTGTTCACTTTCCAAATCTGGTCCCGTTATTCTTCGTTGCTATGAAATCATCATAGCAACGCTCTGTTTACGGTCAGGGCTTCTTCTCTGTCTGACGTGGATTTAAAGAAAAGAAAAGCTTCCTGATATGTGTTGCTTACTAATAAGACGAGGTGTGACATCACTAAAAGCAATTTGGAGAGGAAATATTTCACCTTTAATAGATTTGATCGCCTTTTGAGCGTTTGTTATTGAGGCCTAATGAAATGAGTAAAATGTTCCTCCTGACACTTTTAAAGATGCAGGTCAATGAATAGAAGTCAATAAAATCTCCTCAACATGCTTTCATACATCATTACGGTTTAATAAAGAGCCCCATAATAACAGACAATCTGAAATCTTAGGATAACTTGATGCATCACGAAGGAGCAGCTCCTCGTTATTAATGATAACCTTTTATTAAACAACTTTTTAGATTGACTGCATTGAATTAAACAACAGATTTATAGCCTGCAGCTTATGTAATGCAGGTCAAGTCAGCCAGAGTTTCCATCGCAACAGGCACCTGATAAATAATGTACCAGAAGTGAACTGGTCTACATCCCCAATATCACAACTCAGAAGGAGCATGTGTGTGTTGTCTGGCAGCCATTTCCTGCTGTATAGTCGACAAACACAATGGATGTATTCATCTAGCTACCTAATTTGTTCCTCATGAACCCAGTTTCACATTGCATATTTGAATAAGGTGTTTGTGTGTCAGTACAAACAGCAAAGGACAGAACGAGTGCTGTGCTGGCTCAGATATGACAAGGCTGGACGAGCTGGACTGCAGGATAAGCATAAGTGGTTCGCAGCTGGTGTCTGGGGGAAACACGAGAGAGAGAGAGGGGTGGGAGAAGGCCGGCCCGGCGAGGGGAGGGGAGGGGTCCCGTGGCCATAGTGGGGGCGGTTGCAGCCATGACGACTGATGGAGGAGGAAGTAAACAGATGTCCACAAGCTGGCAGACAGGCCCGGGGTGGTCGAGCCACCGAGAGACAGGTGGGCATCCAGGAACACAGTGGGACTGCAGGGTGACTGAAGCCAAGCAGGACTTTGCATATAAAACACAAACGCTGGAGTCACAAAAAAATCTGTCATTGCAAAATCTACTCAACTCCAGTTATTCTCTCAATGAATGTGTGCTAATTTGTACATATTTACAGAAATCTGAACATTCAAGGTTCAACATTCAACATTGTGTCACTCCATAACAAACAAAAAAATCGGAATACTTTCAATAACAATAAAAATCAAATGTTGCCATTGCCTTTTTGACAGTTATTTTCTGGATTACACATTTTCTTAAATGTTATGTTTAATTGGAGGCATTATCTAATGTCTTTTGGTGGATTTTGGAGGAATCTACAGATTTAAATCGACAAAATGTTTAGTTTGGATGTTTTCTCTGAAATAAGACGTGTTATGGAAGCATAGTGTCTTCCCTTAACATATCCCAGTGAGAAGAACTGCAGTGGTAAAAGGTCTTTTGTTCATTGTCATATTAACACACAATGTGACTCTATATCTGGTGATGTCCACTGCATCAAAATATTTAGATGGTCTCACTTTAAATAATATAAGTGGCAAAAACAACATCTTAAACATAATCACGCCCCTGATCGCTGTCTCTTCCAGTTTGTATCAAGGTGGAATCATGAAATGATGACAATGATGATGATGATGCAGCATGAAAGCCTTCATCTCAGCAGTCCAAACTAATCTACCGCTGTCCTTCTTATGACCCGCCTCAGCATTTTGCGTTCACCGTAGCAGTAGAATTCTCGAGAATAGACTGGAAACTAAAAGGCCGTCAGTTTAAAATCCCTTGGCAAGCGACTAAAATCAGCACGCAGGAAATGAAGCGACATGCTGTCGCCTCCTGCAGCACTGTCTGTCAACACGGCGTTGAGCAAGGCACTTCACACCCAGCTGCTCAGAGGTGCAGAATGCTGGACTCACTTGAAATACTCACTGATGTGAAGGGGAAAATGCAACTTTGGAGCCGGTTGAGCTTTCAAGCTGACTTTGAGCAAATGTGTTGTGACGACTGTGATGTTACGGAGACGCCGACACACGTGCTGCCACATGTCAGGAGGGAGGCTACTTTAGATTAAACAGACGGACAGCGATGAGCTGAACAAGCAGTCCAGAAAAAGAATAATACAATGAAATAAAAACAAAGCATGCTGCCCATTCAACACCTTAAAGGAAAAGTTCGGAATTTTGGACATAGGTCCTCATTTCCAACTTACCCGAGGTGATATAGGTCGGTGGAGACCGTTTTCAGCACAATTGGTCCAGTCCTTATATTTGCACAAGTCACTGTTGCTAAGCTGGTGTTGAGCTAGCGCACGTCAACGGTAACATCCAGCCTGTCACTAAAAACAGCTTTAACTGCTCCGCAGAACACCCGAGACAAGTGTATTATAACGTCGGACTATCGATGTACATGTCAGTGTTGGTAGAATAATTTTAGAAATTAAACCAACCTTGCATTTTCAATGATAAAACATTTTGAGGGACTAGTTTCTCAGCAGCAGCGGAATTTTACTTTGCGTGTTAGTAGTAGTGCGTAAAAACGAAACCTAAGCGCCCTACAGTCATGACAGCTAGTACTCGTAGCAGCGTTAAAAACATTTTTTTAATGATTCTACCAACACTGACATGTACATCGATAGTCCGACGTTATAATACATTTGTCTCGGGTGTTCTGCGAAGCAGTTAAAGCTGTTTTTAGTGACAGGCTGGATGTTACCGTTGACGTGCGCTAGCTCAACACCAGTTAGCAACGGTGACTTGTGCAAATATAAGGACTGGACCAATTGTGCTGAAAACGGTCTCCACCGACCTATATCACCTCGGGTAAGTTGGAAATGAGGACCTATGTCCAAAATTCCGAACTTTTCCTTTAACTCCACTGTAAATCCATCTGCACCGTGATTCGGACTTTCAACCAGGTTAGGTTAGGTTAGTTTATTGGTCTCCACCAGGGAGAAATTTGTTGCGGAGACAGGGAACATGTTGCATACATAAAAAACACATACAGTACAAAAAGAACATCAAGGTGACCAGTGTCCATGGCTACTAGCCATGTGTTTGGGGCTGCATGCCCGTGTGCTGGGCTACCCACAATGCTAGGGTCACCAAAAGTGTACCTATGTGACGAGTTGGAATGAGAACACTTTTTTTAAGCACATACATCTGTTCACACAGTCTGACCACAGCATGACTTGGCATGATGTGATATTCTTGTTAAAGTAAAGAGAGAGATGAGCAGGACAGACCGCTGCAGCAATGACTGCATCATTAAAACGAGGCCTCGGCGGTTACCATGGAAGCTTATTCAGTGCCTGAAAAAAAAAATTAAGAGGCTTATTGTGAGCATAATCAGCTGCAGCCACACCAGGAAGAGCGCTGAGCAATGGAGGGTGACGTCATGTGATGAGGAGGTTGAGAAGAAGCGTTTTCCTTTCTCAGAGACACAATAAAAACCTACATCATCATCCTCATAACTGATGCTGAATAACAGATGAGTCATCATCATATGTGGTGACTTTTTTAAATGCTCTGTCTACTTCCCTGCATCGTCTCTGTCTCCTCACCTCTTTCTTACTGGATTTGCTGGTTTTTATATAGGAAACCAGCCAGGTGAGACCCCGTTGTGCCATGCTGGGGTCCGAATGCTGAATATTTAAGACACGGTGGAGGAAACTAAGCAGAAGGTTTGTAGGTGGGTGGCTCTGTGGATGGAAGTCAGAATTAGGGAGAGAGGAAGCCAACAAAAATGTAAAAAAGTTCAACATGACCTGGATTCCCTTTGTGCTCTTTAAAATCACCATGTGGGGATTCACTATTGTGCCATCTCAAGTAGCTTTGTCTGCTCGGCAGATTTTCTAATGAGGGGCTTTTGGAGGAGGATGACAGAGCGCTCGGCCTGTTCTGTCGGGGAGGAGGGGCATTTAAAGGGAATGAGCAATGCTCCGTGCATGGATACGCCTAATACTAGATACTCAGATGTCCTGCTGGCAGCTTGGCAGCACCATTACGACTGAGAAGGGTGGCATTAGTCTGAAACTCTCATTATGTCAGACACACTGAAAACCTCTAATCGAGGCACCAAAACGAGAGGGTAGGAATTAAACCAAACTGGGCAAGAAGGCGGTGGAGGTGCAACTCAGAGTTTGCTTTTACTTTACACTGGGTAACTTTATTTGGAGAGCAAATGCTGTTCTTAATGGCTTTCTGTAATAATCAATTATGTTAGTCAATAATTTACAATTGCTACACACACACACACACACACACACACACACACACACACACACAACACAAATGCTAGGAAAGGAATTTTCCATCAGCAATAATGGTGTTTTTATTTGTGTATATTTTCAAAGTTTGAAAATCTAAGAAGAAAAAAGTGAGGTATCTACAGAAACATAAACTTTATTAACACAAATCTGGTTTTACATTTTGTATAATTAATGGAGGAAGGAGGCAGACATCTTTACACAAACATACATTACGTACAGTAAACTGGTTATTATGGTGTCGTTATCATGAGACAGACGCGTGACAGCTGGCCAATAAATCATTCAACCGGAAATGTGTGAAGAAGAAGGTCAGACAAGCACATCTAAGAAAAGATGCTGTTTGTTTACTTATGTTGATAAATGCTCATTTAATCTTGATCTTATTGGATTTGGTAAACTGGAAGTTATATCGTCTCCACTCTGAAGAATTAATTCATTGCCTATGAAATGTGGAATAGAACATTAGACAGGATCCATGCCAAAAAGGATTGTCTGACTTTTATCTGATTATCTTCATTACAGACTTTATATACATCGCTGGTATCTGAGTTTATCTAACTGCTTGTAAAAAGTTTCCATCACATATTTGAGCGGGTAATTTTCCCACTGAACATTTTCTTCCATTATAGTCCTGTGTTGGTTCATAACCTGCAGTTGAACTGTGAACATGTGAACTGGATGAAGATTACACTCTGTTGGTGAGAGATATTAAACTCAGTATATGTTTGAGCGTGGATCATATTGTTATTTCCCAAAAGAGGCAAGCAAAAATAAATCTCAGTGAGCTCAGCCACACACACCGAAACCAAACAGGACCAGAAATCTCAGCTCTATTCTGGTTATGTTACAACTATTTCACTCACTAATTTGTGTCTTTTGAGGTCAATATGTCATATAAATGCTGCTGTTACTGCAGCTCATCTGCCACTAATTATACATGAGGTGTATTCCTGCTAAGAAGTAGAAATGATCTTACCATCCAAAATGTCACATGTCTGCCATCTGCTGGACGATAACCACAGTACAACATTTACTCCCCTCTGCTTTTAGGCAAGGACACTAAAGGAGTAGTTCAGATAAAACATTTTAAAAAACAATATGCTATGACTAAGCCTATATGACTACTATATATCAATATCCCCAGCAGTGAGTTATCAATAACGTCATGTTAATCTGCACTGCCCCTTTAAATTCCAATATGCATTAATGTCTAAAATGACTAAGTGGAATTACAATACGCATTTTCTTATGAATGTTGATACACGTGTATATTTCGTTGCATGTATCTGTATCATCCTCATATAGCAGGTACCATGTGTGGGGTTTTAATGTCCTTATTATCCCTGTAGTTTCGCCTCCTACTGTCTTCCCTCCCTGCATTAAAATCACATGACTTTCTTGCAAGCTAGCGTGTGTATGGAGACAACTTTGTTTAATACATAATTTATTTGGAAGCACTTGTCTGCCTTTGACTTCCTGACCCTCTGAAACGATGCTGCTGCTGCTTGCTGCTGCTGCTTGCTGCTGCTGCTTGCTGCTGCTGCTTGCTGCTTGCTGCTGCTGCGCTGCTGCTGCCTCCGAAAACAAGTCTGGCTTTCTCACTTTCAAAATAAAAGCACAGCAATTGAGGTCTGGCTGAGCAGGATTGCTTTTCTCTATTGAAACAATTGCTGTGTCTCAAATTATAAATACATCTATATATATATATATATATATATATATAAGCCAAAATACCCACAGTAACACTGACATTTTAACATTGTAACATTGCCAACACCTTAAATTTGGGATTGGGTTCGAAGTTGTATTGATTTGTAAAGTATAGATTATTTATATAGTGGATTATTATTTATATAGTGATTAATATTAATATTGGCTTGGACTAATTATTCCTATAAACAAAGAGTGAAGACTCATATTGAATATTATGGAATATATATATAATATATTAATATTTCTCATAACGTGGCCAAACAGAAGCGCAATTATTTTGAAAAGCCAAATCCAACCGGATGTGTCCCGTTAAACTTCTCCAGCTGGACACCGCGCGCACACGCAGAGCGGTGCAGGCTATGGTGGGAGAAGACGCGCGCGGACCTCCAGCGAGCTCGTTCCCCCTGTGACTGGCCTGCAGCCGAGAGAGAGATGTCCGTGAACGAGGTCTACGTGTTCCGGCCCTTCAAGCTGATCGCGCTGCTGTGCGTCTTCCTGGCGCTATGTCTGGACGTGGTGGCTCTGCTGAGCCCGGCCTGGGTCACCGCGGAGCATTTCTCCCTGTCTCTGTGGGAGTCCTGCTCCCTGTCCGAGGCACGGCATGCGACGGAGGAGGCTCAGTGGAGCTGCTTCTCCACCCTCACATCTGGTAGGAAGCGGTGCCTCTTTTTTTGGTTTATTTTTGGATTGTTTGGAACTTTGTGTCGTTGGAGTTAGGATGCTGTCATTGTGTTGGAGAGAGAATAACCAGACGTGTTTACTACTCGTAGTAGTGTAAAGTACTTTTGAGGGGAACACCCAGATGTTGCCATGTATATGTTATAACATACTAATGCGTAATGCGTAAAATACTTCTTCCATGTGCAATAGTGGCCTTTTATCCGCGTCTGTTATTAGGAGTCCACATCCCATGTTTGGGGAAAACAAAGAGGAAAGTCTGTTGAACAGACTGGCAGCTCTGGCCTTTGATTAAGTTTGCTGGTTGTTGGTTCCGTGCCGGACGCATTGTGATGTTTCCCTATTTGAGATGAGAAATAACAGAAACATCATCTCTGCGGCGCGGAAAGAGTTAACCCACTCCAACCAGCAGACGCGTACAGCATCTTCCCCATCCTCTTCATCACCACGCCTTTTGTGATACAGAGAAGCCACACGACAGGAGGTCAGACCTCCAACCCCCTTCCTTTCCCCACCAGGGGAGGAGATATACCACATTTATCACTAGTTGGCAACCAGGCTGGCCTGTTATTATCTGGAGCTTTGATTATTAAAACATAGTTAATTCATGTAAAGAGTGACTATTGGTGCACTTTAACCAGCAGGGAGGAGGGAAGCAAGGCCTTGGGGGGGTGACCACTCTCTGATGCTGTGGAATGTGTTGGGGTGAATAGGAGGCGGGTTTGTTGCTCTGAGTGTCTGCAGAGCTCATTAAAGCAACAGTGGAGGGGCGTGTTGGGGTTAAAGGGGCAGTTCACCACAAGGCAAAGCAGCTTTATAAAGTACACATTCTCATACGTATCCCGAGATTCTTGAATTCCTGTCCATCTTTGGAGTGGCGTAATCGGCTTGGACACGATTGGAGGCAGAGTTAATTGCGAGCCAGTACAACAAATACGGATGGAAAGAGTTTTAAGGCTTGCGGCCTCAGTGAGCGACAGAAAAACACTCGTGTGACGACTCTCATTGCACCTGAGTGTTCAGAGGTGTCACTGAAGGGTTTATTTTTAACCACCCTGGAGTTATATTAGGGAGCTGTGAGAAGATTGTTCATCAAATGCAAATTCTCCTTTTAAGTCGGGTTAGGCCTCCTATTTCAAAGAGGGAATACACAATGCAGGCAGGAACGGAATAATATGTCTGAATACATTTCTGCTTTTACACTCTGCATAAGTACAGAACAGAGACTTAAGCTACGTTCAGGAAAGCTTCTTCAAAAACCTTCCAACAACCCGGTGTTGGGTCTGGCTTTTTCCAGGAAGAATATTTTAGCGGAGGAAGCGATGACTTTGTCAGGAATAAACAGAATAAATGTTGCATTAAAAAAGGGCCACCATGGCCGACCCAACATGAAACCTCGAAGATGTCAAAGTATTGAACACGCCGACTTGATGTTTGCAGTGTCAAAACACAACAGTGATCTTTAATTAGCACCAAGATTTTCACCTAAATAGATGATAAGAAAGCTGTCTTACTTTATTTTCATGTCAAATAAAACCTGAGAATAAATAGAAGGCCAACTTGCACTGACGTGTAGCAATATATGAAGATTTCCCCCTCAAAATCTTGTACATGAAATATAAAAATCTTTCAATATTAGACAGTATTCCAGAGGATGCATCTGTGGTTTCAATACCTTCCTCAGCAAGTGATCAGCTGCAGACTTGCATCTCATATAATAGCTATACATTCTGTTTGTTTTGTCTGATTGATGCCTCTCATGCTCGGTTCACTCTGTGGGACTACCTCTTGTTGTGTGCTTGTGCTGCTGCTCTCTAACCTGCGTGCTTCTTCCCCTGCAGACTGGCAGATCGCCACCCTGGTGCTGCTGGTGTCCGGGGCCGTGGCGACTCTCGTGGCCTTCCTGGTGGCCCTGATTTCCCTCTGCCGGGGGACGCAGAGACGCCACTACCGCACCGTGGCCATATTCCTCCTCACTGCAGGTACAACTCTCTCTTCCTTCCTATCATTTGCACGTCTCTGCCCCTGTACGAATGTTTTGTTCACATCGTGCACATTTGGAAACAGAAAGACGTTCACCACGACCACAACCATTTCCATACAGATGGGGTTTTTTTATTTTGTTCCACTGCTCACGTTAAATAGACGGGTGCAGAAGGAAAAGAAGCAGCTGAATGAGGCTCGTTGGTTGAGCTCATTCTTTCTGTGGTGTGGAGGCTGGGGAGCTGCCGGGTCGTGAGCCAAGAAAAAAAGCAGCCGCAGAATTTGCAGACTTACCAACGAAGTGAAGTCACCGAAGAGAAAAAAAAGAAGGAAAAAAAGAAAAGAAAATAAGCCACCACAGACTCATCGCCTCATATTTGGACTGCACTTCTCCTGCAGGATGATTTGTGAGGAGGAGAAGCCGCATTTCCACACTGGCGAGGGAGGATCTATGTATGAGACATATAATTACAACCAGAGCAGTCGAGATGTATTGTTCTATGTGCTGTGGAGGCGCTGGAATAACTCACACACAGCCTTTACTTTAACAACAGCGATGAAACACTAAACACTTAGCGCTACTCGTCTCACACCCGGTTCCAGCTGCTCCACATTGTGCCTGTGGACTCAAGTTAAAGGAACAGTGGGACATTTTGGTGAAATCCATACAGTTGTTTGCTTTCTTGGTGAGAGTTTCTGTAGCTTGATTGCGCTCTTACATGGTGAGTGGTATCAACATTCTCATTTTAACCTCGGCATGAAGGTAAAGAAGTGTATTTCCCATAAATCCCATGGTGAGAATCCACATGAGTTCTGTTGATGCAAAAAAAGAACATCTAGTATCTTCCATTTGATATGTTAACATGGTCAGTTTCATACATTAAGACTGAGTGGCTGGAACAGTCAGATAGATAATAATAATAAATGTGTCTAACTTTGAAGGGGAAACATAAGGCTGTTTTTATCCCGTCTCAGTCACAAAGAACCAGTGTGTGCAGTGGACTTAACGTGCCTTTGACTGTTAACCATTTGCTGAAAAGCGTGGGAAGGCAGTGTTATCCTTTCCTGTGCGTAATTGCTTTAAGAGCCTTGCAAGGAATAAAGGTCTCCTTACATCCACACAGTCTGTAGGGCAGCAGCGGCGGAGGGGTTGGCCTCCGTTAAAACGCCCCTTGGCAGGACTGTGGCTGTGTGGTATTTATTTTCTGTCCAGAAATATGACCTCAGCGGGCCGCTAGCTCACTCCTGGCTCCGTCAACACACGGCCCACATTCCTGGGCAGCCGCCGTCCCTCCTGCATGCACCGCTGCTCCGTCCTGAATAGGAAGGAAAGGCACTGGCGTAGTCACACAAAGTCCCTTCCTAAGGAGCCACCTAGCATGCACGGAAAGGGAACCGAGGTAGCTGGTCTGGGAGCAGAGCACAGTGTGCCTTTGATCGCACTCGTGTGTGTGTGTGTGTGTGTGTGTGTGTGTGTGTGTGTGTGCCCTCACAATGACGCATTCACCGGCTGGTTCATGGTCCTGAATGAGTCCAAGGGAAAATGATTCACAATGATGAAAGCATCAGAGTCATTTTCCCTTCAGTTATGTCAGGGTCAAAAGAATGAAGACGATTGTCCTGAAAATAGATGAGGAAAATGCACAAGCTTTACCTTGTGGTGCCAAAATATGCCATGAAAGTCAGACAGGCCACTTCAAAACAGCAAGAAAACCCCAAAAAGATGGAATGTTCCTCTTGATATTTTTATCGTCTTATGGAGGAATCTATTTAATGTAAAAACGTTTACCTTCCACTGGAAAGCATGTATTTGTCTTCATGACAAATAGAGAAATCCCTCTTTTAAATCCTTGAATGCTGTTATGAAATGAAGTAGTTCTGATGAGAGTTTGTCACCAACCCTTTTACTTGGAGCTGCAGTGAAAGTCTTAAACCGTTGGTGGCATCACATTATAAGACTGGAGTTGTGTAAGCCTGTTTTGACATATTCCTGTTTTCATCCACGGACTGGAAAAAGACTCAAACTTTTCTTTGTTATTGCTGTCACAGAAAAAGAGACTTGTTTGGGTGAGATTAACCTGAAGCAGCAGATATACCCACTTGAAGAAGATCATCTTTATATAAGCGTCCTCCGGTTACCTTCAGTGACTCTCGGCTCTCCTTTATCCTTCAGCCTCTTTTAAAAACCAGCCACTGTTACATTTCTGCCTTTACAGCAGCGCATAAAGGCCCTGACACACCAAGACGATTATTGTCCGTCGGCTGTCAGATTGGGTTTTTTTTAAACGAGCAAAGCCACTAACACATATTTTTACTTGAATTGTGCATTTTTATGGACTAAATGCGCTTGCTGAGAAGCAAGAGACACGTAGAATAGATCGTCTTGAAAAGAAGGATTACATTCTTGTGTGAACAAGGTGGAGACTTTGTAATGGAAGCGTTGCTAACTGTACGTTTGGCTCTTTTTGGTTGTAGTGGTTCTGCAGGCCTGCGCTCTGGTCCTCTACCCGATCAAGTTCATCGACGGCACGGTTCTCCAGACCTATCACGAGTTCAACTGGGGCTACGGGCTCGGCTGGGGGGCCACCATCTTCATGTTGGGCGGGGGGATCCTCTTCTGCCTGCGGACGGACGTGTACGACGACGCCATGTACTGATTCCTTTTATCAGCCCGCCACTGGAAACACACACACACACACACACACGATTCCCATACAGGAGGTGTGCTACTTTTCTTCACTCTGCACACAGCTGATGTGCATGCAAGCAGAGACCCCAGACCCTCTCTTTCCTTCTCACTCTCTCCTGTATTTTTAGACAGGTTGTGAAGGTCTAATTTAGGCCAGGGCTGTATGAACAGGACGCCCCCCCCCCCCTCCATGCAGGTCCCTCTGCCGGCTCCACTGCTGGACGTTTCCAGCACGTTGACCTGGATTCTCTATTGTTAGAGAATTCTCAGCACCTGAATGTGCAGTGAATGAACTTTTAAAAAAAACAAAAAGGGATTGACCTATCCCCACGTTTTCTTTTTGTTATTGTTATTTTTTTTTGTAGCATTTCACAAGGACAAGCTTGTTAATGTATTTATGGCATTCACTTTATAAATCCTGTCAAATCCTGAACCTTCCGTGTGTTCTAGCTGAAACATATCTGCTCACGCTAACCCTCCTGATATTAGAAGTGTATATTAGACAGCTTCCATATGTGCTAGAGCTCTCTTTGAGTGTTTATAGTTTGTGTCAAATGAAAAAAAATGTAAATGTGTACAAAGTATTTCTACATGAAGGAAAATCCAGAATAAACAATTGTAGTTTTGAGAGAATTAGACGTGTGAGATAATGTTGTTTTACGTGACACCAGTGGATCAGAGGTGCCCCCTTCTTTTTTGTACCAAACAGCGGAGGAAGCCCCCCCCCCCCCCCCTCCCAGCTATTTAGAGAGACACTCCCATGTTGTTAGCTTGTAGGTAGTGAATATATCAGAGTATGACACGTTGATTGAAACACAATGAGCAACATTTTAAACAAGCAAAACATTTTATTGCGAAGTTCAAGACACATTATGTAAATTTCATAGAATGATCCGATATCTTTACATCTTTTGCTTGTTAATAGAAATGTGCTCACAAGCTGAAATTCAAACTACACTTATTATTTATTGTGAAACCTACCGTTTAGTTGCAGATTGTAATGTAACTGTAGGTAGTTTATCCATGTTTGTGTGCTAATGAAAGGCAAGTTAAAACATCCCTTATTTTGTGTAAAACAGGAGGCGTTGCCGCACCTGAGCAGCCTGGTGTAAAGTTTCTGTACCCCCACCTCCCCCTCAACATCTCCTTGAATCATCTCCGGGAAGGGAACATCTGCAAACCAACAATGCACCCAGCTGTGGCAGCGTGAAAAATCCCCAGCTGTTGACAATATTTACATCCGAATCGACAGCGCCAAGGGAAGAAAATACCCGAGTCGCTGCCATGTGAACCGGATACCTGGCTCCCGTGAATGGTATAATGTGTTAGGTGTCAGGTCAGGGGTCGTCTTATAATAGCGGTGACCTCTCGGGAATCTTTCAAAATGTGACTCACGTGTTAAAAGGTGACGTGAATACTTAACATGCACACATCATCCGGTTTCTGAAGTATGACAGAGGCGTGATCACGTTACTCTCACACACACACACACACACACACACACACACACTCACACACACAAAGCATGTTGTCTTTAGTTAAACATTATCGGACCGCACAGAGGTGTTTCGACAGTGAGGGAGATGAGTGGAACATTGATTAATTTACAATCTACAAACATGTATTCTATTGTAGAAGAATAGATATAGAAGCTTTTAAGGCTATACAAACACAGGGTATACAGGGTGATCCATGAAACATGCAGATGTGTTCCCTGCCGGTGCTTTGATTTGGCAGAAGAGGGTTTTAGAGTATTCAGTCACTGGTTTTGGTGTCATAAAAGGTCAAACTGTACTCTACCCACACACTTACTGCTCTTTTTGCATTAAATGCAGCTGCATAGAGGAGAGGAATTAAATGTCTCACTGAAGGCATTGTTCAAAAAAGAGCCAGTTGCTCATTTGGCTCATAAGCTGTTCACTTGCTGTGCATTCCAATATCCGTACTACACACTATTTAGTACGCCAGAAATACCAGGATGTCCTCCTGCATCCGGTCATATTTTGCAAATTGCGAACCAGCATGCATTCCTGGCTATTCTGACAAACAATCATCCGCTCAGCACATATGAGCAATAGGGTGAGAGGTCAAGGTGCAATGTTATGACTCAGTAGTCTAGGATGTCCGATTGAATGCACCATGATTGACCACACCCACATCATCCACTCTAACGTCTTGCTCCACCTAGTGGTCACTTTATGATATCTGATATTGTGGGGAAAAAACAATATTGAGTATTATTTTGTTTTTCATAATTTCTTTCCCAAATCATATTTTTGAGGGTCTTGACTCTCTCTATATGTTCTATAAAAATAAAGAGGTGGAACAAAGAGAGAAAATAGATACAGTTTTTGTTAAGATAAGCAGGAAAACAAGCTTTACGCCTGTATTTAAACATCACCTTAAGGTTGTTCTTGATACACATAAGAAATCACCAGACTTCAGTAAGGCTGACCTGAAACACCAACTTAAAATAATCACTCAAATGTTAGAAACAGATTTAGATATTAATTTCAGATTTCAGATATTAATATACACATTTTTGAAACAGAATGATTTTTATACTAATAATGCACCTCTGCAGCGACATGCTCTCATGCTCGGACAGGACCGTTGATAGGTCAAAGAATGAGCCCAACTGTAAACCAAAGTGAAGGTGGCCCTCGGAGAGTAGCCTGACCCCTGGGGACAGTAACCAGCCAGGCCCTGCACGCTTTCACTCTGCAGGGACAGATTCCAGTTACTGAGCCTGGGGGACAGAGACGACGATGGACTCTGACATCTTGGTGTCTGAGGAGGGAAATTATTGTTTTAGTGATACGATGCAGAGATGTTCTTAAAAAAATAAATGCAATTTTTGAAAAGGTTGCAAGATAACATGAATGCAAACCGCAAGTTGTCCGGCTCCTCCTGTGATCCTCAGGTCCTCTGCAGACAAGTGAAGCAGATAAATGGACACCTGGGCTATACATTACCCTCCAACCAATCCTCGAACAAGCTTGGCTCCACCAAAATTACATATTAACCTGAAAAGGGTTCTCATGTCTCCACCATCGTGCTTGTGCTGCCCTGCGGGCCCCTGGATCCTGGACTTACATGCTCCTACTGTACACATGGAGAGTCTGGTGCAAATGAGTATCAGTGTGTGTTTTATTGGAGTTTCCCTTCATGCATTCCCTACCAATGCATCATATAGAACTCTTTGCTACCAATGAACCAAATGAAGTTACCATGAGAGACACACATGGAGAGTCAGGTGTGAACAAGGCGACCTGGTGTGGGAAGCTGTCAGCTGCCTAACTGACCTTGTGGATGTCAATGAATGTTGGATCAAACACAAAAAAACAACAGCTGACAGCCTGGAGCCAGATGGTTACTTTCCCAACATGAAAGAAAATATGAGTGGAAATTCTATATTTAATGTGCGTTTGCACTGCAGGTTACTTGGGTGAGATATGAACAGAAAATCCTATTCTCTTCAGGGAGAGGAACGTATAATAGAAACCTGAACACTGAATGGGAGCTTCTTTTGACTTTATTGGCAGTGTTTCAATCCACCTCTGGTGTTCCTCAGGCAAATACCACATACAAAAATGTAGTGAGAGAGCCTGTATGTATGACCAGTGGCATCATAATCACCTAATCACATATGCCAGAATATCCTTTCCAAAGGTTGGATGACAATATTAACATAAACGAGTGTACACATTTAATTCAAACCTATTTTACAGTCACTTAATCTGTAGGTCACAAAGGAATCCACTGAAAATATAAACACTAGTTTAATCTAGGAACGTGTTGGGTGCTATTAATTATCTGGACACTAGAGGGCGACAACAGTATTATACTCTACTGTATATACAGTACTGTATGTACACAGATTAAAAAGCAGGTTATCTTCATAAGTAAATTAGATGAACATCACAGAAGATTATTTGCCATGAACCATATACATATTAATAAAAAAGACCCTCATGATTGTTCAAATTTACAGCTATTTCTGGCTACTTATGTAGTCACAGTTGAAAAATACTATTATTTGCATCTGAACAATATATTTTAAAATTCATAATATTTTAAAACAGAATCACAAACGTCTGACCTGGTGTTACACAACGTTTAAATGATAGAACACTGTCTGTAGTTGATATGGGTGTAACCGTGTTGTGTAAGGACTTTCCAACATTAAAGTCGTCCTGTTGTTCACCAATCAATATGATGTGAACATAAGAAGGCATTCAAGGCAAGACGTCTACTTGAATGAGAGGAGGGACACGTTTCAACAAGGTGAGGACTTCACCAAGTTTAGTTGATATTAATCCCTGAATGACACACTATTCACATCTATTATTATTATTATTATTATTATTATCCACTTAATTTCTGTTAATAAACCATCCTTAAGTCATTCACAATTCATTATAGTGCGTTCACCAGTACACTTTATTTTAAATTATAAAATGAAACTGAAAAAAACACTGGATATCCAGTGGCTTGTTAGACATTTAATAAAATATAAAACTCAGATTATCCAAAAATCGCTTTACACTGACAGAAACAACGTGGTCTTGTTGAGATTCTAATTTAAACTCAAAATTGGCAAGATGTATTGGCGATAAAGCACCTGTGAGACTGATTTATTTTGTATTCACTTGCTAAAAAAATAATGAATCCCATTGCATTATTAATTCCGTAGTTGATAAAAACCTTCATTGGCTTGGATTTAGACATATGAATAATAAAATAATGTCTGAACTACTTGGCAAGAGTTGAAGCAAAAAGTAAACAATTCAACAAAAAATATACATAAACACAACATGACGTGAACGGATGCGGACTGACTTGTCTGAAGAAATCCAGCAAATAGTTGAACTATCCTGTGATCTGACATCAAGGTCCATTTTTCAAGTTCTGTCCCGTCTGCATGTGTGGCTGCTTTCTTTGCAGGTAGATGAGGCAGGATAAGGAATTACTCCTGGTGACAGATTTTGCAAATTCATCTCTCTGCTGCCTATCACTGGCAAGTGCTGTGGCACAATAATTAAACGTAAAATGTAATATCTTCAGTAATGCATTAGCAGGGGCTACAATCTCAGGTGAGGACTGTGTGGTATCTGTGAGAGCTTCCTTGTGTGATTTTCATATCAGACACCCCAAAAAAACGAGAGAACATCTCCTAGGTGCTCTAGGTTCTTTAGGTCTCCACTGTGGGACCTGAATTTCTGGCATACAGGGTAGCGAGCATAGAGTCCGTCTTCTTCTTGTCTGGCTCTCCTCCTGCAAACCAAAAACACAGTTTGCAGTGAGCCAAGGGAAGACAAAAACCCTGTCTCACATTTTTTCATTGTTGTGTATGGGTCATTAAATGTTCAGAGCTGTCTGGCACAAACTCACATGTGGCTACAAGAACCTGGAAGTGAGAAGAACTCCAATCAAGTGTTTAGTCAACAATCGAGTTCAACATATTCCAGTCTCACAGAATACATTTGTCTTTTCCTGTATTGACATGTATCAGGTAGGCTATGTTGGCATTTTCTATGTTTGTATCAAGAAAGCTGAAAAGCAGATATTTGCTCTCAGCAGGCACATTTTAAAATTGGTTCTTTATGTCTGCCGGTTGTAATATTTGGGCCTAGACCTTGTCAATCATAACTGTTCAGAAAGCAACATTTAAGAATGAATAGAAAAACAGAACAGAAAACAAGAACGCAGGGAAGCAGGCTGGAAGACATGAGCAATGAAACAGAGAGAACACAGACTAAATACACAAGGAAGTAATTAGGAAATGAGACACAGGTGAGCAGACATGGGGGATGGCTAACCACAGCAGGAGGCAGGGAGGCAACGAAGCAAAGGTGGGACACATGAGGGCAGATAGGTAATCAACAGGAGGGAACAAGAGGGCGGGGGAGATCCAGAACACTAACCCTAACCTGACACGATAATGACAATCTTATCATTATTTTTAATATCCTACTCCAAAGTATTGTTTTGGTGAGTGTGGCATACACAGCAATGTGCTTTTGTATCATGCAGCCAAATTTATAAATCAGATTATATGCAAACCTCAGATTTTAGGTTCAGTTATAAAAAGGGGAGCGTGTCTATGTTGTCTTGGATGAATAATAAAATAAAGAATGTCCTAACCCTAACCATAACTTTAGGGGGCCAAATAAATAAGAGGCAAGGATGTCGGAAGGTTAGCAACAACAAAAATTCCATCCTTCGAGCCGGAGTTGAACCAGCGACCTAAGGATACCTGCTTTGATCTACCTACAGTCCTCCGCTCTACCAACTGAGCTATCGAAGGAGGTCAGCAACAACCTGAGGTACAGCTAGTGCATGTACGCCTGAACTAAGGGATAGCTGGAATTTTCAATTTTTCCATTGTAAACCAACAACAAAAATTCCATCCTTCGAGCCGGAGTTGAACCAGCGACCTAAGGATACCTGCTTTTATCTACCTACAGTCCTCCGCTCTACCAACTGAGCTATCGAAGGAGGTGAGACAGAAACTGTGGTACAGCTAGTGCATGTACGCCTGAACTAAGGGATAGCTGGAATTTTCCATTTTTCCATTGTAAACCAACAATGAAAATTCCATCCTTCGAGCCGGAGTTGAACCAGCGACCTAAGGATCCCTGCTTTTATCTACCTACAGTCCTCCGCTCTACCAACTGAGCTATCGAAGGAGGTGACCAACCACCTGTGGTACAGCTAGTGCATGTACCCCTTAACTAAGGGATAGCTGGAATTTTCCATTTTTCCATTGTAAATCAACAACGAAAATTCCATCCTTCGAGCAGGAGTTGAACCAGCGACCTAAGGATACCTGCTTTTATCTACCTACAGTCCTCCGCTCTACCAACTGAGCTATCGAAGGAGGTCAGCAACCACCTGAGGTACAGCTAGTGCATGTACGCCTGAACTAAGGTATAGCTGGTATTTTCCATTTTTCCATTGTAAACCAACAACGAAAATTCCATCCTTCGAGCGGGAGTTGAACCAGCGACCTAAGGATACCTGCTTTGATCTACCTACAGTACTCCACTCTACCAACTGAGCCACGAAGGAGGTGAGTGGCCACCTGTGGTACAGCTAGTGGATGTACGCCTGAACTAAGGGATAGCTGGAATATTCCATTTTTCCATTGTAAACCAACAATGAAAATTCCATCCTTCGAGCCGGAGTTGAACCAGCGACCTAAGGATCCCTGCTTTTATCTACCTACAGTCCTCCGCTCTACCAACTGAGCTATCGAAGGAGGTGAGCCACAAACTGTGGTACAGCTAGTGCATGTACGCCTGAACTAAGGGATAGCTGGAATTTTCCATTTTTCCATTGTAAACCAACAATGAAAATTCCATCCTTCGAGCCGGAGTTGAACCAGCGACCTAAGGATCCCTGCTTTTATCTACCTACAGTCCTCCGCTCTAACAACTGAGCTATCGAAGGAGGTGAGTGGCCACCTGTGGTACAGCTAGTGCATGTACGCCTCAACTAAGGGATAGCTGGAATTTTCCATTTTTCCATTGTAAACCAACAATGAAAATTCCATCCTTCGAGCCGGAGTTGAACCAGCGACCTAAGGATCCCTGCTTTTATCTACCTACAGTCCTCCTCTCTACCAACTGAGCTATCGAAGGAGGTGACCAACCACCTGTGGTACAGCTAGTGCATGTACGCCTTAACTAAGGGATAGCTTGAATTTTGCCTTTTTCCATTGTAAATCAACAACGAAAATTCCATCCTTCGAGCAGGAGTTGAACCAGCGACCTAAGGATACCTGCTTTTATCTACCTACAGTCCTCCGCTCTACCAACTGAGCTATCGATGGAGGTCAGCAACCACCTATGGTACAGCTAGTGCATGTACGCCTTAACTAAGGGATAGCTGGAATTTTTCCATTTTTCCATTGTAAATCAACAACGAAAATTACATCCTTCGAGCCGGAGTTGAACGAGCGACCTAAGGATACCTGCTTTGATCTACCTACAGTCCTCCGCTCTACCAACTGAGCTATCGAAGGAGGTGAGCCACAAACTGTGGTACAGCTAGTGCATGTACGCCTGAACTAAGGGATAGCTGGAATTTTCCATTTTTCCATTGTAAACCAACAATGAAAATTCCATCCTTCGAGCCGGAGTTGAACCAGCGACCTAAGGATCCCTGCTTTTATCTACCTACAGTCCTCCGCTCTAACAACTGAGCTATCGAAGGAGGTGAGTGGCCACCTGTGGTACAGCTAGTGCATGTACGCCTCAACTAAGGGATAGCTGGAATTTTCCATTTTTCCATTGTAAACCAACAATGAAAATTCCATCCTTCGAGCCGGAGTTGAACCAGCGACCTAAGGATCCCTGCTTTTATCTACCTACAGTCCTCCTCTCTACCAACTGAGCTATCGAAGGAGGTGACCAACCACCTGTGGTACAGCTAGTGCATGTACGCCTTAACTAAGGGATAGCTTGAATTTTGCCTTTTTCCATTGTAAATCAACAACGAAAATTCCATCCTTCGAGCAGGAGTTGAACCAGCGACCTAAGGATACCTGCTTTTATCTACCTACAGTCCTCCGCTCTACCAACTGAGCTATCGATGGAGGTCAGCAACCACCTATGGTACAGCTAGTGCATGTACGCCTTAACTAAGGGATAGCTGGAATTTTTCCATTTTTCCATTGTAAATCAACAACGAAAATTACATCCTTCGAGCCGGAGTTGAACGAGCGACCTAAGGATACCTGCTTTGATCTACCTACAGTCCTCCGCTCTACCAACTGAGCTATCGAAGGAGGTGAGCCACAAACTGTGGTACAGCTAGTGCATGTACGCCTGAACTAAGGGATAGCTGGAATTTTCCATTTTTCCATTGTAAACCAACAATGAAAATTCCATCCTTCGAGCCGGAGTTGAACCAGCGACCTAAGGATCCCTGCTTTTATCTACCTACAGTCCTCCGCTCTACCAACTGAGCTATCGAAGGAGGTGACCAACCACCTGTGGTACAGCTAGTGCATGTACGCCTTAACTAAGGGATAGCTTGAATTTTGCCTTTTTCCATTGTAAATCAACAACGAAAATTCCATCCTTCGAGCAGGAGTTGAACCAGCGACCTAAGGATACCTGCTTTTATCTACCTACAGTCCTCCGCTCTACCAACTGAGCTATCGAAGGAGGTCAGCAACAACCTGAGGTACAGCTAGTGCATGTACGCCTGAACTAAGGTATAGCTGGTATTTTCCTTTTTTCCATTGTAAACCAACAACGAAAATTCCATCCTTCGAGCGGGAGTTGAACCAGCGACCTAAGGATACCTGCTTTGATCTACCTACAGTACTCCACTCTACCAACTGAGCTATCGAATGAGGTGAGTGGCCACCTGTGGTACAGCTAGTGCATGTACGCCTGAACTAAGGGATAGCTGGAATTTTCGATTTTTCCATTGTAAACCAACAATGAAAATTCCATCCTTCGAGCCGGAGTTGAACCAGCGACCTAAGGATACCTGCTTTGATCTACCTACAGTCCTCCGCTCTACCAACTGAGCTATCGAAGGAGGTGACCAACCACCTGTGGTACAGCTAGTGCATGTACGCCTGAACTAAGGGATAGCTGGAATTTTCCATTGTAACTCAACAACAAAAATTCCATCCTTCGAGCCGGAGTTGAACCAGCGACCTAAGGATACCTGCTTTGATCTACCTACAGTACTCCACTCTACCAACTGAGCTATCGAAGGAGGTGAGTGGCCACCTGTGGTACAGCTAGTGCATGTACGCCTGAACTAAGTGATAGCTGGATTTTTCCATTTTTCCATTGTAAACCAACAACAAAAACACCATCCTTCGAGCCGGAGTTGAACCAGCGACCTAAGGATCCCTGCTTTTATCTACCTACAGTCCTCCGCTCTACCAACTGAGCTATCGAAGGAGGTCAGGAACAACCTGAGGTACAGCTAGTGCATGTACGCCTGAACTAAGGTATAGCTGGTATTTTCCATTTTTCCATTGTAAACCAACAACGAAAATTCCATCCTTCGAGCCGGAGTTGAACCAGCGACCTAAGGATACCTGCTTTGATCTACCTACAGTACTCCACTCTACCAACTGAGCTATCGAATGAGGTGAGTGGCCACCTATGGTACAGCTAGTGCATGTACGCCTGAACTAAGGGATAGCTGGAATTTTCCATTGTAACTCAACAATGAAAATTCCATCCTTCGAGCCGGAGTTGAACCAGCGACCTAAGGATACCTGCTTTGATCTACCTACAGTACTCCACTCTACCAACTGAGCTATGGAAGGAGGTCAGCAACAACCTGAGGTACAGCTAGTGCATGTACGCCTGAACTAAGGTATAGCTGGTATTTTCCGTTTTTCCATTGTAAACCAACAACGAAAATTCCATCCTTCGAGCGGGAGTTGAACCAGCGACCTAAGGATACCTGCTTTGATCTACCTACAGTACTCCACTCTACCAACTGAGCTATCGAATGAGGTGAGTGGCAACCTGTGGTACAGCTAGTGCATGTACGCCTGAACTAAGGGATAGCTGGAATTTTCCATTTTTACATTGTAAATCAACAACGAAAATTCCATCCTTCGAGCCGGAGTTGAACCAGCGACCTAAGGATACCTGCTTTGATCTACCTACAGTCCTCCGCTCTACCAACTGAGCTATCGAAGGAGGTCAGCAACCACCGATGGTAC
The DNA here is from genome assembly GCF_963514095.1 of Eutrigla gurnardus. NCBI lineage: Eukaryota > Metazoa > Chordata > Actinopteri > Perciformes > Triglidae > Eutrigla > Eutrigla gurnardus. The sequence goes on from NC_139938.1 coordinate 23,673,044, forward strand.
AGCTAGTGCATGTACGCCTGAACTAAGGGATAGCTGGAATTTTCCATTGTAACTCAACAACAAAAATTCCATCCTTCGAGCCGGAGTTGAACCAGCGACCTAAGGATACCTGCTTTGATCTACCTACAGTCCTCCGCTCTACCAACTGAGCTATCGAAGGAGGTGACCAACCACCTGTGGTACAGCTAGTGCATGTACACCTTAACTAAGGGATAGCTGGAATTTTCCATTTTTACATTGTAAATCAACAACGAAAATTCCATCCTTCGAGCCGGAGTTGAACCAGCGACCTAAGGATACCTGCTTTGATCTACCTACAGTCCTCCGCTCTACCAACTGAGCTATCGAAGGAGGTCAGCAACCACCTATGGTACAGCTAGTGCATGTACGCCTGAACTAAGGGATAGCTGGAATTTTCCATTGTAACTCAACAACAAAAATTCCATCCTTCGAGCCGGAGTTGAACCAGCGACCTAAGGATACCTGCTTTGATCTACCTACAGTCCTCCGCTCTACCAACTGAGCTATCGAAGGAGGTGACCAACCACCTGTGGTACAGCTAGTGCATGTACGCCTGAACTAAGTGATAGCTGTATTTTTCCATTTTTCCATTTTAAACCAATGACGAAAATTTCATCCTTCGAGCCGGAGTTGAACCAGCGACCTAAGGATCCCTGCTTTTATCTACCTACAGTCCTCCGCTCTACCAACTGAGCTATCGAAGGAGGTGAGCCACAGACTGTGGTACAGCTAGTGCATGTACGTCTTAACTAAGGGATAGCTGCAATTTTCCATTTTTCCATTGTAAACCAACAATGAAAATTCCATCCTTCGAGCCGGAGTTGAACCAGCGACCTAAGGATACCTGCTTTGATCTACCTACAGTCCTCCGCTCTACCAACTGAACTATCGAAGGAGGTGAGTGACCACCTGTGGCACAGCGAGTGCATGTACGCCTGAACTAAGGGATAGCTGCAATTTTCCATTTTTCCATTGTAAACCAACAATGAAAATTCCATCCTTCGAGCCGGAGTTGAACCAGCGACCTAAGGATCCCTGCTTTTATCTACCTACAGTCCTCCGCTCTACCAACTGAGCTATCGAAGGAGGTCAGCAACCACCTGTGGTACAGCTAGTGCATGTACGCCTGAACTAAGGGATAGCTGGAATTTTCCATTTTTCCATTGTAAATCAACAACGAAAATTCCATCCTTCGAGCCGGAGTTGAACCAGCGACCTAAGGATACCTGCTTTGTTCTACCTACAGTCCTCCGCTCTACCAACTGAGCTATCGAAGGAGGTGAGTGACCACCTGTGGCACAGCGAGTGCATGTACGCCTGAACTAAGGGATATCTGCAATTTTCCATTTTTCCATTGTAAACCAACAATGAAAAATCCATCCTTCGAGCCGGAGTTGAACCAGCGACCTAAGGATACCTGCTTTGATCTACCTACAGTCCTCCGCTCTACCAACTGAGCTATCGAAGGAGGTGAGCCACAAACTGTGGTACAGCTAGTGCATGTACGCCTGAACTAAGTGATAGCTGGATTTTTCCATTTTTCCATTGTAACTCAACAACAAAAATTCCATCCTTCGAGCCGGAGTTGAACCAGCGACCTAAGGATACCTGCTTTTATCTACCTACAGTCCTCCGCTCTACCAACTGAGCTATCGAATGAGGTGAGTGGCCACCTGTGGTACAGCTAGTGCATGTACGCCTGAACTAAGGGATAGCTGGAATTTTCCATTTTTCCATTGTAAACCAACAATGAAAATTCCATCCTTCGAGCCAGAGTTGAACCAGCGACCTAAGGATCCCTGCTTTTATCTACCTACAGTCCTCCGCTCTACCAACTGAGCTATCGAAGGAGGTGACCAACCACCTGTGGTACAGCTAGTGCATGTACACCTTAACTAAGGGATAGCTGGAATTTTCCATTTTTACATTGTAAATCAACAACGAAAATTCCATCCTTCGAGCCGGAGTTGAACCAGCGACCTAAGGATACCTGCTTTGATCTACCTACAGTCCTCCACTCTACCAACTGAGCTATCGAAGGAGGTCAGCAACCACCTATGGTACAGCTAGTGCATGTACGCCTGAACTAAGGGATAGCTGGAATTTTCCATTGTAACTCAACAACAAAAATTCCATCCTTCGAGCCGGAGTTGAACCAGCGACCTAAGGATACCTGCTTTGATCTACCTACAGTACTCCACTCTACCAACTGAGCTATCGAAGGAGGTGAGTGGCCACTTGTGGTACAGCTAGTGCATGTACGCCTGAACTAAGTGATAGCTGGATTTTTCCATTTTTCCATTGTAAACCAACAACAAAAATACCATCCTTCGAGCCGGAGTTGAACCAGCGACCTAAGGATACCTGCTTTTATCTACCTACAGTCCTCCGCTCTACCAACTGAGCTATCGAAGGAGGTGAGCCACAAACTATGGTACAGCTAGTGCATGTATGCCTGAACTAAGTGATAGCTGTATTTTTCCATTTTTCCATTTTAAACCAATGACGAAAATTTCATCCTTCGAGCCGGAGTTGAACCAGCGACCTAAGGATCCCTGCTTTTATCTACCTACAGTCCTCCTCTAAACCAACTGAGCTATCGAAGGAGGTGAGCCACAGACTGTGGTACAGCTAGTGCATGTACGTCTTAACTAAGGGATAGCTGCAATTTTCCATTTTTCCATTGTAAATCAACAACGAAAATTCCATCCTTCGAGCCGGAGTTGGACGAGCGACCTAAGGATACCTGCTTTGATCTACCTACAGTCCTCCGCTCTACCAACTGAGCTATCGAAGGAGGTGAGCCACAAACTGTGGTACAGCTAGTGCATGTACGCCTGAACTAAGTGATAGCTGGATTTTTCCATTTTTCCATTGTAAACCAACAACAAAAATACCATCCTTCGAGCCGGAGTTGAACCAGCGACCTAAGGATACCTGCTTTTATCTACCTACAGTCCTCCGCTCTACCAACTGAGCTATTGAAGGAGGTGAGCCACAAACTGTGGTACAGCTAGTGCATGTACGCCTGAACTAAGTGATAGCTGGATTTTTCCATTTTTCCATTGTAAACCAACAACAAAAATACCATCCTTCGAGCCGGAGTTGAACCAGCGACCTAAGGATACCTGCTTTGATCTACCTACAGTACTCCATTCTACCAACTGAGCCACGAAGGAGGTGAGTGGCCACCTGTGGTACAGCTAGTGCATGTACGCCTGAACTAAGGGATAGCTGGAATTTTCCATTTTTCCATGGTAAACCAACAATGAAAATTCCATCCTTCGAGCCGGAGTTGAACCAGCGACCTAAGGATCCCTGCTTTTATCTACCTACAGTCCTCCGCTCTACCAACTGAGCTATTGAAGGAGGTCAGCAACCACCTGTGGTACAGCTAGTGCATGTACGTCTGAACTAAGGGATAGCTGGAATTTTCCATTTTTACATTGTAAATCAACAACGAAAATTCCATCCTTCGAGCCGGAGTTGAACCAGCGACCTAAGGATCCCTGCTTTTATCTACCTACAGTCCTCCGCTCTACCAACTGAGCTATCGAAGGAGGTCAGCAACCACCTATGGTACAGCTAGTGCATGTACGCCTGAACTAAGGGATAGCTGGAATTTTCCATTGTAACTCAACAACAAAAATTCCATCCTTCGAGCCGGAGTTGAACCAGCGACCTAAGGATCCCTGCTTTTATCTACCTACAGTCCTCCTCTATACCAACTGAGCTATCGAAGGAGGTGAGCCACAGACTGTGGTACAGCTAGTGCATGTACGTCTTAACTAAGGGATAGCTGCAATTTTCCATTTTTCCATTGTAAATCAACAACGAAAATTCCATCCTTCGAGCCGGAGTTGAACGAGCGACCTAAGGATACCTGCTTTGATCTACCTACAGTCCTCCGCTCTACCAACTGAGCTATCGAAGGAGGTGAGCCACAAACTGTGGTACAGCTAGTGCATGTACGCCTGAACTAAGTGATAGCTGGATTTTTCCATTTTTCCATTGTAAACCAACAACAAAAATACCATCCTTCGAGCCGGAGTTGAACCAGCGACCTAAGGATACCTGCTTTTATCTACCTACAGTCCTCCGCTCTACCAACTGAGCTATCGAAGGAGGTGAGCCACAAACTGTGGTACAGCTAGTGCATGTACGCCTGAACTAAGTGATAGCTGGAATTTTCCATTTTTACATTGTAAATCAACAACGAAAATTCCATCCTTCGAGCCGGAGTTGAACCAGCGACCTAAGGATACCTGCTTTGATCTACCTACAGTCCTCCGCTCTACCAACTGAGCTATCGAAGGAGGTCAGCAACCACCTGTGGTACAGCTAGTGCATGTACGCCTGAACTAAGGGATAGCTGGAATTTTCCATTGTAACTCAACAACAAAAATTCCATCCTTCGAGCCGGAGTTGAACCAGCGACCTAAGGATACCTGCTTTGATCTACCTACAGTACTCCACTCTACCAACTGAGCTATCGAAGGAGGTGAGTGGCCACCTGTGGTACAGCTAGTGCATGTACGCCTGAACTAAGTGATAGCTGGATTTTTCCATTTTTCCATTGTAAACCAACAACAAAAATACCATCCTTCGAGCCGGAGTTGAACCAGCGACCTAAGGATACCTGCTTTTATCTACCTACAGTCCTCCGCTCTACCAACTGAGCTATCGAAGGAGGTGAGCCACAAACTATGGTACAGCTAGTGCATGTACGCCTGAACTAAGTGATAGCTGTATTTTTCCATTTTTCCATTTTAAACCAATGACGAAAATTTCATCCTTCGAGCCGGAGTTGAACCAGCGACCTAAGGATCCCTACTTTTATCTACCTACAGTCCTCCGCTCTACCAACTGAGCTATCGAAGGAGGTGAGCCACAGACTGTGGTACAGCTAGTGCATGTACGCCTGAACTAATGGATAGCTGCAATTTTCCATTTTTCCATTGTAAATCAACAACGAAAATTCCATCCTTCGAGCCGGAGTTGAACGAGCGACCTAAGGATACCTACTTTTATCTACCTACAGTCCTCCGCTCTACCAACTGAGCTATCGAAGGAGGTGAGCCACAAACTGTGGTACAGCTAGTGCATGTACGCCTGAACTAAGTGATAGCTGGAATTTTCCATTTTTCCATTGTAAATCAACAACGAAAATTCCATCCTTCGAGCCGGAGTTGAACCAGCGACCTAAGGATCCCTGCTTTTATCTACCTACAGTCCGCCGCTCTACCAACTGAGCTATCGAAGGAGGTCAGCAACCACCTGTGGTACAGCTAGTGCATGTACGCCTGAACTAAGGGATAGCTGGAATTTTCCATTTTTCCATTGTAAACCAACATTGAAAAATTCCATCCTTCGAGCCGGAGTTGAACCAGCGACCTAAGGATCCCTGCTTTTATCTACCTACAGTCCTCCGCTCTACCAACTGAGCTATCGAAGGAGGTCAACAACCACCTGTGGTACAGCTAGTGCATGTACGCCTGAACTAAGTGATAGCTAGATTTTTCCATTTTTCCATTGTAACTCAACAACAAAAATTCCATTCTTCGAGCCGGAGTTGAACCAGCGACCTAAGGATACCTACTTTGAACTACCTACAGTCCTCCGCTCTACCAACTGAGCTATCGAAGGAGGTGAGTGACCACCTGTGGCACAGCTAGTGCATGTACGCCTGAACTAAGGGATAGCTGGAATTTTCCATTGTAACTCAACAACAAAAATTCCATCCTTCGAGCCGGAGTTGAACCAGCGACCTAAGGATACCTGCTTTGATCTACCTACAGTACTCCACTCTACCAACTGAGCTATCGAAGGAGGTGAGTGGCCACCTGTGGTACAGCTAGTGCATGTACGCCTGAACTAAGTGATAGCTGGATTTTTCCATTTTTCCATTGTAAACCAACAACAAAAATACCATCCTTCGAGCCGGAGTTGAATCAGCGACCTAAGGATACCTGCTTTTATCTACCTACAGTCCTCCGCTCTACCAACTGAGCTATCGAAGGAGGTGAGCCACAAACTATGGTACAGCTAGTGCATGTATGCCTGAACTAAGTGATAGCTGTATTTTTCCATTTTTCCATTTTAAACCAATGACGAAAATTTCATCCTTCGAGCCGGAGTTGAACCAGCGACCTAAGGATCCCTGCTTTTATCTACCTACAGTCCTCCTCTAAAACAACTGAGCTATCGAAGGAGGTGAGCCACAGACTGTGGTACAGCTAGTGCATGTACGTCTTAACTAAGGGATAGCTGCAATTTTCCATTTTTCCATTGTAAATCAACAACGAAAATTCCATCCTTCGAGCCGGAGTTGAACCAGCGACCTAAGGATACCTGCTTTGATCTACCTACAGTCCTCCGCTCTACCAACTGAGCTATCGAAGGAGGTCAGCAACCACCGATGGTACAGCTAGTGCATGTACGCCTGAACTAAGGGATAGCTGGAATTTTCCATTGTAACTCAACAACAAAAATTCCATCCTTCGAGCCGGAGTTGAACCAGCGACCTAAGGATACCTGCTTTGATCTACCTACAGTCCTCCGCTCTACCAACTGAGCTATCGAAGGAGGTGACCAACCACCTGTGGTACAGCTAGTGCATGTACACCTTAACTAAGGGATAGCTGGAATTTTCCATTTTTACATTGTAAATCAACAACGAAAATTCCATCCTTCGAGCCGGAGTTGAACCAGCGACCTAAGGAAACCTGCTTTGATCTACCTACAGTCCTCCGCTCTACCAACTGAGCTATCGAAGGAGGTCAGCAACCACCTATGGTACAGCTAGTGCATGTACGCCTGAACTAAGGGATAGCTGGAATTTTCCATTGTAACTCAACAACAAAAATTCCATCCTTCGAGCCGGAGTTGAACCAGCGACCTAAGGATACCTGCTTTGATCTACCTACAGTCCTCCGCTCTACCAACTGAGCTATCGAAGGAGGTGACCAACCACCTGTGGTACAGCTAGTGCATGTACGCCTGAACTAAGTGATAGCTGTATTTTTCCATTTTTCCATTTTAAACCAATGACGAAAATTTCATCCTTCGAGCCGGAGTTGAACCAGCGACCTAAGGATCCCTGCTTTTATCTACCTACAGTCCTCCGCTCTACCAACTGAGCTATCGAAGGAGGTGAGCCACAGACTGTGGTACAGCTAGTGCATGTACGTCTTAACTAAGGGATAGCTGCAATTTTCCATTTTTCCATTGTAAATCAACAACGAAAATTCCATCCTTCGAGCCGGAGTTGAACGAGCGACCTAAGGATACCTGCTTTGATCTACCTACAGTCCTCCACTCTACCAACTGAGCTATCGAATGAGGTGAGCCACAAACTGTGGTACAGCTAGTGCATGTACGCCTGAACTAAGGGATAGCTGGAATTTTCCATTTTTCCATTGTAAACCAACAATGAAAATTCCATCCTTCGAGCCGGAGTTGAACCAGCGACCTAAGGATACCTGCTTTGATCTACCTACAGTACTCCACTCTACCAACTGAGCTATCGAATGAGGTGAGTGGCCACCTGTGGTACAGCTAGTGCATGTACGCCTGAACTAAGTGATAGCTGGATTTTTCGATTTTTCCATTGTAACTCAACAACAAAAATTCCATCCTTCGAGCCGGAGTTGAACCAGCGACCTAAGGATACCTGCTTTGATCTACCTACAGTCCTCCGCTCTACCAACTGAACTATCGAAGGAGGTGAGTGACCACCTGTGGCACAGCGAGTGCATGTACGCCTGAACTAAGGGATAGCTGCAATTTTCCATTTTTCCATTGTAAACCAACAATGAAAATTCCATCCTTCGAGCCGGAGTTGAACCAGCGACCTAAGGATCCCTGCTTTTATCTACCTACAGTCCTCCGCTCTACCAACTGAGCTATCGAAGGAGGTCAGCAACCACCTGTGGTACAGCTAGTGCATGTACGCCTGAACTAAGGGATAGCTGGAATTTTCCATTTTTCCATTGTAAATCAACAACGAAAATTCCATCCTTCGAGCCGGAGTTGAACCAGCGACCTAAGGATACCTGCTTTGTTCTACCTACAGTCCTCCGCTCTACCAACTGAGCTATCGAAGGAGGTGAGTGACCACCTGTGGCACAGCGAGTGCATGTACGCCTGAACTAAGGGATATCTGCAATTTTCCATTTTTCCATTGTAAACCAACAATGAAAAATCCATCCTTCGAGCCGGAGTTGAACCAGCGACCTAAGGATACCTGCTTTGATCTACCTACAGTCCTCCGCTCTACCAACTGAGCTATCGAACGAGGTGAGCCACAAACTGTGGTACAGCTAGTGCATGTACGCCTGAACTAAGTGATAGCTGGATTTTTCCATTTTTCCATTGTAACTCAACAACAAAAATTCCATCCTTCGAGCCGGAGTTGAACCAGCGACCTAAGGATACCTGCTTTTATCTACCTACAGTCCTCCGCTCTACCAACTGAGCTATCGAATGAGGTGAGTGGCCACCTGTGGTACAGCTAGTGCATGTACGCCTGAACTAAGGGATAGCTGGAATTTTCCATTTTTCCATTGTAAACCAACAATGAAAATTCCATCCTTCGAGCCAGAGTTGAACCAGCGACCTAAGGATCCCTGCTTTTATCTACCTACAGTCCTCCGCTCTACCAACTGAGCTATCGAAGGAGGTGAGCCACAAACTGTGGTACAGCTAGTGCATGTACGCCTGAACTAAGTGATAGCTGGATTTTTCCATTTTTCCATTGTAACTCAACAACAAAAATTCCATCCTTCGAGCCGGAGTTGAACCAGCGACCTAAGGATACCTGCTTTTATCTACCTACAGTCCTCCGCTCTACCAACTGAGCTATCGAATGAGGTGAGTGGCCACCTGTGGTACAGCTAGTGCATGTACGCCTGAACTAAGGGATAGCTGGAATTTTCCATTTTTCCATTGTAAACCAACAATGAAAATTCCATCCTTCGAGCCAGAGTTGAACCAGCGACCTAAGGATCCCTGCTTTTATCTACCTACAGTCCTCCGCTCTACCAACTGAGCTATCGAAGGAGGTGACCAACCACCTGTGGTACAGCTAGTGCATGTACACCTTAACTAAGGGATAGCTGGAATTTTCCATTTTTACATTGTAAATCAACAACGAAAATTCCATCCTTCGAGCCGGAGTTGAACCAGCGACCTAAGGATACCTGCTTTGATCTACCTACAGTCCTCCGCTCTACCAACTGAGCTATCGAAGGAGGTCAGCAACCACCTATGGTACAGCTAGTGCATGTACGCCTGAACTAAGGGATAGCTGGAATTTTCCATTGTAACTCAACAACAAAAATTCCATCCTTCGAGCCGGAGTTGAACCAGCGACCTAAGGATACCTGCTTTGATCTACCTACAGTACTCCACTCTACCAACTGAGCTATCGAAGGAGGTGAGTGGCCACTTGTGGTACAGCTAGTGCATGTACGCCTGAACTAAGTGATAGCTGGATTTTTCCATTTTTCCATTGTAAACCAACAACAAAAATACCATCCTTCGAGCCGGAGTTGAACCAGCGACCTAAGGATACCTGCTTTTATCTACCTACAGTCCTCCGCTCTACCAACTGAGCTATCGAAGGAGGTGAGCCACAAACTATGGTACAGCTAGTGCATGTATGCCTGAACTAAGTGATAGCTGTATTTTTCCATTTTTCCATTTTAAACCAATGACGAAAATTTCATCCTTCGAGCCGGAGTTGAACCAGCGACCTAAGGATCCCTGCTTTTATCTACCTACAGTCCTCCTCTAAACCAACTGAGCTATCGAAGGAGGTGAGCCACAGACTGTGGTACAGCTAGTGCATGTACGTCTTAACTAAGGGATAGCTGCAATTTTCCATTTTTCCATTGTAAATCAACAACGAAAATTCCATCCTTCGAGCCGGAGTTGAACGAGCGACCTAAGGATACCTGCTTTGATCTACCTACAGTCCTCCGCTCTACCAACTGAGCTATCGAAGGAGGTGAGCCACAAACTGTGGTACAGCTAGTGCATGTACGCCTGAACTAAGTGATAGCTGGATTTTTCCATTTTTCCATTGTAAACCAACAACAAAAATACCATCCTTCGAGCCGGAGTTGAACCAGCGACCTAAGGATACCTGCTTTTATCTACCTACAGTCCTCCGCTCTACCAACTGAGCTATTGAAGGAGGTGAGCCACAAACTGTGGTACAGCTAGTGCATGTACGCCTGAACTAAGTGATAGCTGGATTTTTCCATTTTTCCATTGTAAACCAACAACAAAAATACCATCCTTCGAGCCGGAGTTGAACCAGCGACCTAAGGATACCTGCTTTGATCTAACTACAGTACTCCATTCTACCAACTGAGCCACGAAGGAGGTGAGTGGCCACCTGTGGTACAGCTAGTGCATGTACGCCTGAACTAAGGGATAGCTGGAATTTTCCATTTTTCCATGGTAAACCAACAATGAAAATTCCATCCTTCGAGCCGGAGTTGAACCAGCGACCTAAGGATCCCTGCTTTTATCTACCTACAGTCCTCCGCTCTACCAACTGAGCTATCGAAGGAGGTGAGCCACAAACTATGGTACAGCTAGTGCATGTATGCCTGAACTAAGTGATAGCTGTATTTTTCCATTTTTCCATTTTAAACCAATGACGAAAATTTCATCCTTCGAGCCGGAGTTGAACCAGCGACCTAAGGATCCCTGCTTTTATCTACCTACAGTCCTCCTCTAAAACAACTGAGCTATCGAAGGAGGTGAGCCACAGACTGTGGTACAGCTAGTGCATGTACGTCTTAACTAAGGGATAGCTGCAATTTTCCATTTTTCCATTGTAAATCAACAACGAAAATTCCATCCTTCGAGCCGGAGTTGAACCAGCGACCTAAGGATCCCTGCTTTTATCTACCTACAGTCCTCCGCTCTACCAATTGAGCTATCGAAGGAGGTGAGCCACAAACTGTGGTACAGCTAGTGCATGTACGCCTGAACTAAGTGATAGCTGGATTTTTCCATTTTTCCATTGTAAACCAACAACAAAAATACCATCCTTCGAGCCGGAGTTGAACCAGCGACCTAAGGATACCTGCTTTTATCTACCTACAGTCCTCCGCTCTACCAACTGAGCTATCGAAGGAGGTGAGCCACAAACTGTGGTACAGCTAGTGCATGTACGCCTGAACTAAGTGATAGCTGGATTTTTCCATTTTTCCATTGTAAACCAACAACAAAAATACCATCCTTCGAGCCGGAGTTGAACCAGCGACCTAAGGATACCTGCTTTGATCTACCTACAGTACTCCATTCTACCAACTGAGCCACGAAGGAGGTCAGCAACCACCTGTGGTACAGCTAGTGCATGTACGTCTGAACTAAGGGATAGCTGGAATTTTCCATTTTTACATTGTAAATCAACAACGAAAATTCCATCCTTCGAGCCGGAGTTGAACCAGCGACCTAAGGATACCTGCTTTGATCTACCTACAGTCCTCCGCTCTACCAACTGAGCTATCGAAGGAGGTCAGCAACCACCTATGGTACAGCTAGTGCATGTACGCCTGAACTAAGGGATAGCTGGAATTTTCCATTGTAACTCAACAACAAAAATTCCATCCTTCGAGCCGGAGTTGAACCAGCGACCTAAGGATCCCTGCTTTTATCTACCTACAGTCCTCCGCTCTACCAACTGAGCTATCGAAGGAGGTCAACAACCACCTGTGGTACAGCTAGTGCATGTACGCCTGAACTAAGTGATAGCTAGATTTTTCCATTTTTCCATTGTAACTCAACAACAAAAATTCCATTCTTCGAGCCGGAGTTGAACCAGCGACCTAAGGATACCTACTTTGAACTACCTACAGTCCTCCGCTCTACCAACTGAGCTATCGAAGGAGGTGAGTGACCACCTGTGGCACAGCTAGTGCATGTACGCCTGAACTAAGGGATAGCTGGAATTTTCCATTGTAACTCAACAACAAAAATTCCATCCTTCGAGCCGGAGTTGAACCAGCGACCTAAGGATACCTGCTTTGATCTACCTACAGTACTCCACTCTACCAACTGAGCTATCGAAGGAGGTGAGTGGCCACCTGTGGTACAGCTAGTGCATGTACGCCTGAACTAAGTGATAGCTGGATTTTTCCATTTTTCCATTGTAAACCAACAACAAAAATACCATCCTTCGAGCCGGAGTTGAATCAGCGACCTAAGGATACCTGCTTTTATCTACCTACAGTCCTCCGCTCTACCAACTGAGCTATCGAAGGAGGTGAGCCACAAACTATGGTACAGCTAGTGCATGTATGCCTGAACTAAGTGATAGCTGTATTTTTCCATTTTTCCATTTTAAACCAATGACGAAAATTTCATCCTTCGAGCCGGAGTTGAACCAGCGACCTAAGGATCCCTGCTTTTATCTACCTACAGTCCTCCGCTCTACCAACTGAGCTATCGAAGGAGGTGACCAACCACCTGTGGTACAGCTAGTGCATGTACACCTTAACTAAGGGATAGCTGGAATTTTCCATTTTTACATTGTAAATCAACAACGAAAATTCCATCCTTCGAGCCGGAGTTGAACCAGCGACCTAAGGATACCTGCTTTGATCTACCTACAGTCCTCCGCTCTACCAACTGAGCTATCGAAGGAGGTCAGCAACCACCTATGGTACAGCTAGTGCATGTACGCCTGAACTAAGGGATAGCTGGAATTTTCCATTGTAACTCAACAACAAAAATTCCATCCTTCGAGCCGGAGTTGAACCAGCGACCTAAGGATACCTGCTTTGATCTACCTACAGTCCTCCGCTCTACCAACTGAGCTATCGAAGGAGGTGACCAACCACCTGTGGTACAGCGAGTGCATGTACGCCTGAACTAAGTGATAGCTGTATTTTTCCATTTTTCCATTTTAAACCAATGACGAAAATTTCATCCTTCGAGCCGGAGTTGAACCAGCGACCTAAGGATCCCTGCTTTTATCTACCTACAGTCCTCCGCTCTACCAACTGAGCTATCGAAGGAGGTGAGCCACAGACTGTGGTACAGCTAGTGCATGTACGTCTTAACTAAGGGATAGCTGCAATTTTCCATTTTTCCATTGTAAATCAACAACGAAAATTCCATCCTTCGAGCCGGAGTTGAACGAGCGACCTAAGGATACCTGCTTTGATCTACCTACAGTCCTCCACTCTACCAACTGAGCTATCGAATGAGGTGAGCCACAAACTGTGGTACAGCTAGTGCATGTACGCCTGAACTAAGGGATAGCTGGAATTTTCCATTTTTCCATTGTAAACCAACAATGAAAATTCCATCCTTCGAGCCGGAGTTGAACCAGCGACCTAAGGATACCTGCTTTGATCTACCTACAGTACTCCACTCTACCAACTGAGCTATCGAATGAGGTGAGTGGCCACCTGTGGTACAGCTAGTGCATGTACGCCTGAACTAAGTGATAGCTGGATTTTTCGATTTTTCCATTGTAACTCAACAACAAAAATTCCATCCTTCGAGCCGGAGTTGAACCAGCGACCTAAGGATACCTGCTTTGATCTACCTACAGTCCTCCGCTCTACCAACTGAACTATCGAAGGAGGTGAGTGACCACCTGTGGCACAGCGAGTGCATGTACGCCTGAACTAAGGGATAGCTGCAATTTTCCATTTTTCCATTGTAAACCAACAATGAAAATTCCATCCTTCGAGCCGGAGTTGAACCAGCGACCTAAGGATCCCTGCTTTTATCTACCTACAGTCCTCCGCTCTACCAACTGAGCTATCGAAGGAGGTCAGCAACCACCTGTGGTACAGCTAGTGCATGTACGCCTGAACTAAGGGATAGCTGGAATTTTCCATTTTTCCATTGTAAATCAACAACGAAAATTCCATCCTTCGAGCCGGAGTTGAACCAGCGACCTAAGGATACCTGCTTTGTTCTACCTACAGTCCTCCGCTCTACCAACTGAGCTATCGAAGGAGGTGAGTGACCACCTGTGGCACAGCGAGTGCATGTACGCCTGAACTAAGGGATATCTGCAATTTTCCATTTTTCCATTGTAAACCAACAATGAAAAATCCATCCTTCGAGCCGGAGTTGAACCAGCGACCTAAGGATACCTGCTTTGATCTACCTACAGTCCTCCGCTCTACCAACTGAGCTATCGAAGGAGGTGAGCCACAAACTGTGGTACAGCTAGTGCATGTACGCCTGAACTAAGTGATAGCTGGATTTTTCCATTTTTCCATTGTAACTCAACAACAAAAATTCCATCCTTCGAGCCGGAGTTGAACCAGCGACCTAAGGATACCTGCTTTTATCTACCTACAGTCCTCCGCTCTACCAACTGAGCTATCGAATGAGGTGAGTGGCCACCTGTGGTACAGCTAGTGCATGTACGCCTGAACTAAGGGATAGCTGGAATTTTCCATTTTTCCATTGTAAACCAACAATGAAAATTCCATCCTTCGAGCCAGAGTTGAACCAGCGACCTAAGGATCCCTGCTTTTATCTACCTACAGTCCTCCGCTCTACCAACTGAGCTATCGAAGGAGGTGACCAACCACCTGTGGTACAGCTAGTGCATGTACACCTTAACTAAGGGATAGCTGGAATTTTCCATTTTTACATTGTAAATCAACAACGAAAATTCCATCCTTCGAGCCGGAGTTGAACCAGCGACCTAAGGATACCTGCTTTGATCTACCTACAGTCCTCCGCTCTACCAACTGAGCTATCGAAGGAGGTCAGCAACCACCTATGGTACAGCTAGTGCATGTACGCCTGAACTAAGGGATAGCTGGAATTTTCCATTGTAACTCAACAACAAAAATTCCATCCTTCGAGCCGGAGTTGAACCAGCGACCTAAGGATACCTGCTTTGATCTACCTACAGTACTCCACTCTACCAACTGAGCTATCGAAGGAGGTGAGTGGCCACTTGTGGTACAGCTAGTGCATGTACGCCTGAACTAAGTGATAGCTGGATTTTTCCATTTTTCCATTGTAAACCAACAACAAAAATACCATCCTTCGAGCCGGAGTTGAACCAGCGACCTAAGGATACCTGCTTTTATCTACCTACAGTCCTCCGCTCTACCAACTGAGCTATCGAAGGAGGTGAGCCACAAACTATGGTACAGCTAGTGCATGTATGCCTGAACTAAGTGATAGCTGTATTTTTCCATTTTTCCATTTTAAACCAATGACGAAAATTTCATCCTTCGAGCCGGAGTTGAACCAGCGACCTAAGGATCCCTGCTTTTATCTACCTACAGTCCTCCTCTAAACCAACTGAGCTATCGAAGGAGGTGAGCCACAGACTGTGGTACAGCTAGTGCATGTACGTCTTAACTAAGGGATAGCTGCAATTTTCCATTTTTCCATTGTAAATCAACAACGAAAATTCCATCCTTCGAGCCGGAGTTGAACGAGCGACCTAAGGATACCTGCTTTGATCTACCTAGAGTCCTCCGCTCTACCAACTGAGCTATCGAAGGAGGTGAGCCACAAACTGTGGTACAGCTAGTGCATGTACGCCTGAACTAAGTGATAGCTGGATTTTTCCATTTTTCCATTGTAAACCAACAACAAAAATACCATCCTTCGAGCCGGAGTTGAACCAGCGACCTAAGGATACCTGCTTTTATCTACCTACAGTCCTCCGCTCTACCAACTGAGCTATTGAAGGAGGTGAGCCACAAACTGTGGTACAGCTAGTGCATGTACGCCTGAACTAAGTGATAGCTGGATTTTTCCATTTTTCCATTGTAAACCAACAACAAAAATACCATCCTTCGAGCCGGAGTTGAACCAGCGACCTAAGGATACCTGCTTTGATCTACCTACAGTACTCCATTCTACCAACTGAGCCACGAAGGAGGTGAGTGGCCACCTGTGGTACAGCTAGTGCATGTACGCCTGAACTAAGGGATAGCTGGAATTTTCCATTTTTCCATGGTAAACCAACAATGAAAATTCCATCCTTCGAGCCGGAGTTGAACCAGCGACCTAAGGATCCCTGCTTTTATCTACCTACAGTCCTCCGCTCTACCAACTGAGCTATTGAAGGAGGTCAGCAACCACCTGTGGTACAGCTAGTGCATGTACGTCTGAACTAAGGGATAGCTGGAATTTTCCATTTTTACATTGTAAATCAACAACGAAAATTCCATCCTTCGAGCCGGAGTTGAACCAGCGACCTAAGGATCCCTGCTTTTATCTACCTACAGTCCTCCGCTCTACCAACTGAGCTATCGAAGGAGGTCAGCAACCACCTATGGTACAGCTAGTGCATGTACGCCTGAACTAAGGGATAGCTGGAATTTTCCATTGTAACTCAACAACAAAAATTCCATCCTTCGAGCCGGAGTTGAACCAGCGACCTAAGGATCCCTGCTTTTATCTACCTACAGTCCTCCTCTATACCAACTGAGCTATCGAAGGAGGTGAGCCACAGACTGTGGTACAGCTAGTGCATGTACGTCTTAACTAAGGGATAGCTGCAATTTTCCATTTTTCCATTGTAAATCAACAACGAAAATTCCATCCTTCGAGCCGGAGTTGAACCAGCGACCTAAGGAAACCTGCTTTGATCTACCTACAGTCCTCCGCTCTACCAACTGAGCTATCGAAGGAGGTCAGCAACCACCTATGGTACAGCTAGTGCATGTACGCCTGAACTAAGGGATAGCTGGAATTTTCCATTGTAACTCAACAACAAAAATTCCATCCTTCGAGCCGGAGTTGAACCAGCGACCTAAGGATACCTGCTTTGATCTACCTACAGTCCTCCGCTCTACCAACTGAGCTATCGAAGGAGGTGACCAACCACCTGTGGTACAGCTAGTGCATGTACGCCTGAACTAAGTGATAGCTGTATTTTTCCATTTTTCCATTTTAAACCAATGACGAAAATTTCATCCTTCGAGCCGGAGTTGAACCAGCGACCTAAGGATCCCTGCTTTTATCTACCTACAGTCCTCCGCTCTACCAACTGAGCTATCGAAGGAGGTGAGCCACAGACTGTGGTACAGCTAGTGCATGTACGTCTTAACTAAGGGATAGCTGCAATTTTCCATTTTTCCATTGTAAATCAACAACGAAAATTCCATCCTTCGAGCCGGAGTTGAACGAGCGACCTAAGGATACCTGCTTTGATCTACCTACAGTCCTCCACTCTACCAACTGAGCTATCGAATGAGGTGAGCCACAAACTGTGGTACAGCTAGTGCATGTACGCCTGAACTAAGGGATAGCTGGAATTTTCCATTTTTCCATTGTAAACCAACAATGAAAATTCCATCCTTCGAGCCGGAGTTGAACCAGCGACCTAAGGATCCCTGCTTTTATCTACCTACAGTCCTCCGCTCTACCAACTGAGCTATCGAAGGAGGTCAGCAACCACCTGTGGTACAGCTAGTGCATGTACGCCTGAACTAAGGGATAGCTGGAATTTTCCATTTTTCCATTGTAAATCAACAACGAAAATTCCATCCTTCGAGCCGGAGTTGAACCAGCGACCTAAGGATACCTGCTTTGTTCTACCTACAGTCCTCCGCTCTACCAACTGAGCTATCGAAGGAGGTGAGTGACCACCTGTGGCACAGCGAGTGCATGTACGCCTGAACTAAGGGATATCTGCAATTTTCCATTTTTCCATTGTAAACCAACAATGAAAAATCCATCCTTCGAGCCGGAGTTGAACCAGCGACCTAAGGATACCTGCTTTGATCTACCTACAGTCCTCCGCTCTACCAACTGAGCTATCGAAGGAGGTGAGCCACAAACTGTGGTACAGCTAGTGCATGTACGCCTGAACTAAGTGATAGCTGGATTTTTCCATTTTTCCATTGTAACTCAACAACAAAAATTCCATCCTTCGAGCCGGAGTTGAACCAGCGACCTAAGGATACCTGCTTTTATCTACCTACAGTCCTCCGCTCTACCAACTGAGCTATCGAATGAGGTGAGTGGCCACCTGTGGTACAGCTAGTGCATGTACGCCTGAACTAAGGGATAGCTGGAATTTTCCATTTTTCCATTGTAAACCAACAATGAAAATTCCATCCTTCGAGCCAGAGTTGAACCAGCGACCTAAGGATCCCTGCTTTTATCTACCTACAGTCCTCCGCTCTACCAACTGAGCTATCGAAGGAGGTGACCAACCACCTGTGGTACAGCTAGTGCATGTACACCTTAACTAAGGGATAGCTGGAATTTTCCATTTTTACATTGTAAATCAACAACGAAAATTCCATCCTTCGAGCCGGAGTTGAACCAGCGACCTAAGGATACCTGCTTTGATCTACCTACAGTCCTCCGCTCTACCAACTGAGCTATCGAAGGAGGTCAGCAACCACCTATGGTACAGCTAGTGCATGTACGCCTGAACTAAGGGATAGCTGGAATTTTCCATTGTAACTCAACAACAAAAATTCCATCCTTCGAGCCGGAGTTGAACCAGCGACCTAAGGATACCTGCTTTGATCTACCTACAGTACTCCACTCTACCAACTGAGCTATCGAAGGAGGTGAGTGGCCACTTGTGGTACAGCTAGTGCATGTACGCCTGAACTAAGTGATAGCTGGATTTTTCCATTTTTCCATTGTAAACCAACAACAAAAATACCATCCTTCGAGCCGGAGTTGAACCAGCGACCTAAGGATACCTGCTTTTATCTACCTACAGTCCTCCGCTCTACCAACTGAGCTATCGAAGGAGGTGAGCCACAAACTATGGTACAGCTAGTGCATGTATGCCTGAACTAAGTGATAGCTGTATTTTTCCATTTTTCCATTTTAAACCAATGACGAAAATTTCATCCTTCGAGCCGGAGTTGAACCAGCGACCTAAGGATCCCTGCTTTTATCTACCTACAGTCCTCCTCTAAACCAACTGAGCTATCGAAGGAGGTGAGCCACAGACTGTGGTACAGCTAGTGCATGTACGTCTTAACTAAGGGATAGCTGCAATTTTCCATTTTTCCATTGTAAATCAACAACGAAAATTCCATCCTTCGAGCCGGAGTTGAACGAGCGACCTAAGGATACCTGCTTTGATCTACCTAGAGTCCTCCGCTCTACCAACTGAGCTATCGAAGGAGGTGAGCCACAAACTGTGGTACAGCTAGTGCATGTACGCCTGAACTAAGTGATAGCTGGATTTTTCCATTTTTCCATTGTAAACCAACAACAAAAATACCATCCTTCGAGCCGGAGTTGAACCAGCGACCTAAGGATACCTGCTTTTATCTACCTACAGTCCTCCGCTCTACCAACTGAGCTATTGAAGGAGGTGAGCCACAAACTGTGGTACAGCTAGTGCATGTACGCCTGAACTAAGTGATAGCTGGATTTTTCCATTTTTCCATTGTAAACCAACAACAAAAATACCATCCTTCGAGCCGGAGTTGAACCAGCGACCTAAGGATACCTGCTTTGATCTACCTACAGTACTCCATTCTACCAACTGAGCCACGAAGGAGGTGAGTGGCCACCTGTGGTACAGCTAGTGCATGTACGCCTGAACTAAGGGATAGCTGGAATTTTCCATTTTTCCATGGTAAACCAACAATGAAAATTCCATCCTTCGAGCCGGAGTTGAACCAGCGACCTAAGGATCCCTGCTTTTATCTACCTACAGTCCTCCGCTCTACCAACTGAGCTATTGAAGGAGGTCAGCAACCACCTGTGGTACAGCTAGTGCATGTACGTCTGAACTAAGGGATAGCTGGAATTTTCCATTTTTACATTGTAAATCAACAACGAAAATTCCATCCTTCGAGCCGGAGTTGAACCAGCGACCTAAGGATCCCTGCTTTTATCTACCTACAGTCCTCCGCTCTACCAACTGAGCTATCGAAGGAGGTCAGCAACCACCTATGGTACAGCTAGTGCATGTACGCCTGAACTAAGGGATAGCTGGAATTTTCCATTGTAACTCAACAACAAAAATTCCATCCTTCGAGCCGGAGTTGAACCAGCGACCTAAGGATCCCTGCTTTTATCTACCTACAGTCCTCCTCTATACCAACTGAGCTATCGAAGGAGGTGAGCCACAGACTGTGGTACAGCTAGTGCATGTACGTCTTAACTAAGGGATAGCTGCAATTTTCCATTTTTCCATTGTAAATCAACAACGAAAATTCCATCCTTCGAGCCGGAGTTGAACGAGCGACCTAAGGATACCTGCTTTGATCTACCTACAGTCCTCCGCTCTACCAACTGAGCTATCGAAGGAGGTGAGCCACAAACTGTGGTACAGCTAGTGCATGTACGCCTGAACTAAGTGATAGCTGGATTTTTCCATTTTTCCATTGTAAACCAACAACAAAAATACCATCCTTCGAGCCAGAGTTGAACCAGCGACCTAAGGATACCTGCTTTTATCTACCTACAGTCCTCCGCTCTACCAACTGAGCTATCGAAGGAGGTGAGCCACAAACTGTGGTACAGCTAGTGCATGTACGCCTGAACTAAGTGATAGCTGGATTTTTCCATTTTTCCATTGTAAACCAACAACAAAAATACCATCCTTCGAGCCGGAGTTGAACCAGCGACCTAAGGATACCTGCTTTGATCTACCTACAGTACTCCATTCTACCAACTGAGCCACGAAGGAGGTCAGCAACCACCTGTGGTACAGCTAGTGCATGTACGTCTGAACTAAGGGATAGCTGGAATTTTCCATTTTTCCATTGTAAATCAACAACGAAAATTCCATCCTTCGAGCCGGAGTTGAACCAGCGACCTAAGGATACCTGCTTTGATCTACCTACAGTCCTCCGCTCTACCAACTGAGCTATCGAAGGAGGTCAGCAACCACCTATGGTACAGCTAGTGCATGTACGCCTGAACTAAGGGATAGCTGGAATTTTCCATTGTAACTCAACAACAAAAATTCCATCCTTCGAGCCGGAGTTGAACCAGCGACCTAAGGATACCTGCTTTGATCTACCTACAGTACTCCACTCTACCAACTGAGCTATCGAAGGAGGTGAGTGGCCACCTGTGGTACAGCTAGTGCATGTACGCCTGAACTAAGTGATAGCTGGATTTTTCCATTTTTCCATTGTAAACCAACAACAAAAATACCATCCTTCGAGCCGGAGTTGAACCAGCGACCTAAGGATACCTGCTTTTATCTACCTACAGTCCTCCGCTCTACCAACTGAGCTATCGAAGGAGGTGAGCCACAAACTATGGTACAGCTAGTGCATGTACGCCTGAACTAAGTGATAGCTGTATTTTTCCATTTTTCCATTTTAAACCAATGACGAAAATTTCATCCTTCGAGCCGGAGTTGAACCAGCGACCTAAGGATCCCTACTTTTATCTACCTACAGTCCTCCGCTCTACCAACTGAGCTATCGAAGGAGGTGAGCCACAGACTGTGGTACAGCTAGTGCATGTACGCCTGAACTAATGGATAGCTGCAATTTTCCATTTTTCCATTGTAAATCAACAACGAAAATTCCATCCTTCGAGCCGGAGTTGAACGAGCGACCTAAGGATACCTGCTTTTATCTACCTACAGTCCTCCGCTCTACCAACTGAGCTATCGAAGGAGGTGAGCCACAAACTGTGGTACAGCTAGTGCATGTACGCCTGAACTAAGTGATAGCTGGAATTTTCCATTTTTCCATTGTAAATCAACAACGAAAATTCCATCCTTCGAGCCGGAGTTGAACCAGCGACCTAAGGATCCCTGCTTTTATCTACCTACAGTCCTCCGCTCTACCAACTGAGCTATCGAAGGAGGTCAGCAACCACCTGTGGTACAGCTAGTGCATGTACGCCTGAACTAAGGGATAGCTGGAATTTTCCATTTTTCCATTGTAAACCAACATTGAAAAATTCCATCCTTCGAGCCGGAGTTGAACCAGCGACCTAAGGATCCCTGCTTTTATCTACCTACAGTCCTCCGCTCTACCAACTGAGCTATCGAAGGAGGTCAAAAACCACCTGTGGTACAGCTAGTGCATGTACGCCTGAACTAAGTGATAGCTAGATTTTTCCATTTTTCCATTGTAACTCAACAACAAAAATTCCATTCTTCGAGCCGGAGTTGAACCAGCGACCTAAGGATACCTACTTTGAACTACCTACAGTCCTCCGCTCTACCAACTGCGCTATCGAAGGAGGTGAGTGACCACCTGTGGCACAGCTAGTGCATGTACGCCTGAACTAAGGGATAGCTGGAATTTTCCATTGTAACTCAACAACAAAAATTCCATCCTTCGAGCCGGAGTTGAACCAGCGACCTAAGGATACCTGCTTTGATCTACCTACAGTACTCCACTCTACCAACTGAGCTATCGAAGGAGGTGAGTGGCCACCTGTGGTACAGCTAGTGCATGTACGCCTGAACTAAGTGATAGCTGGATTTTTCCATTTTTCCATTGTAAACCAACAACAAAAATACCATCCTTCGAGCCGGAGTTGAATCAGCGACCTAAGGATACCTGCTTTTATCTACCTACAGTCCTCCGCTCTACCAACTGAGCTATCGAAGGAGGTGAGCCACAAACTATGGTACAGCTAGTGCATGTATGCCTGAACTAAGTGATAGCTGTATTTTTCCATTTTTCCATTTTAAACCAATGACGAAAATTTCATCCTTCGAGCCGGAGTTGAACCAGCGACCTAAGGATCCCTGCTTTTATCTACCTACAGTCCTCCTCTAAAACAACTGAGCTATCGAAGGAGGTGAGCCACAGACTGTGGTACAGCTAGTGCATGTACGTCTTAACTAAGGGATAGCTGCAATTTTCCATTTTTCCATTGTAAATCAACAACGAAAATTCCATCCTTCGAGCCGGAGTTGAACCAGCGACCTAAGGATCCCTGCTTTTATCTACCTACAGTCCTCCGCTCTACCAACTGAGCTATCGAAGGAGGTGAGCCACAAACTGTGGTACAGCTAGTGCATGTACGCCTGAACTAAGTGATAGCTGGATTTTTCCATTTTTCCATTGTAAACCAACAACAAAAATACCATCCTTCGAGCCGGAGTTGAACCAGCGACCTAAGGATACCTGCTTTTATCTACCTACAGTCCTCCGCTCTACCAACTGAGCTATCGAAGGAGGTGAGCCACAAACTGTGGTACAGCTAGTGCATGTACGCCTGAACTAAGTGATAGCTGGATTTTTCCATTTTTCCATTGTAAACCAACAACAAAAATACCATCCTTCGAGCCGGAGTTGAACCAGCGACCTAAGGATACCTGCTTTGATCTACCTACAGTACTCCATTCTACCAACTGAGCCACGAAGGAGGTGAGTGGCCACCTGTGGTACAGCTAGTGCATGTACGCCTGAACTAAGGGATAGCTGGAATTTTCCATTTTTCCATGGTAAACCAACAATGAAAATTCCATCCTTCGAGCCGGAGTTGAACCAGCGACCTAAGGATCCCTGCTTTTATCTACCTACAGTCCTCCGCTCTACCAACTGAGCTATTGAAGGAGGTCAGCAACCACCTGTGGTACAGCTAGTGCATGTACGTCTGAACTAAGGGATAGCTGGAATTTTCCATTTTTACATTGTAAATCAACAACGAAAATTCCATCCTTCGAGCCGGAGTTGAACCAGCGACCTAAGGATACCTGCTTTGATCTACCTACAGTCCTCCGCTCTACCAACTGAGCTATCGAAGGAGGTCAGCAACCACCTATGGTACAGCTAGTGCATGTACGCCTGAACTAAGGGATAGCTGGAATTTTCCATTGTAACTCAACAACAAAAATTCCATCCTTCGAGCCGGAGTTGAACCAGCGACCTAAGGATACCTGCTTTGATCTACCTACAGTACTCCACTCTACCAACTGAGCTATCGAAGGAGGTGAGTGGCCACCTGTGGTACAGCTAGTGCATGTACGCCTGAACTAAGTGATAGCTGGATTTTTCCATTTTTCCATTTTAAACCAATGACGAAAATTTCATCCTTCGAGCCGGAGTTGAACCAGCGACCTAAGGATCCCTGCTTTTATCTACCTACAGTCCTCCGCTCTACCAACTGAGCTATCGAAGGAGGTGAGCCACAGACTGTGGTACAGCTAGTGCATGTACGCCTGAACTAATGGATAGCTGCAATTTTCCATTTTTCCATTGTAAATCAACAACGAAAATTCCATCCTTCGAGCCGGAGTTGAACGAGCGACCTAAGGATACCTGCTTTTATCTACCTACAGTCCTCCGCTCTACCAACTGAGCTATCGAAGGAGGTGAGCCACAAACTGTGGTACAGCTAGTGCATGTACGCCTGAACTAAGTGATAGCTGGAATTTTCCATTTTTCCATTGTAAATCAACAACGAAAATTCCATCCTTCGAGCCGGAGTTGAACCAGCGACCTAAGGATCCCTGCTTTTATCTACCTACAGTCCTCCGCTCTACCAACTGAGCTATTGAAGGAGGTCAGCAACCACCTGTGGTACAGCTAGTGCATGTACGTCTGAACTAAGGGATAGCTGGAATTTTCCATTTTTCCATTGTAGCTAGATTTTTCCATTTTTCCATTGTAACTCAACAACAAAAATTCCATCCTTCGAGCCGGAGTTGAACCAGCGACCTAAGGATACCTGCTTTTATCTACCTACAGTCCTCCGCTCTACCAACTGAGCTATCGAAGGAGGTCAGCAACCACCTGTGGTACAGCTAGTGCATGTACGCCTGAACTAAGGGATAGCTGGAATTTTCCATTTTTCCATTGTAAACCAACATTGAAAATTCCATCCTTCGAGCCGGAGTTGAACCAGCGACCTAAGGATCCCTGCTTTTATCTACCTACAGTCCTCCGCTCTACCAACTGAGCTATCGAAGGAGGTCAACACCCACCTGTGGTACAGCTAGTGCATGTACGCCTGAACTAAGTGATAGCTAGATTTTTCCATTTTTCCATTGTAACTCAACAACAAAAATTCCATCCTTCGAGCCGGAGTTGAACCAGCGACCTAAGGATACCTACTTTGAACTACCTACAGTCCTCCGCTCTACCAACTGAGCTATCGAAGGAGGTGAGTGACCACCTGTGGCACAGCTAGTGCATGTACGCCTGAACTAAGGGATAGCTGCAATTTTCCATTTTTCCATTGTAAACCAACAATGAAAATTCCATCCTTCGAGCCGGAGTTGAACCAGCGACCTAAGGATACCTGCTTTGATCTACCTACAGTCCTCCGCTCTACCAACTGAGCTATCGAAGGAGGTGAGCCACAAACTGTGGTACAGCTAGTGCATGTACGCCTGAACTAAGTGATAGCTGTATTTTTCCATTTTTCCATTTTTCCATTGTAGCTAGATTTTTCCATTTTTCCATTGTAAATCAACAACGAAAATTCCATCCTTCGAGCCTGAGTTGAACCAGCGACCTAAGGATCCCTGCTTTTATCTACCTACAGTCCTCCGCTCTACCAACTGAGCTATCGAAGGAGGTGAGCCACAAACTGTGGTACAGCTAGTGCATGTACGCCTGAACTAAGTGATAGCTGGATTTTTCCATTTTTCCATTGTAAACCAACAACAAAAATACCATCCTTCGAGCCGGAGTTGAACCAGCGACCTAAGGATACCTGCTTTGTTCTACCTACAGTCCTCCGCTCTACCAACTGAGCTATCGAAGGAGGTCGGCAACCACCTGTGGGACAGCTAGTGCATGTACGCCTGAACTAATGGATAGCTGGAATTTTCCATTTTTCCATTGTAAATCAACAAAGAAAATTCCATCCTTCGAGCCGGAGTTGAACCAGCGACCTAAGGATACCTGCTTTTATCTACCTACAGTCCTCCGCTCTACCAACTGAGCTATCGAAGGAGGTCAGCAACCACCTGTGGTACAGCTAGTGCATGTACGTCTGAACTAAGGGATAGCTGGAATTTTCCATTTTTCCATTGTAGCTAGATTTTTCCATTTTTCCATTGTAACTCAACAACAAAAATTCCATCCTTCGAGCCGGAGTTGAACCAGCGACCTAAGGATACCTGCTTTTATCTACCTACAGTCCTCCGCTCTACCAACTGAGCTATCGAAGGAGGTCAGCAACCACCTGTGGTACAGCTAGTGCATGTATGCCTTAACTAAGGGATAGCTGGAATTTTCCATTTTTCCATTGTAAATCAACAACGAAAATTCCATCCTTCGAGCCGGAGTTGAACCAGCGACCTAAGGATACCTGCTTTGATCTACCTACAGTCCTCCGCTCTACCAACTGAGCTATCGAAGGAGGTCAGCAACCACCTGTGGTACAGCTAGTGCATGTATGCCTTAACTAAGGGATAGCTGGAATTTTCCATTTTTCCATTGTAAATCAACAACGAAAATTCCATCCTTCGAGCCAGAGTTGAACCAGCGACCTAAGGATACCTGCTTTGATCTACCTACAGCCCTCCGCTCTACCAACTGAGCTATCGAAGGAGGTGAGCCACAAACTGTGGTACAGCTAGTGCATGTACGCCTGAACTAAGTGATAGCTGTATTTTTCCATATTTCCATTTTTCCATTGTAAACCAACAACAAAAATACCATCCTTCGAGCCGGAGTTGAACCAGCGGCCTAAGGATACCTGCTTTGTTCTACCTACAGTCCTCCGCTCTACCAACTGAGCTATTGAAGGAGGTCAGCAACCACCTGTGGTACAGCTAGTGCATGTACGTCTGAACTAAGGGATAGCTGGAATTTTCCATTTTTCCATTGTAAACCAACAACGAAAATTCCATCCTTCGAGCCGGAGTTGAACCAGCGACCTAAGGATACCTGCTTTTATCTACCTACAGTCCTCCGCTCTACCAACTGAGCTATCGAAGGAGGTCAGCAACCACCTGTGGTACAGCTAGTGCATGTACGCCTGAACTAAGGGATAGCTGGAATTTTCCATTTTTCCATTGTAAACCAACATTGAAAATTCCATCCTTCGAGCCGGAGTTGAACCAGCGACCTAAGGATCCCTGCTTTTATCTACCTACAGTCCTCCGCTCTACCAACTGAGCTATCGAAGGAGGTCAACAACCACCTGTGGTACAGCTAGTGCATGTACGCCTGAACTAAGTGATAGCTAGATTTTTCCATTTTTCCATTGTAACTCAACAACAAAAATTCCATCCTTCGAGCCGGAGTTGAACCAGCGACCTAAGGATACCTACTTTGAACTACCTACAGTCCTCCGCTCTACCAACTGAGCTATCGAAGGAGGTGAGTGACCACCTGTGGCACAGCTAGTGCATGTACGCCTGAACTAAGGGATAGCTGCAATTTTCCATTTTTCCATTGTAAACCAACAATGAAAATTCCATCCTTCGAGCCGGAGTTGAACCAGCGACCTAAGGATACCTGCTTTGATCTACCTACAGTCCTCCGCTCTACCAACTGAGCTATCGAAGGAGGTGAGCCACAAACTGTGGTACAGCTAGTGCATGTACGCCTGAACTAAGTGATAGCTGTATTTTTCCATTTTTCCATTTTTCCATTGTAGCTAGATTTTTCCATTTTTCCATTGTAAATCAACAACGAAAATTCCATCCTTCGAGCCTGAGTTGAACCAGCGACCTAAGGATCCCTGCTTTTATCTACCTACAGTCCTCCGCTCTACCAACTGAGCTATCGAAGGAGGTGAGCCACAAACTGTGGTACAGCTAGTGCATGTACGCCTGAACTAAGTGATAGCTGTATTTTTCCATTTTTCCATTTTTCCATTGTAGCTAGATTTTTCCATTTTTCCATTGTAAATCAACAACGAAAATTCCATCCTTCGAGCCTGAGTTGAACCAGCGACCTAAGGATCCCTGCTTTTATCTACCTACAGTCCTCCGCTCTACCAACTGAGCTATCGAAGGAGGTGAGCCACAAACTGTGGTACAGCTAGTGCATGTACGCCTGAACTAAGTGATAGCTGGATTTTTCCATTTTTCCATTGTAAACCAACAACAAAAATACCATCCTTCGAGCCGGAGTTGAACCAGCGACCTAAGGATACCTGCTTTCTTCTACCTACAGTCCTCCGCTCTACCAACTGAGCTATCGAAGGAGGTCAGCAACCACCTGTGGGACAGCTAGTGCATGTACGCCTGAACTAATGGATAGCTGGAATTTTCCATTTTTCCATTGTAAATCAACAAAGAAAATTCCATCCTTCGAGCCGGAGTTGAACCAGCGACCTAAGGATACCTGCTTTTATCTACCTACAGTCCTCCGCTCTACCAACTGAGCTATCGAAGGAGGTCAGCAACCACCTGTGGTACAGCTAGTGCATGTACGTCTGAACTAAGGGATAGCTGGAATTTTCCATTTTTCCATTGTAGCTAGATTTTTCCATTTTTCCATTGTAACTCAACAACAAAAATTCCATCCTTCGAGCCGGAGTTGAACCAGCGACCTAAGGATACCTGCTTTTATCTACCTACAGTCCTCCGCTCTACCAACTGAGCTATCGAAGGAGGTCAGCAACCACCTGTGGTACAGCTAGTGCATGTATGCCTTAACTAAGGGATAGCTGGAATTTTCCATTTTTCCATTGTAAATCAACAACGAAAATTCCATCCTTCGAGCCAGAGTTGAACCAGCGACCTAAGGATACCTGCTTTGATCTACCTACAGCCCTCCGCTCTACCAACTGAGCTATCGAAGGAGGTCAGCAACCACCTGTGGTACAGCTAGTGCATGTACGCCTGAACTAAGTGATAGCTGGAATTTTCCATTTTTCCATTGTAAATCAACAACGAAAATTCCATCCTTCGAGCCGGAGTTGAACCAGCGACCTAAGGATCCCTGCTTTTATCTACCTACAGTCCTCCGCTCTACCAACTGAGCTATTGAAGGAGGTCAGCAACCACCTGTGGTACAGCTAGTGCATGTACGTCTGAACTAAGGGATAGCTGGAATTTTCCATTTTTACATTGTAAATCAACAACGAAAATTCCATCCTTCGAGCCGGAGTTGAACCAGCGACCTAAGGATACCTGCTTTGATCTACCTACAGTCCTCCGCTCTACCAACTGAGCTATCGAAGGAGGTCAGCAACCACCTATGGTACAGCTAGTGCATGTACGCCTGAACTAAGGGATAGCTGGAATTTTCCATTGTAACTCAACAACAAAAATTCCATCCTTCGAGCCGGAGTTGAACCAGCGACCTAAGGATACCTGCTTTGATCTACCTACAGTACTCCACTCTACCAACTGAGCTATCGAAGGAGGTGAGTGGCCACCTGTGGTACAGCTAGTGCATGTACGCCTGAACTAAGTGATAGCTGGATTTTTCCATTTTTCCATTTTAAACCAATGACGAAAATTTCATCCTTCGAGCCGGAGTTGAACCAGCGACCTAAGGATCCCTGCTTTTATCTACCTACAGTCCTCCGCTCTACCAACTGAGCTATCGAAGGAGGTGAGCCACAGACTGTGGTACAGCTAGTGCATGTACGCCTGAACTAATGGATAGCTGCAATTTTCCATTTTTCCATTGTAAATCAACAACGAAAATTCCATCCTTCGAGCCGGAGTTGAACGAGCGACCTAAGGATACCTGCTTTTATCTACCTACAGTCCTCCGCTCTACCAACTGAGCTATCGAAGGAGGTGAGCCACAAACTGTGGTACAGCTAGTGCATGTACGCCTGAACTAAGTGATAGCTGGAATTTTCCATTTTTCCATTGTAAATCAACAACGAAAATTCCATCCTTCGAGCCGGAGTTGAACCAGCGACCTAAGGATCCCTGCTTTTATCTACCTACAGTCCTCCGCTCTACCAACTGAGCTATTGAAGGAGGTCAGCAACCACCTGTGGTACAGCTAGTGCATGTACGTCTGAACTAAGGGATAGCTGGAATTTTCCATTTTTCCATTGTAGCTAGATTTTTCCATTTTTCCATTGTAACTCAACAACAAAAATTCCATCCTTCGAGCCGGAGTTGAACCAGCGACCTAAGGATACCTGCTTTTATCTACCTACAGTCCTCCGCTCTACCAACTGAGCTATCGAAGGAGGTCAGCAACCACCTGTGGTACAGCTAGTGCATGTACGCCTGAACTAAGGGATAGCTGGAATTTTCCATTTTTCCATTGTAAACCAACATTGAAAATTCCATCCTTCGAGCCGGAGTTGAACCAGCGACCTAAGGATCCCTGCTTTTATCTACCTACAGTCCTCCGCTCTACCAACTGAGCTATCGAAGGAGGTCAACACCCACCTGTGGTACAGCTAGTGCATGTACGCCTGAACTAAGTGATAGCTAGATTTTTCCATTTTTCCATTGTAACTCAACAACAAAAATTCCATCCTTCGAGCCGGAGTTGAACCAGCGACCTAAGGATACCTACTTTGAACTACCTACAGTCCTCCGCTCTACCAACTGAGCTATCGAAGGAGGTGAGTGACCACCTGTGGCACAGCTAGTGCATGTACGCCTGAACTAAGGGATAGCTGCAATTTTCCATTTTTCCATTGTAAACCAACAATGAAAATTCCATCCTTCGAGCCGGAGTTGAACCAGCGACCTAAGGATACCTGCTTTGATCTACCTACAGTCCTCCGCTCTACCAACTGAGCTATCGAAGGAGGTGAGCCACAAACTGTGGTACAGCTAGTGCATGTACGCCTGAACTAAGTGATAGCTGTATTTTTCCATTTTTCCATTTTTCCATTGTAGCTAGATTTTTCCATTTTTCCATTGTAAATCAACAACGAAAATTCCATCCTTCGAGCCTGAGTTGAACCAGCGACCTAAGGATCCCTGCTTTTATCTACCTACAGTCCTCCGCTCTACCAACTGAGCTATCGAAGGAGGTGAGCCACAAACTGTGGTACAGCTAGTGCATGTACGCCTGAACTAAGTGATAGCTGGATTTTTCCATTTTTCCATTGTAAACCAACAACAAAAATACCATCCTTCGAGCCGGAGTTGAACCAGCGACCTAAGGATACCTGCTTTGTTCTACCTACAGTCCTCCGCTCTACCAACTGAGCTATCGAAGGAGGTCGGCAACCACCTGTGGGACAGCTAGTGCATGTACGCCTGAACTAATGGATAGCTGGAATTTTCCATTTTTCCATTGTAAATCAACAAAGAAAATTCCATCCTTCGAGCCGGAGTTGAACCAGCGACCTAAGGATACCTGCTTTTATCTACCTACAGTCCTCCGCTCTACCAACTGAGCTATCGAAGGAGGTCAGCAACCACCTGTGGTACAGCTAGTGCATGTACGTCTGAACTAAGGGATAGCTGGAATTTTCCATTTTTCCATTGTAGCTAGATTTTTCCATTTTTCCATTGTAACTCAACAACAAAAATTCCATCCTTCGAGCCGGAGTTGAACCAGCGACCTAAGGATACCTGCTTTTATCTACCTACAGTCCTCCGCTCTACCAACTGAGCTATCGAAGGAGGTCAGCAACCACCTGTGGTACAGCTAGTGCATGTATGCCTTAACTAAGGGATAGCTGGAATTTTCCATTTTTCCATTGTAAATCAACAACGAAAATTCCATCCTTCGAGCCGGAGTTGAACCAGCGACCTAAGGATACCTGCTTTGATCTACCTACAGTCCTCCGCTCTACCAACTGAGCTATCGAAGGAGGTCAGCAACCACCTGTGGTACAGCTAGTGCATGTATGCCTTAACTAAGGGATAGCTGGAATTTTCCATTTTTCCATTGTAAATCAACAACGAAAATTCCATCCTTCGAGCCAGAGTTGAACCAGCGACCTAAGGATACCTGCTTTGATCTACCTACAGCCCTCCGCTCTACCAACTGAGCTATCGAAGGAGGTGAGCCACAAACTGTGGTACAGCTAGTGCATGTACGCCTGAACTAAGTGATAGCTGTATTTTTCCATATTTCCATTTTTCCATTGTAAACCAACAACAAAAATACCATCCTTCGAGCCGGAGTTGAACCAGCGGCCTAAGGATACCTGCTTTGTTCTACCTACAGTCCTCCGCTCTACCAACTGAGCTATTGAAGGAGGTCAGCAACCACCTGTGGTACAGCTAGTGCATGTACGTCTGAACTAAGGGATAGCTGGAATTTTCCATTTTTCCATTGTAAACCAACAACGAAAATTCCATCCTTCGAGCCGGAGTTGAACCAGCGACCTAAGGATACCTGCTTTTATCTACCTACAGTCCTCCGCTCTACCAACTGAGCTATCGAAGGAGGTCAGCAACCACCTGTGGTACAGCTAGTGCATGTACGCCTGAACTAAGGGATAGCTGGAATTTTCCATTTTTCCATTGTAAACCAACATTGAAAATTCCATCCTTCGAGCCGGAGTTGAACCAGCGACCTAAGGATCCCTGCTTTTATCTACCTACAGTCCTCCGCTCTACCAACTGAGCTATCGAAGGAGGTCAACAACCACCTGTGGTACAGCTAGTGCATGTACGCCTGAACTAAGTGATAGCTAGATTTTTCCATTTTTCCATTGTAACTCAACAACAAAAATTCCATCCTTCGAGCCGGAGTTGAACCAGCGACCTAAGGATACCTACTTTGAACTACCTACAGTCCTCCGCTCTACCAACTGAGCTATCGAAGGAGGTGAGTGACCACCTGTGGCACAGCTAGTGCATGTACGCCTGAACTAAGGGATAGCTGCAATTTTCCATTTTTCCATTGTAAACCAACAATGAAAATTCCATCCTTCGAGCCGGAGTTGAACCAGCGACCTAAGGATACCTGCTTTGATCTACCTACAGTCCTCCGCTCTACCAACTGAGCTATCGAAGGAGGTGA
Organism: Eutrigla gurnardus; assembly: GCF_963514095.1. Taxonomy (NCBI): domain Eukaryota; kingdom Metazoa; phylum Chordata; class Actinopteri; order Perciformes; family Triglidae; genus Eutrigla; species Eutrigla gurnardus. The sequence goes on from NC_139938.1 coordinate 23,705,806, forward strand.
GCCACAAACTGTGGTACAGCTAGTGCATGTACGCCTGAACTAAGTGATAGCTGTATTTTTCCATTTTTCCATTTTTCCATTGTAGCTAGATTTTTCCATTTTTCCATTGTAAATCAACAACGAAAATTCCATCCTTCGAGCCTGAGTTGAACCAGCGACCTAAGGATCCCTGCTTTTATCTACCTACAGTCCTCCGCTCTACCAACTGAGCTATCGAAGGAGGTGAGCCACAAACTGTGGTACAGCTAGTGCATGTACGCCTGAACTAAGTGATAGCTGTATTTTTCCATTTTTCCATTTTTCCATTGTAGCTAGATTTTTCCATTTTTCCATTGTAAATCAACAACGAAAATTCCATCCTTCGAGCCTGAGTTGAACCAGCGACCTAAGGATCCCTGCTTTTATCTACCTACAGTCCTCCGCTCTACCAACTGAGCTATCGAAGGAGGTGAGCCACAAACTGTGGTACAGCTAGTGCATGTACGCCTGAACTAAGTGATAGCTGGATTTTTCCATTTTTCCATTGTAAACCAACAACAAAAATACCATCCTTCGAGCCGGAGTTGAACCAGCGACCTAAGGATACCTGCTTTCTTCTACCTACAGTCCTCCGCTCTACCAACTGAGCTATCGAAGGAGGTCAGCAACCACCTGTGGGACAGCTAGTGCATGTACGCCTGAACTAATGGATAGCTGGAATTTTCCATTTTTCCATTGTAAATCAACAAAGAAAATTCCATCCTTCGAGCCGGAGTTGAACCAGCGACCTAAGGATACCTGCTTTTATCTACCTACAGTCCTCCGCTCTACCAACTGAGCTATCGAAGGAGGTCAGCAACCACCTGTGGTACAGCTAGTGCATGTACGTCTGAACTAAGGGATAGCTGGAATTTTCCATTTTTCCATTGTAGCTAGATTTTTCCATTTTTCCATTGTAACTCAACAACAAAAATTCCATCCTTCGAGCCGGAGTTGAACCAGCGACCTAAGGATACCTGCTTTTATCTACCTACAGTCCTCCGCTCTACCAACTGAGCTATCGAAGGAGGTCAGCAACCACCTGTGGTACAGCTAGTGCATGTATGCCTTAACTAAGGGATAGCTGGAATTTTCCATTTTTCCATTGTAAATCAACAACGAAAATTCCATCCTTCGAGCCAGAGTTGAACCAGCGACCTAAGGATACCTGCTTTGATCTACCTACAGCCCTCCGCTCTACCAACTGAGCTATCGAAGGAGGTGAGCCACAAACTGTGGTACAGCTAGTGCATGTACGCCTGAACTAAGTGATAGCTGTATTTTTCCATATTTCCATTTTTCCATTGTAAACCAACAACAAAAATACCATCCTTCGAGCCGGAGTTGAACCAGCGGCCTAAGGATACCTGCTTTGTTCTACCTACAGTCCTCCGCTCTACCAACTGAGCTATTGAAGGAGGTCAGCAACCACCTGTGGTACAGCTAGTGCATGTACGTCTGAACTAAGGGATAGCTGGAATTTTCCATTTTTCCATTGTAAACCAACAACGAAAATTCCATCCTTCGAGCCGGAGTTGAACCAGCGACCTAAGGATACCTGCTTTTATCTACCTACAGTCCTCCGCTCTACCAACTGAGCTATCGAAGGAGGTCAGCAACCACCTGTGGTACAGCTAGTGCATGTACGCCTGAACTAAGGGATAGCTGGAATTTTCCATTTTTCCATTGTAAACCAACATTGAAAATTCCATCCTTCGAACCGGAGTTGAACCAGCGACCTAAGGATCCCTGCTTTTATCTACCTACAGTCCTCCGCTCTACCAACTGAGCTATCGAAGGAGGTCAACAACCACCTGTGGTACAGCTAGTGCATGTACGCCTGAACTAAGTGATAGCTAGATTTTTCCATTTTTCCATTGTAACTCAACAACAAAAATTCCATCCTTCGAGCCGGAGTTGAACCAGCGACCTAAGGATACCTACTTTGAACTACCTACAGTCCTCCGCTCTACCAACTGAGCTATCGAAGGAGGTGAGTGACCACCTGTGGCACAGCTAGTGCATGTACGCCTGAACTAAGGGATAGCTGCAATTTTCCATTTTTCCATTGTAAACCAACAATGAAAATTCCATCCTTCGAGCCGGAGTTGAACCAGCGACCTAAGGATACCTGCTTTGATCTACCTACAGTCCTCCGCTCTACCAACTGAGCTATCGAAGGAGGTGAGCCACAAACTGTGGTACAGCTAGTGCATGTACGCCTGAACTAAGTGATAGCTGTATTTTTCCATTTTTCCATTTTTCCATTGTAGCTAGATTTTTCCATTTTTCCATTGTAAATCAACAACGAAAATTCCATCCTTCGAGCCTGAGTTGAACCAGCGACCTAAGGATCCCTGCTTTTATCTACCTACAGTCCTCCGCTCTACCAACTGAGCTATCGAAGGAGGTGAGCCACAAACTGTGGTACAGCTAGTGCATGTACGCCTGAACTAAGTGATAGCTGGATTTTTCCATTTTTCCATTGTAAACCAACAACAAAAATACCATCCTTCGAGCCGGAGTTGAACCAGCGACCTAAGGATACCTGCTTTGTTCTACCTACAGTCCTCCGCTCTACCAACTGAGCTATCGAAGGAGGTCAGCAACCACCTGTGGTACAGCTAGTGCATGTACGTCTGAACTAAGGGATAGCTGGAATTTTCCATTTTTCCATTGTAGCTAGATTTTTCCATTTTTCCATTGTAACTCAACAACAAAAATTCCATCCTTCGAGCCGGAGTTGAACCAGCGACCTAAGGATACCTGCTTTTATCTATCTACAGTCCTCCGCTCTACCAACTGAGCTATCGAAGGAGGTCAGCAACCACCTGTGGTACAGCTAGTGCATGTATGCCTTAACTAAGGGATAGCTGGAATTTTCCATTTTTCCATTGTAAATCAACAACGAAAATTCCATCCTTCGAGCCGGAGTTGAACCAGCGACCTAAGGATACCTGCTTTGATCTACCTACAGTCCTCCGCTCTACCAACTGAGCTATCGAAGGAGGTCAGCAACCACCTGTGGTACAGCTAGTGCATGTATGCCTTAACTAAGGGATAGCTGGAATTTTCCATTTTTCCATTGTAAATCAACAACGAAAATTCCATCCTTCGAGCCGGAGTTGAACCAGCGACCTAAGGATACCTGCTTTGATCTACCTACAGCCCTCCGCTCTACCAACTGAGCTATCGAAGGAGGTGAGCCACAAACTGTGGTACAGCTAGTGCATGTACGCCTGAACTAAGTGATAGCTGTATTTTTCCATATTTCCATTTTTCCATTGTAAACCAACAACAAAAATACCATCCTTCGAGCCGGAGTTGAACCAGCGGCCTAAGGATACCTGCTTTGTTCTACCTACAGTCCTCCGCTCTACCAACTGAGCTATCGAAGGAGGTCAGCAACCACCTGTGGTACAGCTAGTGCATGTACGCCTGAACTAAGGGATAGCTGGAATTTTCGATTTTTCCATTGTAAATCAACAACGAAAATTCCATCCTTCGAGCCGGAGTTGAACCAGCGACCTAAGGATACCTGCTTTGTTCTACCTACAGTCCTCCGCTCTACCAACTGAGCTATCGAAGGAGTTGAGCCACAAACTGTGGTACAGCTAGTGCATGTACGCCTGAACTAAGTGATAGCTAAGTGATAGGTGTCCCTCAAGGCTCAGTATTAGGACCGCTTCTGTTCTCACTATACACCAGATCACTAGGTTCTGTTATCACATCGCATGGATTCTCCTACCATTGCTACGCTGATGACACCCAGCTGTTCCTCTCTTTTCCCCCGTCCTCTGACGCTCACATTGCAACTCGCATCTCGGACTGTCTGGCTGACATCTCTGTCTGGACAACTGCACATCACCTCAAGCTCAACCTGAATAAAACCGAACTCCTCTTCATCCCAGGGAAAGACTGCCCTCACATGGACCTGTCGGTCACTGTTGAGGGCATCACAGTATTTCCTTCCTCAACTGCGAGGAACCTGGGTGTAATCCTCGATGACCAACTATCCTGCACCCCCAACATCACTGCTGTGGCCCGATCCTGCAGATTTGCCCTCTACAATATCCGCAGGATTCGGACCTTCCTCACAAAGGATGCAACGCAGCTCTTGGTCCAAGCACTGGTCATCTCCCGCCTTGACTACTGCAACTCTCTCCTGGCCGGACTCCCGGCCTATGCGATTAAACCATTGCAGCGTATCCAGAACGCTGCAGCACGCCTTATCTTCAATCTACCCAAATTCTCCCACGTGACCCCCCTCCTCCGTGACCTCCACTGGCTCCCTGTTGCAGCACGCATCCAATTCAAGACGATGACACTGGCCTTCAGGGCCATCAATGGAACGGCACCTGCCTACCTTCAAACACTGGTCAAACCTCATGCCCCGAAGCGAGCACTCCGCTCCTCTACTTCAGCTGGCCGGCTGGTACCACCATCGCTGAAATCAAACAAATGTCGCTCAGCAAAGTCCAGACTCTTCTCTGTTCTGGCGCCTCAGTGGTGGAACGAACTCCCGACCAATGTCAGGACAGCAGAGTCAATTGCCATCTTCCGAAAAAGGCTCAAGACTCACCTGTTCAGACTTCACCTCGACTCTACATAGCATGACCCACTAACACCCTCCCTCGACACCCCCCCCCCCTCCCCCCCCCCCCCCCCCGCAAAAAAAAAAAAAAACTCGGATCGTAGCACTGTTACTCTTGAAGTACTACTTTACTCAGATGAGGACCTAACACTTGTTCTATTTTTAGCTCTTACTGCATCGGCAATGATACGTCGTGGTTTCTTTGTTTCCTTCTTTTGACAAATGTACTTATTGTAAGTCGCTTTGGACAAAAGCGTCTGCTAAATGACCTAAATGTAAATGTAAATGTAGCTGTATTTTTCCATTTTTCCATTGTAGCTAGATTTTTCCATTTTTCCATTGTAACTCAACAACAAAAATTCCATCCTTCGAGCCGGAGTTGAACCAGCGACCTAAGGATACCTGCTTTTATCTACCTACAGTCCTCCGCTCTACCAACTGAGCTATCGAAGGAGGTGACCAACCACCTGTGGTACAGCTAGTGCATGTACGCCTGAACTAAGGGATAGCTGGATTTTTCCATTTTTCCATTGTAACTCAACAACAAAAATACCATCCTTCGAGCCGGAATTGAACCAGCGACCTAAGGATACCTGCTTTGTTCTACCTACAGTCCTCCGCTCTACCAACTGAGCTATCGAAGGAGGTCAGCAACCACCTGTGGTACAGCTAGTGCATGTACGCCTGAACTAAGGGATAGCTGGAATTTTCCATTTTTCCATTGTAAACCAACAATGAAAATTCCATCCTTCGAGCCGGAGTTGAACCAGCGACCTAAGGATCCCTGCTTTTATCTACCTACAGTCCTCCGCTCTACCAACTGAGCTATCGAAGGAGGTGAGTGACCACCTGTGGCACAGCTAGTGCATGTACGCCTGAACTAAGGGATAGCTGCAATTTTCCATTTTTCCATTGTAAACCAACAATGAAAATTCCATCCTTCGAGCCGGAGTTGAACCAGCGACCTAAGGATACCTGCTTTGATCTACCTACAGTCCTCCGCTCTACCAACTGAGCTATCGAAGGAGGTGAGCCACAAACTGTGGTACAGCTAGTGCATGTACGCCTGAACTAAGTGATAGCTGTATTTTTCCATTTTTCCATTGTAGCTAGATTTTTCCATTTTTCCATTGTAAATCAACAACGAAAATTCCATCCTTCGAGCCTGAGTTGAACCAGCGACCTAAGGATCCCTGCTTTTATCTACCTACAGTCCTCCGCTCTACCAACTGAGCTATCGAAGGAGGTGAGCCACAAACTGTGGTACAGCTAGTGCATGTACGCCTGAACTAAGTGATAGCTGGATTTTTCCATTTTTCCATTGTAAACCAACAACAAAAATACCATCCTTCGAGCCGGAGTTGAACCAGCGACCTAAGGATACCTGCTTTGTTCTACCTACAGTCCTCCGCTCTACCAACTGAGCTATCGAAGGAGGTCAGCAACCACCTGTGGGACAGCTAGTGCATGTACGCCTGAACTAATGGATAGCTGGAATTTTCCATTTTTCCATTGTAAATCAACAAAGAAAATTCCATCCTTCGAGCCGGAGTTGAACCAGCGACCTAAGGATACCTGCTTTTATCTACCTACAGTCCTCCGCTCTACCAACTGAGCTATCGAAGGAGGTCAGCAACCACCTGTGGTACAGCTAGTGCATGTACGTCTGAACTAAGGGATAGCTGGAATTTTCCATTTTTCCATTGTAGCTAGATTTTTCCATTTTTCCATTGTAACTCAACAACAAAAATTCCATCCTTCGAGCCGGAGTTGAACCAGCGACCTAAGGATACCTGCTTTTATCTACCTACAGTCCTCCGCTCTACCAACTGAGCTATCGAAGGAGGTCAGCAACCACCTGTGGTACAGCTAGTGCATGTATGCCTTAACTAAGGGATAGCTGGAATTTTCCATTTTTCCATTGTAAATCAACAACGAAAATTCCATCCTTCGAGCCGGAGTTGAACCAGCGACCTAAGGATACCTGCTTTGATCTACCTACAGTCCTCCGCTCTACCAACTGAGCTATCGAAGGAGGTCAGCAACCACCTGTGGTACAGCTAGTGCATGTATGCCTTAACTAAGGGATAGCTGGAATTTTCCATTTTTCCATTGTAAATCAACAACGAAAATTCCATCCTTCGAGCCGGAGTTGAACCAGCGACCTAAGGATACCTGCTTTGATCTACCTACAGCCCTCCGCTCTACCAACTGAGCTATCGAAGGAGGTGAGCCACAAACTGTGGTACAGCTAGTGCATGTACGCCTGAACTAAGTGATAGCTGTATTTTTCCATATTTCCATTTTTCCATTGTAAACCAACAACAAAAATACCATCCTTCGAGCCGGAGTTGAACCAGCGGCCTAAGGATACCTGCTTTGTTCTACCTACAGTCCTCCGCTCTACCAACTGAGCTATCGAAGGAGGTCAGCAACCACCTGTGGGACAGCTAGTGCATGTACGCCTGAACTAATGGATAGCTGGAATTTTCCATTTTTCCATTGTAAATCAACAAAGAAAATTCCATCCTTCGAGCCGGAGTTGAACCAGCGACCTAAGGATACCTGCTTTTATCTACCTACAGTCCTCCGCTCTACCAACTGAGCTATCGAAGGAGGTCAGCAACCACCTGTGGTACAGCTAGTGCATGTACGTCTGAACTAAGGGATAGCTGGAATTTTCCATTTTTCCATTGTAAACCAACAATGAAAATTCCATCCTTCGAGCCGGAGTTGAACCAGCGACCTAAGGATCCCTGCTTTTATCTACCTACAGTCCTCCGCTCTACCAACTGAGCTATCGAAGGAGGTCAGCAACCACCTGTGGTACAGCTAGTGCATGTACGCCTGAACTAAGGGATAGCTGGAATTTTCGATTTTTCCATTGTAAATCAACAACGAAAATTCCATCCTTCGAGCCGGAGTTGAACCAGCGACCTAAGGATACCTGCTTTGTTCTACCTACAGTCCTCCGCTCTACCAACTGAGCTATCGAAGGAGTTGAGCCACAAACTGTGGTACAGCTAGTGCATGTACGCCTGAACTAAGTGATAGCTAAGTGATAGGTGTCCCTCAAGGCTCAGTATTAGGACCGCTTCTGTTCTCACTATACACCAGATCACTAGGTTCTGTTATCACATCGCATGGATTCTCCTACCATTGCTACGCTGATGACACCCAGCTGTTCCTCTCTTTTCCCCCGTCCTCTGACGCTCACATTGCAACTCGCATCTCGGACTGTCTGGCTGACATCTCTGTCTGGACAACTGCACATCACCTCAAGCTCAACCTGAATAAAACCGAACTCCTCTTCATCCCAGGGAAAGACTGCCCTCACATGGACCTGTCGGTCACTGTTGAGGGCATCACAGTATTTCCTTCCTCAACTGCGAGGAACCTGGGTGTAATCCTCGATGACCAACTATCCTGCACCCCCAACATCACTGCTGTGGCCCGATCCTGCAGATTTGCCCTCTACAATATCCGCAGGATTCGGACCTTCCTCACAAAGGATGCAACGCAGCTCTTGGTCCAAGCACTGGTCATCTCCCGCCTTGACTACTGCAACTCTCTCCTGGCCGGACTCCCGGCCTATGCGATTAAACCATTGCAGCGTATCCAGAACGCTGCAGCACGCCTTATCTTCAATCTACCCAAATTCTCCCACGTGACCCCCCTCCTCCGTGACCTCCACTGGCTCCCTGTTGCAGCACGCATCCAATTCAAGACGATGACACTGGCCTTCAGGGCCATCAATGGAACGGCACCTGCCTACCTTCAAACACTGGTCAAACCTCATGCCCCGAAGCGAGCACTCCGCTCCTCTACTTCAGCTGGCCGGCTGGTACCACCATCGCTGAAATCAAACAAATGTCGCTCAGCAAAGTCCAGACTCTTCTCTGTTCTGGCGCCTCAGTGGTGGAACGAACTCCCGACCAATGTCAGGACAGCAGAGTCAATTGCCATCTTCCGAAAAAGGCTCAAGACTCACCTGTTCAGACTTCACCTCGACTCTACATAGCATGACCCACTAACACCCTCCCTCGACACCCCCCCCCTCCCCCCCCCCCCCCGCAAAAAAAAAAAAAAACTCGGATCGTAGCACTGTTACTCTTGAAGTACTACTTTACTCAGATGAGGACCTAACACTTGTTCTATTTTTAGCTCTTACTGCATCGGCAATGATACGTCGTGGTTTCTTTGTTTCCTTCTTTTGACAAATGTACTTATTGTAAGTCGCTTTGGACAAAAGCGTCTGCTAAATGACCTAAATGTAAATGTAAATGTAGCTGTATTTTTCCATTTTTCCATTGTAGCTAGATTTTTCCATTTTTCCATTGTAACTCAACAACAAAAATTCCATCCTTCGAGCCGGAGTTGAACCAGCGACCTAAGGATACCTGCTTTTATCTACCTACAGTCCTCCGCTCTACCAACTGAGCTATCGAAGGAGGTGACCAACCACCTGTGGTACAGCTAGTGCATGTACGCCTGAATTAAGGGATAGCTGGATTTTTCCATTTTTCCATTGTAACTCAACAACAAAAATACCATCCTTCGAGCCGGAGTTGAACCAGCGACCTAAGGATACCTGCTTTGTTCTACCTACAGTCCTCCGCTCTACCAACTGAGCTATCGAAGGAGGTCAGCAACCACCTGTGGTACAGCTAGTGCATGTACGCCTGAACTAAGGGATAGCTGGAATTTTCCATTTTTCCATTGTAAACCAACAATGAAAATTCCATCCTTCGAGCCGGAGTTGAACCAGCGACCTAAGGATCCCTGCTTTTATCTACCTACAGTCCTCCGCTCTACCAACTGAGCTATCGAAGGAGGTGAGTGACCACCTGTGGTACAGCTAGTGCATGTACGCCTGAACTAAGGGATAGCTGCAATTTTCCATTTTTCCATTGTAAATCAACAACGAAAGTTCCATCCTTCGAGCCGGAGTTGAACCAGCGACCTAAGGATCGCTGCTTTTATCTACCTACAGTCCTCCGCTCTACCAACTGAGCTATCGAAGGAGGTCAGCAAACACCTGTGGTACAGCTAGTGCATGTACGCCTGAACTAAGGGATAGCTGGAATTTTCCATTTTTCCATTGTAAATCAACAACGAAAATTCCATCCTTCGAGCCGGAGTTGAACCAGCGACCTAAGGATACCTGCTTTGTTCTACCTACAGTCCTCCGCTCTACCAACTGAGCTATCGAAGGAGGTGAGCCACAAACTGTGGTACAGCTAGTGCATGTACGCCTGAACTAAGTGATAGCTGGATTTTTCCATTTTTCCATTGTAACTCAACAACAAAAATTCCATCCTTCGAGCCGGAGTTGAACCAGCGACCTAAGGATACCTGCTTTGATCTACCTACAGTCCTCCGCTCTACCAACTGAGCTATCGAAGGAGGTGACCAACCACCTGTGGTACAGCTAGTGCATGTACGCCTTAACTAAGGGATAGCTGGATTTTTCCATTTTTCCATTGTAACTCAACAACAAAAATACCATCCTTCGAGCCGGAGTTGAACCAGCGACCTAAGGATACCTGCTTTGTTCTACCTACAGTCCTCCGCTCTACCAACTGAGCTATCGAAGGAGGTGAGCCACAAACTGTGGTACAGCTAGTGCATGTACGCCTGAACTAAGGGATAGCTGGAATTTTCCATTTTTCCATTGTAAATCAACAACGAAAATTCCATCCTTCGAGCCGGAGTTGAACCAGCGACCTAAGGATCCCTGCTTTTATCTACCTACAGTCCTCCGCTCTACCAACTGAGCTATCGAAGGAGGTCAGCAACCACCTGTGGTACAGCTAGTGCATGTACGCTTGAACTAAGGGATAGCTGGAATTTTCCATTTTTCCATTGTAAATCAACAACGAAAATTCCATCCTTCGAACCGGAGTTGAACCAGCGACCTAAGGATCCCTGCTTTTATCTACCTACAGTCCTCCGCTCTACCAACTGAGCTATCGAAGGAGGTCAGCAACCACCTGTGGTACAGCTAGTGCATGTACGCTTGAACTAAGGGATAGCTGGAATTTTCCATTTTTCCATTGTAAATCAACAACGAAAATTCCATCCTTCGAGCCGGAGTTGAACCAGCGACCTAAGGATACCTGCTTTGTTCTACCTACAGTCCTCCGCTCTACCAACTGAGCTATCGAAGGAGGTGAGCCACAAACTGTGGTACAGCTAGTGCATGTACGCCTGAACTAAGTGATAGCTGGATTTTTCGATTTTTCCATTGTAACTCAACAACAAAAATCCCATCCTTCGAGCCGGAGTTGAACCAGCGACCTAAGGATCCCTGCTTTTATCTACCTACAGTCCTCCGCTCTACCAACTGAGCTATCGAAGGAGGTCAGCAACCACCTGTGGTACAGCTAGTGCATGTACGTCTGAACTAAGGGATAGCTGGAATTTTCCATTTTTCCATTGTAAACCAACAACGAAAATTCCATCCTTCGAGCCGGAGTTGAACCAGCGACCTAAGGATACCTGCTTTTATCTACCTACAGTCCTCCGCTCTACCAACTGAGCTATCGAAGGAGGTCAGCAACCACCTGTGGTACAGCTAGTGCATGTACGCCTGAACTAAGGGATAGCTGGAATTTTCCATTTTTCCATTGTAAATCAACAACGAAAATTCCATCCTTCGAGCCGGAGTTGAACCAGCGACCTAAGGATACCTGCTTTGTTCTACCTACAGTCCTCCGCTCTACCAACTGAGCTATCGAAGGAGGTGAGCCACAAACTGTGGTACAGCTAGTGCATGTACGCCTGAACTAAGTGATAGCTGGATTTTTCCATTTTTCCATTGTAACTCTACAACAAAAATCCCATCCTTCGAGCCGGAGTTGAACCAGCGACCTAAGGATACCTGCTTTGATCTACCTACAGTCCTCCGCTCTACCAACTGAGCTATCGAAGGAGTTGACCAGCCACCTGTGGTACAGCTAGTGCATGTACGCCTGAACTAAGGGATAGCTGGATTTTTCCATTTTTCCATTGTAACTCAACAACAAAAATACCATCCTTCGAGCCGGAGTTGAACCAGCGACCTAAGGATACCTGCTTTGTTCTACCTACAGTCCTCCGCTCTACCAACTGAGCTATCGAAGGAGGTGAGCCACAAACTGTGGTACAGCTAGTGCATGTACGCCTGAACTAAGGGATAGCTGGAATTTTCCATTTTTGCATTGTAAACCAACAACGAAAATTCCATCCTTCGAGCCGGAGTTGAACCAGCGACCTAAGGAGCCCTGCTTTTATCTACCTACAGTCCTCCGCTCTACCAACTGAGCTATCGAAGGAGGTCAGGAAACACCTGTGGTACAGCTAGTGTATGTACGCCTGAACTAAGGGATAGCTGGAATTTTCCATTTTTCCATTGTAAATCAACAACGAAAATTCCATCCTTCGAGCCGGAGTTGAACCAGCGACCTAAGGATACCTGCTTTGTTCTACCTACAGTCCTCCGCTCTACCAACTGAGCTATCGAAGGAGGTGAGCCACAAACTGTGGTACAGCTAGTGCATGTACGCCTGAACTAAGTGATAGCTGGATTTTTCCATTTTTCCATTGTAACTCAACAACAAAAATCCCATCCTTCGAGCCGGAGTTGAACCAGCGAACTAAGGATCCCTGCTTTTATCTACCTACAGTCCTCCGCTCTACCAACTGAGCTATCGAAGGAGGTGACCAGCCACCTGTGGTACAGCTAGTGCATGTACGCTTGAACTAAGGGATAGCTGGAATTTTCCATTTTTCCATTGTAAATCAACAACGAAAATTCCATCCTTCGAACCGGAGTTGAACCAGCGACCTAAGGATCCCTGCTTTTATCTACCTACAGTCCTCCGCTCTACCAACTGAGCTATCGAAGGAGGTCAGCAACCACCTGTGGTACAGCTAGTGCATGTACGCTTGAACTAAGGGATAGCTGGAATTTTCCATTTTTCCATTGTAAATCAACAACGAAAATTCCATCCTTCGAGCCGGAGTTGAACCAGCGACCTAAGGATACCTGCTTTGTTCTACCTACAGTCCTCCGCTCTACCAACTGAGCTATCGAAGGAGGTGAGCCACAAACTGTGGTACAGCTAGTGCATGTACGCCTGAACTAAGTGATAGCTGGATTTTTCGATTTTTCCATTGTAACTCAACAACAAAAATCCCATCCTTCGAGCCGGAGTTGAACCAGCGACCTAAGGATCCCTGCTTTTATCTACCTACAGTCCTCCGCTCTACCAACTGAGCTATCGAAGGAGGTCAGCAACCACCTGTGGTACAGCTAGTGCATGTACGTCTGAACTAAGGGATAGCTGGAATTTTCCATTTTTCCATTGTAAACCAACAACGAAAATTCCATCCTTCGAGCCGGAGTTGAACCAGCGACCTAAGGATACCTGCTTTTATCTACCTACAGTCCTCCGCTCTACCAACTGAGCTATCGAAGGAGGTCAGCAACCACCTGTGGTACAGCTAGTGCATGTACGCCTGAACTAAGGGATAGCTGGAATTTTCCATTTTTCCATTGTAAATCAACAACGAAAATTCCATCCTTCGAGCCGGAGTTGAACCAGCGACCTAAGGATACCTGCTTTGTTCTACCTACAGTCCTCCGCTCTACCAACTGAGCTATCGAAGGAGGTGAGCCACAAACTGTGGTACAGCTAGTGCATGTACGCCTGAACTAAGTGATAGCTGGATTTTTCCATTTTTCCATTGTAACTCTACAACAAAAATCCCATCCTTCGAGCCGGAGTTGAACCAGCGACCTAAGGATACCTGCTTTGATCTACCTACAGTCCTCCGCTCTACCAACTGAGCTATCGAAGGAGTTGACCAGCCACCTGTGGTACAGCTAGTGCATGTACGCCTGAACTAAGGGATAGCTGGATTTTTCCATTTTTCCATTGTAACTCAACAACAAAAATACCATCCTTCGAGCCGGAGTTGAACCAGCGACCTAAGGATACCTGCTTTGTTCTACCTACAGTCCTCCGCTCTACCAACTGAGCTATCGAAGGAGGTGAGCCACAAACTGTGGTACAGCTAGTGCATGTACGCCTGAACTAAGGGATAGCTGGAATTTTCCATTTTTGCATTGTAAACCAACAACGAAAATTCCATCCTTCGAGCCGGAGTTGAACCAGCGACCTAAGGAGCCCTGCTTTTATCTACCTACAGTCCTCCGCTCTACCAACTGAGCTATCGAAGGAGGTCAGGAAACACCTGTGGTACAGCTAGTGTATGTACGCCTGAACTAAGGGATAGCTGGAATTTTCCATTTTTCCATTGTAAATCAACAACGAAAATTCCATCCTTCGAGCCGGAGTTGAACCAGCGACCTAAGGATACCTGCTTTGTTCTACCTACAGTCCTCCGCTCTACCAACTGAGCTATCGAAGGAGGTGACCAGCCACCTGTGGTACAGCTAGTGCATGTACGCCTGAACTAAGGGATAGCTGGATTTTTCCATTTTTCCATTGTAACTCAACAACAAAAATACCATCCTTCGAGCCGGAGTTGAACCAGCGACCTAAGGATACCTGCTTTGTTCTACCTACAGTCCTCCGCTCTACCAACTGAGCTATCGAAGGAGCTGAGCCACAAACTGTGGTACAGCTAGTGCATGTACGCCTGAACTAAGGGATAGCTGGAATTTTCCATTTTTCCATTGTAAATCAACAACGAAAATTCCATCCTTCGAGCTGGAGTTGAACCAGCGACCTAAGGATCCCTGCTTTTATCTACCTACAGTCCTCCGCTCTACCAACTGAGCTATCGAAGGAGGTGAGCCACAAACTGTGGTACAGCTAGTGCATGTACGCCTTAACTAAGGGATAGCTGGATTTTTCCATTTTTCCATTGTAACTCAACAACAAAAATACCATCCTTCGAGCCGGAGTTGAACCAGCGACCTAAGGATCCCTGCTTTTATCTACCTACAGTCCTCCGCTCTACCAACTGAGCTATCGAAGGAGGTGAGCTGCAGCATGTGGTAAAGCCACTGCATGTATGCCTGAACCAAGGGATAGCTGGAATTTGGCCATTATGTGCAGTTGATGACCCAGGGATTTAACCCCTCCCCTCCCCTCCCTTCCCAACTGGGACATGGGCTCCAGCAGATTACCGAAAGACATAAAACAAATTTAGATATCAGGCATTGACACAAACAGTGGACTGACTTGGCTGCAATCTTAATAAGATAACATGAGACATCATGTGTTTGACAGTTTAATGATATTAGATGTGGTACTGTGACAACAACAAATAATTTACAACAGGGTTACAGCAATGACGCCATTATAGCTCTCACCATACATCATGTATTGCTGGCCAAAGTTTTGTATGTACTTATGTGTGTGTCCTGGAGACAATGCTGCTTAAAAGATTCATGTTTTTAAATGGAGCAAAGCCACAGCCTAAATGAAAAAAGGATCAAATTAACAGTGGGCTCATGCAAGCATATTTAAAAATGTATTTCTATATTACCATGTCGGGAAAATAGTGTCATCAACACAAAAAGTACTTTCTGTTGAATAGATAGAGGCAAGGCTTCATTTCCTTTTCAGGGTAATACCAAAACATTTAAATGTATTAGTTACATAAACTACACCATCACTGGACTACACTGTACTAGCGTAACTTTGGGCCTTATAGGGCGTATGCACCCTATGTTCTATAGCACACACAAAGGCAACATTAGAAGGTTATATTGACACTAGAGTGTTAAAACATAAGCTTGGCATTTCATTGCATGAATTCTTGGTCCTGTGAGATTGGTTCAGCTGATTTGCCACAGGTTTAGACTGGCCTGAAAATGTCATGAAGAAAACAAAAACAACATGGTATCAAAAAACAGGTGAAAACATTTAAAGCGCATTACAGAATTGAAGCTACTACAACAGTTAAGCCTGTTATAAAAAGGAAACACGCAGAGGTAGATGCACAATAAATAGGAATGACAGTATAGGTGCATAAAGCCGTGTACAACTATGTGGTTGCAGTAAACGGGGCCGTGACAAAAAAAGTTGCATATGAAATGAACTATCAAATATTCCTAAAATGGAGTGGCACTGGTGTGATAACGCAAAATCAATAGTTGCTGTGGTTTGTGTAGTGGTTCCAAGCTAATGACTGAAGACTTAAAAGTTGAAAATAATGGCAAACTGGAGATTTTAAACAAATGTGCTGTGCAATAATTTCAATCAGATGCTTCTTTGCTGTCTGTTCTGCTGACAGTTTGCAATCCTTCACTTAAACAACCTGCAAACATCTTACTACACTGTATTTTTAACATGACTTTATATCTACGTAAAAACGTTTGCTCAATTATGCCAAAACAGGTCCCTCGAAGTTGCTCAACATGACATTTCAGTTCTTTTACTTTTTACATTTAGAATTCTCCGTTTACATCCCAGTCACTTTTGCATTTTTTTTAATTGACCATTAAAATCTAACCCAAAAAAAAGAAAACTTAAAAAAAAGCTAATATCTGTAAGACGTTTACGTGGAGCTTAGGTGAAAAAGGTGGCTTGTTAATAAAGACAGTGCTGAAGGCTGATGCAAAGAAGTTCAAAATAAAGATCTCTATAGGATCTGCTTCTGTGTTTTATAACTTGCAGTGTGAATACCACAAACGTCAGAAAAACTACATTTTGAGTCGCAAAATTCAATGAAATGCCTGGATTTTGGAGTGACATTAGAGTTACCGGGGCTCTGACTTATCTTTAGTCTGCATCTTCTTTTTGGAATGTCATTGAAGTATTTCAATTATTACACAATGGCTCATACTTACGGAGGAAGAAGCAGTTTCTATCTAAATGCTGCACAATTTATAAGTAATCCTATTAAATACAACAAGCTGTGCTGTGTGTTTAAAAGTCATGACAGGAAAAACAGGAGTACAGATGCTGCTCAATGAGCCGACGTCTCTACATGAAACACACTCTGACCTCTAGGAGGCAAACCTGCTGTGGCAGAGACGTCAGCAGCTTCTGACAATCACATTGTTGGTTTCGACTCTTCACACACATTAATGGCAAAAGGAACAAAGCAACACTGGTATTATTCTGTAGGTGCAACTGAAGCAAAGTCAATATCGAAAAACAAATCAAAGCCAAAAGGAGTGTGAGGCATTATGGAAACTGGGGAGATTTTTTTTTTCTCCCACTCATGACAGTGTTACCATCAGTCACATCTTCACAACATTAAGACACAAGTTAAGGATGGAATGATAGACATGTTTTCACTGGGAAATCAAAAAAGAAATGGGGACTTGAATAAGAGGATACAACAATGCTTTCAACTGCCAAAATAAAGGAAACATCAACAGTGTTTGTACTGTTTAACTTCAGCACAATATACACCCACAATACTTTTGACTGACATTTGCCTCATTATCTCTTCAGCGGAATAAAAATCCAAATGATTTAGGATCTATCATTTACTGTTTGATTCCCTTGTTTTGGCAGCTCACTGCAGATGGCAGAAAATGGTAAAACACTGCACTTTGTCGTCAGGATGAAGCGGTGCTGCTGAAGTGTTCCAGCAGACTAGGTCTTCAGCACAGAGTCGTATGTCTGGTAGACGTACTGAGAAACCTCTGGGGCCCGACACTTGAGAGACAACTGTGACAGAGAGAGAGAACAAAGAGTTACAATGGGACAAACCTTTCACTCTTATATGATTTAAGAGCATCCAAAAATCTGACTTTAAACAGCTTACTGTACATTTGAGGTATGCAGGATTGTACAACAGTTATGATCGACTAGTAAAAGTTAATTGCAATTAGTTATAGTACCCTACCGTGTAGTTGGGGTTGCCGGGCTGAATACGGAGCTCAGCCAAGATCCAGATGCCATTGGTTAGCTTCAGGGACTGGTAGAGCATGTCCTGGCCTTCCACATTTCTCTTGGCAATGGTGTAGATGTTGTTACTCTGCAGCTTGCCTGATACCGTGTCTGCAAGACCAAAATCAAGTTAAAGTAATGCACACCTGAAGACGTATGAAACGCAAACTTACAAGGCTGGAATATCTATTGGAACTGTAACCACTATAACGGGGAATAGAATTAGCTCTATGAGGGTTCTAATGAACTATGGCTGGTAACCTTCAGATTTCAGTAAACCTGACCAGGTATTCTACAACACTAGACACGGCGAAGAACAACCACTACAGGCTGTTCGCCATCCTGTAGTGGCACAATTATAGGGGAGTTGGAAGAGTCCTTCAGGTACAGAGGAAATGTCCCAAGATAAGCATGTGGGTGGAGAAAGAAAACACAGAGAGAAGAGTGAGGTCTTTGTAAGAGTTTCAACTGGCAAAACAGCTGGTAGGACATCAGTCCAGACATGATTTCTGAGGGCATTTATGTCTTTGAAGTGAAACTGGTACTAGTCCCGAGATGAGTCCACCAATGTTTTCAATGTCAGGCCTTGGGACCGCGGAGGGATCAAGAGGAGCTCGTTGTAGCAGGGGAGGATGAATGTATGAATGGTTTTAGATTATAGACCTTATTATAGGGCCTACATAAACAGTATAGAATATTTATTTACAAAAATGTGTCTATGCCTCCAGGTAGTCTTAGAAAGAGACAATTGCATTTGGTGAAGAGGACATTTGAAACATCGCTATGCAACTAAGGGCTACTTTATTCCCAAACCTAGCCTACCTGCGTTCAGGTGGCACTCCTTTATCTGGTATTGTAGCTCATTCTCATTAGGGATGTCTTTCCAGGTAGCCAGGAATACCTGTCGCTCTGGAGAAGGAAGAGAACAAACATATATCATCATTAGTGACGTTGAAGCAGAGAGCTGATTTCCAAACAAAGAAACACAACATATTATTGGATGGTTGACACATGTGGAAGTTGATAATGGCCAGTGTTTTGATCTTTCTTGAGTTCTTATTTTAAATTGGCCAGGGGTCTGATTTATTCTAATACTATTTATTATCTAGAGTCTGAATTTGACCGAGCCAATTTCAGAAACTTGATTTTTAGACTTTATTGAATGGTTAGACATGAGTCTTTTTAATTGGAGCAATTTGAATATATTACTATATAATACCTCAATTCATTATTGGTTTTCATTATTTCAGTGCTGTAAATTCAGTGGTATTTAAATGTCGACATTTAAGAGGCAGCAGTGATACAATTTCACAATCAGATTTTCAGTTACAGCTACTAAAACCATGAAGAAATCTTGCAGGTGCTTTCTGTCTCAACTCAAGTAAGAACTATATAAACATTTTCCTAATAATATTTTTTTTCATGCTTCAATCGCTGTGATATTGTGAAGATATTGTTTGTGAAGATATTGTTTGTGATTTGAAGAGAGATGGGATTATGTTCTATAAAGTCATGGTACAACAATCATACCCATTTTTCCATCCTCAACAAAAAATATGTTGAGAGGGATGAGCACGCTGAAGTAGAAGACGTCGATGTTGTTCTTCACAGCCACCTGGACACAGGTAAACAAAGGAGGTTTGATATTTTATATATTGGGTATAACAAGTAATTTACTGTCAATTCCCTGATAAAGAAAACACTCCCTGTACTCCGCATGCTTGTTCTGCACAGCTCAGATGTGCTGGGGTTTAAATTACCATCAGATTGCACCATGTGACGACAGAAATGACATAACATGCTTCGAAAAAAAAACTGTAGTCCAGCACAGATGCTGTTAACAGTTTTCTGTAGCTTTTAAATATTTTGCACTGCTGTTGAACCGGTAAGTGAGAGCATTTGTACCTGCAGATTATTGAGCGGGTCCATCTTCATGACAGGCCCAATGGTGTTAATAGGCAGAGAGACCTCAATAGTCTGGCTGGGCATCAGTGGAGTGTGAACGGGCAAAGGGCTAGTAGGGATCATCCCAAAACTACAGGAAGGACACAAACAAAAATCAAACACTGATGGTTTCAGTCCCTGTATTCAGTTAAATTAAGACACTCATTCGTCTATTTATGAGGTACACCTAGATAAACGACTCTAACACGGCACTACAACATCTATTGTTTCACAGAGATGTTCATTGATGGTAGTAAGATCATCTCACTGACCTGTTCTTGTTGAACTGGACAGCAAAGTCAGTCATGTGTTGCAGGGCCTTGTTGGTGAAGGTCATGTCCATATACATGTGGCCCTGGCGGCGAGAGAATGTCCCGGAGATTTCCAGTCCCTTGGCTTTCACTGCAGGGAGCCATATCTGGTAAAAGACAGGGGCCAGAGTAATCAGTCATTAACATAGTATATACACAACCATTTTACAACCATTACTGAGGAATTAATGAAGAAAAACATCAAAATAACAGCGGATTAAAAACAGTAATGATTTAATAAACGCATGACTTCCTCACCATGGAAGGTCTCACATTACTTTGTAGCTTTGTGTTTTATTGCGAGCGATGCGTCTGTTAAACGACTCATTGTGTGTTACTCATTATTCAAGTGAATTCTGAAGTTGTGTTAACTCACTGATTTGGCGGCTGTATGGCCTCCAGTGGTGTTGGCCATGCCAGTGGAAAGCTCAAACAGGTCGTTAAGGCCACTGCTGACAGCCTGAGGAGCCGGTGTGGGTGATGGAGCGAAAGTACTGGGAACAGACGAGGGGATGAAGTTCTGTCCAACCTAGTGCAATAAAACACACACACACACACAACCTAAGTTACCATCATTTCAGTAAGCATCATTGGCAACTTGATTATTGCTACAAACCTACAAAGAGAAGCACAATTTTAAGTCATGCGAAATGAAGAAACAAAAAAATATATACTATAGCAAGCAATTAGGCAAAGCTCTTTTGACAGTGTGGAAAAAGCTCAAATGTGAGGTGACTTTAGAGAAGCATATGATTTAGGGTATTTTAGCCCATTAATTACAAAGCTATAATGATAATTATGAGCACTGTCCAAATCATGCAAATGTGTTTTAGGATTTTGAGGGTCGTGATGGCAAACTTTCAGTCTGCACTTCCGAAAATACCAACAATAAAAGCTGACATGAAGTTCACTGTGATTGAAGTAAAGCAATTTCAAGTAAAGACTGTAACCCAAAAGGCTTGACGAAATCGTAACTACTCTGCTATAGTTTAGAAGGTTGTCAACATGTATAAATAGTAAATTGCACAGCTGGGAAAACCAGTGTGGAAGCTCAGGTTCTTCCACTTTGCAGCCTCAAGTTACAATCAATCGTTTGAAAATCTGAAATCAATTCATCGCAGTCTCATTATGTTCCACTCAGGAGCGGCGGCTGAGTCAAATGTGACACCTAGTGGTAAAAAAGTGTTTTTCCAGGAGAGAAAATGGTATAAAAACATGGTTAAATCATCTGTGTGGTCTTCTAAATCAGTGGTTCTCAACCTGTGAATCTGGGATAATTTTCCAGGGTTGCAAGATGGTGTTGCAGGAAAAAAAAGCATTAAAAATGCCAATGACATAATTTGCCACGGAACAGATTTTAGTGTGTTTGTAGGAGTCAAAGTGTGCCTGCACATGAATACTGTATCTGACAAGGGATATCCATCCGGTCACAACTGACCCGGAATGCAACAAAACCACAAGACCTGGAGCACATTGGACAACGCCTAGTTACTCAAACTAAACAATGGGCGATTGCAAACACCAACCTGATTATTCTTGGATGTCACAACTTGAAAAGGTTGAGAACCACTGTTCTAACTGAGAGTATAGAGTATAGGTGTGAGATAGAGAAGCCGGGTTTGAACACTTGAAGGAGTTAGTTTGAAAGTGTGGTGGGTTAAATTCAGTGAGCATGCAGCATGCAGACTGCCAAACAGAAGGGCTTGACTTACTGCTGGACTTCCCCCAACACCTCCGCCCAGGTCTCCCCCCAGCTACAAGAGAGAAGAGAGGCCCCCAAAGACAGCATCCAAACATCAGACAGACCAAAACACACAAAGACAGAGACAGAGACTTTCTTAGGAACCGCAAACCCATCAAGAGGAACCCTCATTTTATGGAAAAACAGCAACTCTGCATGGTATGTTAGACATTGAAGATATGACGTCAAAGAGTCCAGCAGCTTGAGGAAGTGAAAGTGACCATTAATACACCATGGCTTAACTTAAAAATCATAATTATTAACATGTCAATGTAACACATTTATTCAGGATTTAAAAATATTTCAAAAACATTTTGTGATATATCAAGTTTTCAGAGCAAAAATCAGGAAATAATTGAAGTTACAAGCATCCTAACAGGAACTCTGTAATCCCAAGAAAACAATTTAATCAAAATTTAATTTGAAAATAAGAAATGTGTTATTCAACAGAGATGAGAAAGCAGCAAGACGGCTCACTTGTTAGCCTTCCATCACCATCATCCGAGATCAGTCGGATCGAATTGGGAAATACAAAATGGTATTGCAGCAACTCTAATTGGTACGCAAACAAGAAAGCACAGAATGCTCACCAAACTGTCCAGGCCTCCTCCCAGAAGGTCGACCGCACCCATCTGCATGGAGGAGACCTGGGGCACATTGACTGGAGGGCCTATGTCCAGGTTCAGCAGATCACCCAGCAGGTCTCCCTGGCTGGGGATCACATGTGGCTGGTCTATGGCAGCTGCTGGCCCGCTGCTCACTGGGCTCTCTCCTGTATCAATGCTGTTATAGGAAAAAACGTAATACTGGTAAGGGACATTAAGTCGAACAGGTTGATATGAATTGATATTTTAGTGCTATTTTAAGGCTAAAACACAAAAATAACTTTGCAACTGACCTGCTGTGCTGCACAGGAAGGTGTTTCCGGTGGATTCCGTGGCTGCCCTCAACAAAGGCGCTGGGCGGTTTGTGATAGACCGAAGCCAGGGAGCCAATGTGGCAGATGAGCTCGTCCAGCAGAGTGGGCTCAATCAGGTCCGTCTCCTCTGAGATCAGGGGCTTCTCTGACAACACCACCTCCTTGGCAGTCACAGGGTCAGTGGACAACAGGCGCCAGTAAATGTAGCCCCTGTCACGCAGGTCAGGGTTGTCAGAGTCCTGCAGGAGCAACACACATGCGGTACGTTGTGTTATTCAGTTTCTTTTCCCATGTATTTAGTGGATAAATTAGATCTTAAGGACTACAGTGGTAGCTAACAGGTATTGATATGCAAAGGAAGGAAGCAAAACCGGGCTATGTACAAGCTTAAAAAAACATTATCCAGCAGTGAATATATAAATAACCTGCACTTCTCCAGAATAAAAGACAACACTCACCTGAGTGGCCAGGCTGAGGACCTGCTGAACCAACTCCTGAGTCTCTGATGGCTTCTTAAGGAACAGTTTCACAATGGCAGTCAGCAGAGTGAGCTGGACCTGTAAATAAAAGTACACTGTTATATTACGGTTATCTTCAGTGTACAATGCCTCCCAAAGTCCTCATCCTCACAGTGGGAGGAGGGGAGGGCTTACTCCACGTAGCCAGCATACTTTTCATCAATCATGACTGAAACCGAATGGACCCACCTGGGTGCTCTCATCATGGAAGCCCTCGAGGAAACTCTCCAGCAACTCGTCAGCGTTGTCGATCCTCTCGGCATACTCGCCAACAATCCAGATCATGGCAGCGCGAGCATCAGGCTCATCCAGGGAGTCCAGATTCTCACAAAGTGTGGCAATGATGCTTTCATACCTGAAGAAAACCAGTATCTCAATGGTCACCATGGAACTACTGTAGGGACATAGAGGTCACCTTCTTTTTGGAAAGTGCTGTAAATGCGATTGCTGACTCAGACTGAGTTGAAAACTGACTAGTTATCATGTAATGACGGGACATGTGAGGGCTTCATGGTCCTGATACAGTGAGCTAGCTCTTGTGAATTGCCTGGATGAACTTCGAAAGGAGATCTTCGAAGGGGTTCAGTGGGAAACATACTTGTTTGGGTACTTGCGGAAGATGTCCCTGATGACCACAATAGCCTCCTGAACCACGTAGTTGACCTTGGTCTGAATCAAGTCCAACAGAGTGCTGACACAGCGCTCAGCTGATTGCTGGAGAGGAGCGACAAGGATGAAGTGAATAAAGAGTCTTGTGCTGAGATGTACATGAGAAGACTTCAGCATTAGTGATTCTTTTCTTACCTCCACTTTGATGGCACAGCGTCCGATGGCTCGTACAGCCTTACGCACGAAGTCGACATCCACCTCTGTGGCATATTCCTTCAGTTCAGCCAGTACCTGACAGAGAACAGAAGGGAAATCATAATTGTTAGAGAGAGCCAAATTATCCTTCTCACAAAGCTTCCATGTACTGTTATCTCATATAAGATACCTGGGCAATGTTGGCCTGAGAGGCCAAGCGGATCATGATGTCCAGTTTCTCCAGTTTCACGTAGATAGGGTCGTTGTACTTGACAAAGAACACCTTGATCTCCTGCTTCAGGATCTCAGGCCTGCATACAAAGCAACACATTACACATTAACCTATGGGAAGACCTCGAGAAACAAGACACAAACAGTCAACAGTCAGAGGAAAATAAGTTTACAATTCATTATTCCAAAAAGCAAAAATACAGAATATTGCAGACGGCAGCAATATAGAATTCACTACAGCAAAAAATAATAAATAAAATATAAAATAAAAATAACTTCAGTTTATATAGCGCCTCTCAAGGAACCCAAGGAAGCCTAATACAACCCAGTGCCTGCTGTTGTGCTCACACACCTTTTCTGAACAATGAGATTGATGTTCCTCAGAGCCACGTACTGGACCTCCGGCTCTCCAGAGAGCAAGGTGACCAGTGGTGGGGATAACTTCTTCAGCAAGGTGTTGTAGTAGTCGGAGTCCTTGGGCAGCAGCTCCAAGAACTTCATCAGCACCTTGACAGCTGACAGCACCACTGCAGAGTTGGCGTGAGACAGCCGGGGAGTGACACGCTCACAGATGCTTTGTACGTGAAAGAGGGAGGGAAAGGTGAGAGTCAGTAAGGGATCAAGAGTCAGTAAGTGGCATTTTTCATTTTAAAAAGGAGAGTTGAGTTGTGATTGTGTAGGTCTTATGTCTGCTGTTGCTTTTAGCTTCTAAGCTTGCTAGAAAAAACAGTGGTGTGGGAGAAGCTCTCTATTGTATTTTAGATTTAATTTGAAATAAATCACACATTTACTTACTTACTACAACATTACCAGGGCAGACGGATCAGGGTGTGTGTAAACAGTATTCATAAAATACACCATACCCCACCATCCAAACGGGTCAAACAATCGCCTATTGTTTCTTAAATCTTCAATAGCTGATATTATGGCCAATTAGCACCAGCATACATCCCATACTTTAGTCATAGTGATTGCTACCTTTGGGCCTCACGCTCATCTTTGGGGTTGTAGTTGGACAAGCAGTCCAGGATGAAGATCTGTCCCCACTCTGTGCACTCGTTGAGGGCCGTCAGCAGCTTGTTGATGTTCTGGGGATTGAGGTCCAGCAGGTTGCTGTTGGGATGAGACTCGCTGATCTCAGATAGGGCAGCAACCGCATTGGCAACAACCTGAAGGACAGAGGTTGTTTGTGATTAGAACTCTCCGTCTCCAAGGGTTGCGAGGAGTGCAGTTCATCACTGCAATCCAAATATAACTCAGGCAAACTCAAATAAGGAGTAAAAACATTACATCAAACGTGATTAATGCAGCTTTAGAGCATCAGAGTGGGCAGATTTGTTGTTGTTATTCTACCTCAGAGCCACTTCTGCAAAACATTTTTGGAGGCAAAAACTTCCCTCTGTTGTATGAACATTTTTATTGGAAGCAACAGAGAGCAGTGGTACTAAACCTGACACTGAAATGCATACAAGCCTCACCTAATCTCAGAAATATCCCAGTTACACTGTGGAGTTTAACCTTTGACACTGATTGTGTTGATGACACACATCGTCGTTCCGTGACTGTCTTGGCATGAAATCAAAACCTAAGAAAATAAGGCTCAGGTTGAAAAGGACGACACCTACCATGGGATTTGAATCAGCAATGAGATCTCTCAGGGAGTCCAGGAAGCCCTGGTCCTCCACCATCTGGGCATTGATGTCATGAAGTTTAGCCACACAGACGGCCGCCGTCTTCCTTACGTATGGATCCTCGTCCTTCAGGCATTTTCTCAGCGGCTCACACAGGTACTCAGTGATCTTGTCAACCCGGATGCAGCCCATGGTACGGACAGCCAGAGCCCGGATCAGAGGGTTGGGGTCCTCACAGTCCTAGAGGGAGAGACAAAGAGGCATTGCCACTGTGACCCAAAAGCCAAATTCCATCATTTTCTATGAATAACAGTTCTAAGGCCATAAATGTATCCTTTGTGTTTTTAGCAAAAGCATCCAGCTGATTAAGGTTTGATAGCAGTCATAACTGATATAGATTTGGCTACAGACTTAAAGGTTATTCTAATGGTATAATCGTACATACTGGTACAATTTCTAAAATGTCCAAAAGGTACAACTGAATTAATTTTAGAGAGGTGCTGTATTTTGATTCAGGAGTCAGGTGCACATTCTTGTCATATCCAACAGTTGGAAAAACATAAAATCTATAATTTACTCCCAAATATGACATCATACGCAACCAAAAAAACAAATTAATTAAGGGACTTGCCTTGACAAAGCTGTTGACGGCCATGATGGCCATGTCGGGCTGGCTCTTGGCGTAGTTCATTAAGTAGAGGTAGACCAACTTCTTTAGTTCCAGGTTGTCGGTCTGCATGCAGTTCACCACATCTGGGAACAAAGAACTGACAGCAAAGCAAGACTCAGTCAGTTTACATAATGAGGCTATCAAGGCTGTTTCTTTCATTTGTTTACATCGTGAGCAATGTGATAAACAAGTCACCCAAAAGCCCAATATATACTATTGCAGAAGTGCTTAGACAATCTGAAAGCTCTCTTTACAAAACACAAGTCCAGATTTGCTGTCCGATTGGCCAGATGTGCAACAGTATTAAACTGGGCAGAGCTCCAAGTGCTCCACAAACGGTTCTCCCCACATTCCTAACATTCCTACGTCTGTGTTTAGTTTTCACTTTTAAAAACCTTTTAATGCTTTTGCAGTTCCTTCTGGCGTTTCCCTCAAAGTATTGCCTAATTCGCTTGACCGCTTACAATTGGAAGCACTCAGCTATCAATGAAAGTAATTGGACCTTGCATTTAGTTTCACTTCCTGAGCAGAGTCAAAATAGTTCCAGGAATCGTCACCAAAGTAGGTTGAGTTACGTCCAATGACTTTCCTCTGGCCTCTTGTTGGAAGGAGGAGTAGCTGGCTGCAGCGTGCAGAGCGGGGCTTGGTTCAACGCCAAATGTTTAAATCCACACGTCATGATTTTTACTATGATTTCATAGCATCAAACGACAATCAACATATTACCCAGCCCATTGGTGTGGGGTTTTTGATTATTATTTTGGCCAGTATGGCTAAATTGCATCGATTTCTGCAATATATGATAGTTAACAGAAGTGGAGAACACTGGAAGCATAAGCAGATCCTGCAACAACAGCTACACATTACTGTGGAAGTGAACCTGATTCCAGCAGCTTAATCTTGTGGGGGAGATTTACAATAGTGAAGATTGCCAATTAAAACTAACACACTTGAGCAATTATAGTCTGGCCAAGTTTCGATGTGCTGAAATAATACAATCGGTTAGTAATTGATAAACTAGACCAGTTTTAAATAAATACCTGACATCCTTGCCAACAGTCATGGCAGCAATGACCTTCTTTACTGCCTCTTTTCTCTTCTCCTTCTTCTCATTGTTCAGCTCAGCCTTCAGTTCAAAAATCTCCCCTGTAAGACAAAAAGAGTGTTCAGCATCGTTTAATGTATTGTCAGACATTGTGAAATAGATGATTTCTGACTCATGATTAGTTCAGCACCATTTCCTTCCTTACTCACCTTTCTTGTTTGTTGTGAAATATTTGGAGTCCGTCATGGTTGTGGTCCTTTAAGTCTGTACGAAGAAATTCATACATAAATTATTTACTTTAACCATCCCCAATGTCTCTTTTGACATAGAATGAGTTAATTCAAAGTCCATTTGTTTTTACTGTCTCTGTTCTGTTACCATGTGCCATAATTATGAAAACATGTTAGTTCATCTGCTCTGCCTCCAATGTTATCTGATTTTTTTTAATGAACATTTATATTATCTGCAATTTATAGATTTTAATTGGATTCAGTCTGGATTTGAATACAGGGTTGAAAGATTGACAACAACACTGGTATATTGCCTTTTCCAGTATTCATATAGATGACTGTGCAGTTGCATAGCATTTACTTGCATCCGTTTTTTAATTATTCTGCAGATCTCAAGGTTGCATGCTGTTGTATGAAAACTGAAACACATACCCTTGATGTTTTAGATCCTTACTGACATAAGTATGAGGGAATAACACTATATGGTTAAAAGTATGTGGACACAATAAGTGAGTTCTTCTGCCTTATGCAGGTGCATAACACGAAAACAGAGCCATTTAAATGACAGACATCTGCAGTAGAAGAAGTGTGGCTGTGCTCAGTGACTTTCAACGTGGCACTGTCACAGGATACCATCTTTCCCACAAGTCAGATTTCTGCCCCAGTCAGCTAAAAGTGCTGCTATTGTGAAGTAGAAATGTCGTGCAGCAGCAGCAGCAGCAGCAGCAGCAACAGCAACAGCAGCAGAGCAGCAGCAGCAGCACAAGCTTGCAGAGGGGGACTGCCAAACCTTAATGCTATAGCAGCATAAAATGATATTTTAGTTCCCCACCTCAACAACACTGTTGTAGCTCAGTGGGAGCAAGTAATCCATAGCAGATTCCACAATATTGTTAATTAGTGCTTAACGTTAGTTGCAAATTCCTTTGCAGATTTAGATTATTGATAATTAACGAAATACAAATCAACTACTAGATAATAATACCAGCTACAAAACGGGTGATGTTTGGATACTAATGCTTTTGTAAACTAGTATTTCAACACTGTTATTGTTAGTCAACGTGTAATAGCGTAGTACTTCTTCCACCACTGGTGTCCACATACTTTTGACAAAGTAACGTCAACTATAGACATCAGGTTTGCACATTCAGCGCGTCCAATGGAACCCGATAGTATAGGTGAATTGCGTTTTACCTGCAACCATAGGCAGCACAATGCGTTAAATGCGTAGCGTACACGTATTTAGCTAACGCTACTTCCCATAGCTTTAACGTTAACTGTAACGCTAGCTGTAACGTTGACGTCAATGTCATCCGTTCGCTGGTTAAACTACCGCTAAACCTAAATGAGTTGTGACATTTCCGATAACGCTCCGATGACGTGATAACGAGTGACTGTGGTTTGACCTCTCTCCGACGTCAAGGTAGCTAACGTTACAATTATCTCGACACACGGCGGTTTCACTTTGCCTACGTTAGCTTGCTACGATGCTAACGTTAAATGTACCAGTTTAACGGTTGGCGCTAAAGCTACCTCTGGACTAGCGATGCTAGCTCGTTAAAAAAAACAACAAACTAACGTTATAAACGGCTATGTTGTATCCGGCATCGTTATTCGGCAAGCAGTTTCTCACTCGGCTGTGACTTGTAATGTAACAGCTTTAAATCTGACGTCTAAACAGAAAAAAAGTGATCAGCGGCCCAGTTCCCATTGCTGCTTGCTGACAGGGAGCTCTGTTATTAACGTTAACGTGCGTGACGAGCTGCCCAGCTGACCGGTCGCCACGGAATCACACAAAGATAGCAATAACGTTATAGGAATGTTGAACTGCTGAATGTTTCCGATACCTGATTGAGTGTATGTCTGCGGGAGGTGCGGGTGCAAGACGCAGGTTGGTCCCTTCCTTTTGCCTGGTTTGAGGAAGATGGAGAACGGGGATTGCGATGGTGCGTTCACTGTCATCGGAAACTGGAGCACTTCCCTCTGGAGTGGAGACTGTAATTTGACCGACCCCAATGCTTTATAGACGACAAAACGTTAAATGGTTGGCTAATAGTGAAGGTGGCACTCTATATGCAGGCCTATGTAATTGGCCGGACACACCAAACGCAGCAAGGTCATAAGGGATGACAGTGACATCACCAATAATCGACTGCATATGGATGATGTGGACAGATAAATCATCTCCGTTGCCGTTTTCGTAGAAAAAAAAAACACTTTAAGAGCTGCATCTAAATTGCGATTTTAGTTTTATATTCAAATACAACGAATTTTAGGCGTGACTGGTAACGGCACCAGAATTTCCCACAGCATTGAACGTTGCAATAGAGGACAGATTTAATTCACTGACAGTTGAATGTTTGTAGCTGCATTTTCAAAGTTATTAAAGAATATAGTGAAGGAAAGTGTAAGTAACATAAAACAGAAATACTCAAATAAAGCACAATTGTAGACAAAAGTACAGTGCTTAAGTAAGTTTACTTTTTTTGCTATTACATAATGTATAATGCAGGTATTATTTTCTATGAAATTTGACGGAAAGTTGCAATAATCACAATGCAAAAAAATATGCAAAAATAATGGTTGTAGTTCATATAAAAACGTTTATATTACATCAAATATGATTCTATTTGAAATAACCAATGGGAAATATACAATCCAAATGTAAAAAAAGCATTTTATTTTCTGTTCCATCAGTTTTCACAAGCCTCACTGCATCTATAACTCTAAAAAAGACCCTTTTTACTCAAATCTGAGACAAAGAGTGACTGTACAAAGAATTCAATGCATGGTGATACAATACTTACTACCCGACCCTGCCCGGTTAGCTTTGCTTACAAAGAATAAATAGCAATAAGACACTGATTTCTTCTCCCTGACTCATCATTATACATCATAGTCCTATCATTAAATGTGCAATATTTTTAAATGGCAACTCATAATTGCTGGTAATGTCAGCATCGCTAACATTCTACATAGTAGCTGTAAGCCCTTTGGTAGAATGACAGTCCTTTTGTAGAACTATGCAGAGGATTCAAATGGGAGTTGGGAGGTGGTGTTGACAAGGTCTCTGGGAAGACTTTCTCGGGCCTCTTGCATCTTTTTCCTGGCCCTCTGGAAGGCCTCTGGAAATCATTTATTGAAATTGTTTAAACTACAAAGTTAATAATGTAAAACAAATCATTAATAGATAATGACAAACTCCAACTTATTTCGCACAAAGTAGATCTAAATCAAAGTGAAACTGAATAACTAATTCTGAGGGAATGTCTTTACCCAGGATGGTGCAAACAGCTCCTTGCTGACTAAATCCTCCCAGCTGGTCAAAAACTTTCTGCCTTCTCTTCTTTAACATGGTGGCATCAACAAAGGCCCTGAAACATAACAACATGGATACACTAAACCACACAGACACTTTACAGAATATTATGATAAATAATTGTGATGAATGAAATATTTGACATTAAGTCTGTACACAAACAAGTACTGAGGTTGAGAATAATCTCGACACCCACAAGGTGCACTTACCTGGCTTGCTGGATGCAGTGCAGGTTAAAGACGACACTTCCTGTGGTTTCAGTGCAAAAGCCAAAGCGACTCAGCCTCTCTCCCTGCAGCCATATATGGAAGAATAAAACAAAAAAAAAAAAAAAAATACCAACAGTATCATTAATAACAGCATGAGCATGGACATAAAAAAGTGCAGATACCAAAATATTCAGAGTATGTGGTCAAATGTATCAGGAGGGAAGTGTTTACCAAGAGTCAACAATGTGTCTGTGTGAACTAAAACTAAATGTGACCAGAGCTGTGTTTGTTCACAAGAAAACTCCACAGGGTATAAGAAACTGTATTTTTACAAAGACATTAGACATGGTATAATTTATGCAATGGAAAATAAATATTATAACATATATATATTTACTCTCTCAGGAGCTTCCATACTACCTTGAAAGTCCCTGGTATTCTGACATAGCTGTGGTCTTCAAGCTCTGGAGAACCTCCAATAAAGAAGCGCCTCAGTGCAGAGACTGTCCCCGTCTGAAGGGGTCTCCACGTGTGGCATGTTATTGTATGTTTTCCTGAAACACACAAAAGTGCACACACAAAATGCTTTGCTTATACTCCTCTACTTTACAAAATCCCTGAAAATAAAGAAGTCAGGTATTAAATGTTTTATCATGAAACAAAGGTTGGCTATCCTGCAAACAATTTGATGTCAAAGAAAAAGTCAAACATTTGATCGTTCAGCTTCTACTATGGCAGGAATCTGCTGCTTTTTGTTTTCTCTATTAATAACATAAATGAACATAACTGTTACAACAACATCACAGTGTACACATCATACCAGGCATGGCTGGAAAAAGCAGAAAGCCATAGCCTTCAGTTCGATAGCGTTGCCAGGAATCCAAAGAAAGAACCTTGAAGTAGATCACTGGCCACTGGGGAATTGCTTCTGAAATAAGTAGAAAACTAACGCATCAGTCAAATCTCCTAAATGCAGTGCTATATTATTAACCTAAACAAAATCATTCACATCTAGCTAATGCTACATTCCATGGCTGATACTAACCCTCACTCTCTTTTTCACACATGTAGAAAGCCTCGAAGCTGAAGGGGTAACTGAAGAAAGCTACATTTTCCTGTTGGCAGAGAAAATACTGAGGGTTTAACAAATCTTCCCAGCCACCCCCTGAAGTTGTTCACCAGTCACTTGTACAGTATACACACCTTTCCTAATGTTTTGGCCCGGCAGGTCTGCGTAACCCCTGAGAGAGACTGGAATGGCAAGCTGGACCAATCTTAAAACACACAGGAATAATGCAAGTTGAAGTACAAGCATAAACATCACAGTGTGAATCTTGTCATATACTGTATGTGACTTACTGTTCGGAAGTTCCATGAAGAAGTGGATGTATAAGTTATCATATTCAAAGCCTTTGGCTGAAACTGGATAAAGAGAAGAAGGAGATTTAAATGCCAAATTATGTTAGACATAAATCCCATAGATATATAGAGTAGTGATGACCACAGCTTTCTCACCTATCTCTCCATTCATCAGGTAACGCAGAACACCTAAAGGAGGCTAAGGGGGAGAGATATCATCAGTGCAAAAGCATTTGCCACAGAGACCACAATAAAAAGCATTAAAATAGTTAGTTACGATTTAGTTTTCGTTTGAATATTAATGTTGGAGCAATCATTAATGAAGTCATTTTCGAGCAAAGATCTCAAAAGTGTTGGTTCCGGCTTCTGAAATGTGAGGATCTGCTGCTTTTTGTTGTCATATATGACAGTGGTCGGACAAAACATGCTATTTGAATATGTCAGGTTTGGTAAGCTATAGAAAGGTCAGCCGATAAAAAAGGTTCTGCAAAAAATGACTTACCATTTCAAAGTCCTGTCCAACGAGGCTACTGAGGTACTCCTTGTGTCGTACGTACAGCTAGAGACAGAGAAAAGGGAATATGTCCATTATTGTTTGACTCCATAGAATGGAATATGGTCTTAAGCAAACATGATGGAGATTAACTCACGTCTTTGTACATGTTCTGCTCCCTCTCTTTTTCCTCTGGTTGCATGGCTGTGCATACATTATCCACAGTGAGACGCCAAACTTCTCTCTTCTCCCCCTGTGTTACAATCCTGCACAACAACAACAACACCAGACAGTGTTTCCTTTCATTTGTCCAAAAACATGCATCCCTTTCTCCTCACAATACAACTAAGCGTGGCTAACTAATACATTTCCATGAGTTATTTTAAAACATACATCAGTACTGGAGCCACAAACACTCTCCTCCCATCTTGTCAACTTGCCTGTAAGGCTCGTTGCCTTTGTTGAAATCAGGTTTTACAATGACTGTTCCATTGCCATCTGTTTTTATGGTTACCAGCACATATTCATTCTCTTTCTGGCCCAGTCTGAGAAAGCAAAGACACAGAGAGAAAATCATCACAATAAAACCACAAATCCACATGTAGATCTTTAATTTAATACCACATGGCACATTATTGATAACATTAAAGGATGAGGATGTTTCCATGTTTTTTTCCATGCAGCAAGTCAAACCGTCACGTGGGACAATAAAGAGTGAACTGAATGGAAATGAGGCCTTACCTTCCTGGGGGGGCCAAGTCTCCCATGATGAGCATGGTCTGCATGGCATTATTCACCACGTGACTGTTCTTCACAAACTCCTCTGTGGGCTCCCAATTGATGATCTTTGACTTAGGGATACTACAATCACTGTAAAATACACCAGACCATCCTATCACATGACTGTAACGAATATTTAACATTAAAAAAGACCATCTTTGGGGAATAATAAGCATCTTTGGATGAAAGTTTTTAAGAAATTTGATCCTAACTGCACTATCTTTACAAAATGTAATGCATGTAGTGTACGTTCGACAGACATGAAGTTAGTTACAAGGGGAGACTAATTGTGTGCATTTTGATCCCCATGAAAGATTGTCTGGGTTATCAGTCCATGAAATAAGTGACTTCACTTACATGGTACGTCTCTCCTGTCTTCTGTGTCTCACGCTCGCCATCCTTTCAGCCAGGAATGTGGGCCTGGATTTATTTGTGGTCAATAAGTCAGCAGAGTGCTGTTTTCAGGATGAAAAAACAACAGACTAAAACACAGTTATAGACAAGAATTGAAGAATCCTGCTGCACTGACAGCCCTAAATGGTTTGTGTGTGAAACCAAAGTTAAACTAACTATTAGTAATATATCACAGTCATCACAAATATAAAGACTGACTGAAAGGAGTTTCAGTTGTTAACTCTTCTACAATGAAGCCAGATGTGGCAGTAAGAATGTCTGCTTTCATGACAGGGAGAAAAAAACTTAAAAAGCTTCTGTATTCATACATGTTTTCAATCTTAACCCACCATTATTATGTATTATTTAGACATATTTCATAACAAATTATCAATTTGAAGGTACCCGAGGAACAGTGATCACTGAACACCAAAAAGTGTGCAATTACTTGAGCTTCATGTATGTATGTGAAAATGTTTTTTTTTTCACAATATAAATAAAATATTTTAAATATTGTTTTTGAAAACTATGTAGAAAATATTATTGAAATATACAAAAAATCTTCATGAAAAAGTCAGGAAAATATATGTGGAAAATCATGCTGTAA
The DNA here is from genome assembly GCF_963514095.1 of Eutrigla gurnardus. NCBI lineage: Eukaryota > Metazoa > Chordata > Actinopteri > Perciformes > Triglidae > Eutrigla > Eutrigla gurnardus. The sequence continues at coordinate 23,740,485 of NC_139938.1, forward strand.
TGTGAAATTTTGGATGATGGCGTTGACAATGTGGGATACAGCTGAACCTACCAGTTGGTGGAATGGAAGTCCACTTGTGTAGCGGTCATGATCCGTGTATGTGAAAATCCTGTGATTACGTCGGCCCTTGGCCTTGTTCAGGGCTTTGACTTCTGTGTGGTACTGACGGTCCAGAGGGGTCTGACAAACTGCCTCATTCTGGAACAGCTCCATCTCATACTGGGACCACAGACAGGGAGGCATGATAGTGAGGAGGTGGAGTAAAATTAGCTTTTAAACTTGATCTTTAACTTGTTTCCAATCATTATAATATGTAACACTAAGCACTACCTGACTGAAGAGTTTCTCCTGCCAGCCCACCACCAGCTCCTCCTCATTATCACCTGGAGTGAGAAATGTTTAGTTATTAAAATGTGCTTTGAAGGAAAGATCTTCTCCAAAAATGTGTAGTTAAATACAAGTATTAAATAATGTTGATTTGTTTGATGGAATATTACTTTCCGTGGGCTGCAGAACAAATAAAGACAACAGGCCAAATAGCCAACTTTTCACAATGTCAAGACAAAAAATTGCTTTGAGTAAAAGGCTTACTATTAGTTGCCAGCATTAAACCAACAAGTACTGATGAGTTTGAAAGTCTAGCAGGCAAATGCATGGAAGTGTAAAAACTGTAACTGTCCAAACTGAACATCAACTTCAACATCAGTCCTTCTCCCGGCAGTAGCAATAATTGTACCTATCTGGCCTTGTGAGGTGAGGGTTTCCAGTTCCATGGCTCCTCGGTCTTGCTGGGACAGAACTTGCTGCTGGAGGTGCTTAGAGAGTGCTGCCGTGGAGGTCATCCTCTCTATACGCACCCTAAAGTGGGGGAAACACGTTTATTTTACCACTGCTAAGTGTCAACTCTAACTGTATATACTGCATCACATTCTGTAGGATAATGTGTTGGTTCTGTTCTGTGAGAACCATGTATCTCTAAAAAGGATAATTACTGACCTTATTCTCAGGTTTGTAACAGCATCCCGGGACCGATACACGGCTTCTCCGGTGTCTGTGTTCCAACTGTCTGCCATTAATGCGAAGTTAATATCCAGCAAGTAAACATTCGAGAAACGTTAGCTCCTCGACGGGTAGCTAGGCTAGCTCGTGTGTTATCTTGCGTAAGCACACGCACTTAGTTTCTTTTTATTCTGTTTTTGTACTCGCGACAACATACAATGTATTGGCTAACTGCTTGGAGCGATTCCAAGGGTACGCGACAAGACAGTCGGTGAATTAACGGGTGTTGTAAGTAGCAGCTACCACGAGAAGCTAACTAGCTTTCAGTATAATCCAGGCAAATAGTTGTCGTTGCCATAGAGATAATAGTAATTCTTCTTCGTTGGGTTTTAGGCGGTTCACAACCTCGCTTTGCACGAGCGTTTACCGCCATCTATTGGACCGGAGACGCTACAAGCGGTAGCTGTATATGAAATCGCCAGAAGGTGGCGATGTGGTCGCAATTTGTCATCAAATAAAAAACGAAGAATAAGACGGGGGATGAGGCTCCAGTCGCTGACATCTCGGAACCAATCACACCACCTGGCGGGTCCTCGGTTGTTGTTGTGCTGACCTGTCACACTTTTATAAAACATCATAACGTTACTGTGTGAACGCAGCATGTCGTCGTTTGTGACTGAAGTGCTCGCCAGCTCTGGCAAACTGGAGAAAGAGGACCTCTCCAGTAAAATAAGCAAAATGTCGCGCAAGGTGGAAGATACGAAGGTAATGCACTAGCTAGCATAGCATTAGCTACGCACAGCTAAGTAAAGTTTGAACCAGCGTTAGCAGTTAGCGCTAGCACATGAAAGGCGTGATACTTCTGTGGTCGTTAGCTAGATTTTTACGGTGTATGCTGAAGTAACACGCGCCTACAAATAAACCCACACCATTCGCTGAAACTATCCAGCCAGCTGAATATAGTGCATTTTCGTTTGAAAGACTGTTAGCATACGTGGTGCAGACTCAGTGGTGACATCTGACTACGTGGCTCTATCATCATATTCAGGAAAATTATGCGACATTATTTATATCCCCTCCTTTTAATAATCATTATGTAAAATAGTAACAATGTTGAGGTTTGGGCTGTTGGTTGATCAAACATTGTTAAGGGGACACTTGGCACTTAGCATCTGTCTAATTTAATACAGCCGAATGAAAGAAAAGAAAGCCTTTTTAAGTCAAATACATGAAAACCGTAAGTAAATAGTAGATAATGTGCTTAAAAATCAGTTGTGCTGAATTATGCTTTGTGCATGAATGTTGTGTATGGATGTTGTCACAACACTTTATCTCAACTCTATTTTCTTCACGTTTTTTTTAAATAGGAAGAAGTATGTGACATGATTAACAAGAGGTATAGTGACTTCCTCCCTAGTCTTCAAGGATCTGAGGAACTAATGGTTCAGGTTGCTGAGGTCTCCAAAGAAATGGATTTGCTCAAAAACTGCATTGAGACTGAGGTATGTCTGAAATTGTCTAAATTAAAGCTATGCTTAAGCCAAGTTACATTGAGGGGGTTTAACTAGTTTTTAACCATTGGGTGTTTGTGTATGTGGACACAGGTGCAGCAGAATATCCACGTGGCTGTGACCGAGTATGCAAAGCTGAAGCAGCAGCTGGAGAAAAACACTATCGTCATAAAAATGCTTGGACACCTAAAAGAGGTATATCATACATGGCAATTTGTTAGGTAAAATATAATGCAATATGTCAAATTAATGTAATCAAATGAATTATATCAAGGATGGCTTCAATAGCCAGATTATAGCTGTTACTAGAGTTACATTAGCAAAGAAGTAATGGTATTTGAGCATCTATAAATTGCATGTTTGAATGTTTCTTTGGCTGTCATATCTTCTGTGTGACTCAGTTTCACAGTGCAATGGATGGGTTCAACAAAGCTTTGGTGGACAAGGAGTATGTTGATGCAGCCAACCAGCTGAAAAGAGTAAGAGCTGCTTATGCTGGTCACTTCTGTACACAAGAAATCTATTGCATGAATGTGCATTCAGCGTTTTTCCCCACTAAAATGTTTTCCATATCTGTTATCTAAGGATAGAGGCTGTCCTGTACAGATTTTCAAGCCCTTTGAGGCACATTTTTGATTTGTGGTATTGAGCTACATAAATTAATTTCATTTGACAATAAACTGTTTTTAAGTGCATGTTGACATAGTGAGTGATACTGATTTAACTTTCTTTTCAGGCAAGGAACAGTGTGGATTCACTAAAGAGCTGGAAGACTTCCCAGCTGCCACTGCTCAGTGCTCTCAGCTCAGAGTTGACGGTGCAGAGGGAAAACTTAATTTATCACCTGGGAGATGAATGGAAGCGCCTCGTCGTCTGGAGGTTACCATCCTCAAAGGGTGAGACTTGTCTCAGAAAAACTTTTCAATCTGTCAGCTGGGTTACTAATACAACTATATGAAGTGTACTCTGTTCCGTACTTTGCTGAGTTTGAAGTTTTTGCGACAAAAGGTTATTTCATCAAACAAAAGAAGCCAAACTTTTCAAATACAACAGCGTTCAGTTATGTCTTAAAGGTGCAAGAGACTTACTACTGAGAATTGCTTTTCTTCTTAACAACATCTACTTGTAGATATACATGTGATACTGATTATTCTGGGGTTCGTGCAGACTGCAAACCATTTGACTCTAGTTTTAGTCTTGACTGTTGGATGTGTACCACCAGAGCCTGCAGGTCTGAAGTCCTTCCTCAAGGTAGAGCTGGACCTGAGCCATGCCTGCAGAAACGATGGTGAAGCAAAACCACCTGCCTTGCTGCGCAGTGTCCTGCAAGCTCTGGCAATCCAAGGAGACCTTCAGCACAAGATCAAACTCTTCAGTAAGAGCACCGTTAAATAAACAGTACTTGCATTATCAATTAGAACTCTTTTCATACCTTCTGGACCACATTTTCTTTTGAGAAATGTGGCCAACATTATGTCCTGAGGGGATCGGTTGTTGTCGTTCAGGTCAGGTGCTGTTGAAGACCATGTTGAAGCCATTGGTGATGTACCCGTCACTGTCGGTGAGGGTAGCAGAGCAGCAGGCTGAGGGAACCACCCTGGCCTTGCAGTGTTTGGAAGAGAGCCACAAAGAGAGATCCACTCCTTCACAAGTCTACAGCAAACTGCTCCTGGTGCTCAGGACACTGCACTCACACCTGTTAGGTACAGTATGGCTGGGCCCGAATAGAGATGATGATGTATCATATTCAATGTCACTGTGTTTATTTTTGTTTGTTTTTCCAGATGTCTCCATTGGTGATAAAAATCTCTCCGCTATCTTGGGGGAGCTGATTTGGGAGGAAATTTCCCAGTGCATCATCCATGAGTGTCTACTCTACTCCATCCCCACCAACAGCAACCAGCTGGAAGAATACAACACTGTATGGATTATATCGCAGTTTGTATCATATAACTATGGAACGCATGCAGAATTCCATTTTTTACCAAGTGTATTTTTGTCATATGCGTTCAAGGTGATCAAGGAAACGGAGGAGTTTGAGAAGTCTCTAAAGGAGATGCAGTATCTGCAGGGTGATGCCACAGACCTGCTCAAATATGCCAGGGATGTAAACTGTCACTTTGCCAGCAAGAAGTGCAAGGATGTCATTGTGGCGGCCCGCAAACTCATGACCTCCAAGATGCACAATACCGTCAAGGTACGTGTGAGCTCAGTATGTGGATGAATGAACTGGAGACTGGAGATTGATTCAGTTGCTAAAGCAGGAAATTGAAAATGTTTTTGTAGAAAAAAAAGCTACTATTAGTCAGAGGAGAAGATAGTCCTCAATGTTGAAGCCTTTTCTCTCATAAAAATGAAACAGAATATAGGCGTACTTCTGTTCAAGCAGAATTAAAATCCTAGATTTTTGCAGCTTCTTCTTTCTGTTCATCAGTCACATACTTGCTCTTCCCTTTGTCGGGTTTTTGAAATCTTTCACAATGATTTTTCTTCTTGGCAGTTAGCGTTTTTGGCTGCCTGCATTTTGACATTGGAAGATGCATTGTTACTCGTCAGGAATTTATTTTATTATATGTTAACGCCAAATTGTCGCAGGATTAACTTTTATTGCTAAAAGACACGATAAACAGACTTGCTGTTTATGCTTGCTCGTCTTGCAGCATTGTTGCTTCAAATAACCCATAATGCAACATGATTTAATTGGATGCTGGGACAATTAAATCTGTGACCGTTTTAGTGTGATACAGATGTTTATTAATATTTTTGGCTTCCTGTAGCCCTTTAAAATAAGGAGATCTTTACAGGGCAACAATGTCCAGGTGCTTTTTGTTTGTCTTATAGTCCGTTCCATTGTTTTTCCAATCTTTCTCTGTTAGATCACACCAGACTACAAGCTGCGTCTTCCCAAGCTGCCTGCTCCAGCCTCAGAGCTGAATTTGAAGATAAAGACCACAGAGGACGAGATGACAATGGAGAACCGAAAGCAGCTGTCTGCGTGGAGTCTGTGTCTGCCAGCCTGTCGCATCAGCGAGTCGGTGCAGCAGCTGATGGAGCTTGCACTCAACACCCTGTGTGAAGCCGTTGGAAGCTCCACACAGTGGTATGTTACAAAGACTTCCCTGACAGTATTTTCATATGCTGGAAGGCGTTGGCATCTTGTGGAGATCGTCTTTGGCTCACAGCACTGTTGCTGTAGTGGGGGACTTAAGGCAGTGACTCAAAAATCCGATCACCACCATCATACTAAATAAATGTAATTAATCTTCCTGTTGTTGCTCTTTTCAGTGCATTACAACTCTTCTTCACCGTCAGAAACATCTTCCAGCTGTTCTACGATGTCGTCCCGACATACCACAAGTAAGGATGTCTCCATCATCTCACATAGAGCACATCAGAACCAACACATTTTCCCTGAAGGTATGAATGATTTCTTCCCTTTTCTCTGCTACTCCATCCAGGGAGAACTTGCTTAAGTTCCCTCACCTGGCTGCCATCCAGCACAACAGCTGCATGTACCTGGCCCACCACCTGCTCACCCTGGGCCACCATTTCATAGCTCACCTGCCACTGCCTCTCAGCGACGGCGTCGCAACATTTGTTGACATGGTGCCCGGATTCAGGAAACTGGGTAAATCATTTTCAAATCTACATTCATGATCCACAGAAAACAATCAACATTTGTTTTGGTGACCACCACTGAGCCAATATTTCCACTTCAGCATTCGGAATATCAACATCCGATCTGCAGATTGCCATGAAATATGCTCAGCACCCCTTTGTCATTTCCCTCCAGGTGCCCAGTGCTTCTTGACACAGATGAATGTCCAGAGAGCTGAACTGTTGGAGAGACTTTCCACCGCTCACAATTTCTGCAACCTGGATGATGAAGATAATTACATTGCAGCCAGTAAAGCAGTGAGACAGGTAAGACAGGAAATAAAATCTAACTGCCATTCAGCTCTTCATTGTGAGGCTGCATTGCTCTCCAACGTTCAAGCTATATGTATGACTGTATGAGGAGTCTGGGTTTATATTTCAGTCATGCATTGCTCCGCACACAAACCGTGATCATCTGTTTGCTTGATTGAAGGTCATCCATCAGTTGAAGCAGTTGGGCACAGTGTGGCAGGATGTCCTGCCAGTGAGCATCTATTGCAAAGCCATGGGCAACCTCCTCAATACAGCCATCACAGAAGTCATCGCCAAAATCATGATGCTGGAGGTTTGTCCTTTAAAAAAAAAAAAAAAAAACTATTTTTCACTAAAACGGTATCACTAAATATTTCAAAATCATATACTGTCATGCATAAACGTATGGAATTCACAATATTACATTATTGATGCTTAATAAGGATTGAATTGATCATTTTCGACGTCTCCAGGATATTTCCTCTGAGGACGGGGAGCACCTCCACACTCTGTGCCAAACCCTCATCGAGGAAGGTCCGCTTGTCTTCATCCCTCTGGCCGAGGAAAACAAGAACAGGAAGTATCAGGAGGAAGTGCCTCTCTACGTGAGGAAGTGGAGTACCTTCAAGGAGCTGGTCATCGTGCTGCGGGCCAACCTGCAGGAGATAGTCGACAGGTAGGTTTTAAAAAAAGAAATGTATCAGAAGATTCTCTTCAGGCTTGTTCTGCTCGTTTCCTAAAATGTGCCTACAGATTCTGGACTTTTATCAACTAAAGTCAATAACTGATGTATCGGTATGTCAGGTGTTCTGTTTTATAGTTACATTACCCTTTATGTTTCCCACTAGCTTCAAACTTGCACACTTTAAATGTTGCAGTAAGCGTGAGACTGATTTTTATCAAATAGTGGCCATAATTGAAGCAGCTAAGGTGAAGACAACCGAACGTATAGTTCTTAGGTTGCAATACAACTCTTTGTCCTGACCTTTGTGTAAGTGCCTCTTAAGCGTTACACAAAGGGCTGTTGGTTTCCACACTTTCGTTTTCCTTTACTGTGTGTGAAATTGGCTGACTCTGTGATTCCTCTCCGCAGGTGGGCTGACGGTAAAGGTCCGCTGGCCTTGGAGTTCTCCAGTCTGGAGGTGAAGAATCTGATCCGAGCCTTGTTTCAGAATACAGAGAGGAGAGCTGTAGCTCTGACCAAAATCAAATAGATACTTCAAGCGAAAGAAAGATACTATAGCACTTTTTCCTCTTGAGGAAAATATAATTCACGCCTTTATTCATTTCGACTAACGTGTGTTGTTCCATCGTTGCCCAGTCTTATGGAGGTGCTGTGACTGGGGGTATAAGCTGGTTGTAATCAAACTGTAGGGTATGTCCTTCTCAACATTCAGACTGCAATTAGTCCTGCGGAGATTACCAGAAGGCTTCTTTACATCAGCAGCCTCGGTTATATAGCTTTGGGGGTTTACCACGACAAAGCCAACGGAGGTTGTGTAACCAGCGACCTGCCATCTGTTGACATGTGAGATCGTGTCCACTGTTAACTTTGCTGCACATGTTGATCAAACTTCACTTTGTCTCAGCTTTTCTGTACTAATGTCATTTCACCAGTTTAAGCCTCTAAAAACACGCATCTAAAATTTAGTTCTGACAAAATACCCTGGACCTTGTATCTCAAGGCATTAAACTGATGCCTATGTATTTATCACTTGGTCAAATAAACCAAAAATATTTTTCAAAAACCTTTCCAAACGGTTTGTTTTTTGATGAATGTGATGGTGAGCTTGGTGGTTTGCTTTCCTTGAGCTGAGAAGCACCTGATGCAGCTGCATACTGCTGGAAAATGTACGATATACTGCTGAAACTTTGTTCATCCAAACCCCTGATGAGTTGAGTTGACAGCCGCACTTCTTCTCTCCAGCATGTAGTGAGTGCAGGACCTTTTTATCATCCACTTTGTGAAAATCTGTCTTTTGCTTCACCACATTGTGTTAAAAAACAACACAGGACCATTGATGAGAACAAACGGCAGGGACTTTTGAAAACTAAAATAAATGCGAGCTGCTCCTCAGAGGATGAACCATCCCCACTTTGGACATTTGGTGAGAAAAGGAAACTTCAGTGCCTCCCAGGAGTAAACGTCTACAAGTTAATGATCGACCAGGGAGATTGATGATTGATTTTAATCAAATGTATAATTGCACGTAAGAATTAGTCATTTAATGGTCTCTGGAGCAGCAGCCACAACATGCAGTGTGTTGGGTTGGTCTTTGTCAGTATTTGTTCCATGAGTGACACCAGGGGAGGAGACCAACCTCTGGGCGACACACAGCAGCAACTCCTCTCTCACTCCACGCCTCCTCCTCCATCTGATCAAACCTGATGACTCCAAGGGAGTGTAGTTGTGGTAGCAGCTGTTTTCATCTTAATGTATGCTCTACAGAGGTATGTCATTATGTTTCTCTTTTTGTAATGATTGATTCAGCAGATAAAAAATATAAGACAATTTTGTATATTTTTTAAAAAATCCACTATTAACATCAAGTGAGAACTTTAAGATCAGCTGAACATGTAAAAATAGGTTGTTTGTATTCATGCAATGTTAAATGTATGATGAGCAAAGCTTCCAAGAATTCATAAATAATAATTACTTAAAGTACGTTGTTAAGACTATTATTCCTTCAAAGGGAAATAAGGGTAGATAGTTAGGAAATCACACAAATTTACATTTGAGAATTCAAAATGTTCATTTTGTACAGTTGACCTTTAACTCCTGCAGTTATTATAATACTTTTTATATTTGATAATATTAATGCAGATGTATAACTTTTAATTTAGCAGCTCGAGCCCCCTTGATTTAAGATGATTTTAGTTCCTTCCTGCTGTTGTTGGACATGATTGTGACAGAGAAGCCTGGTGTGAAACCCAGTGTTTGCTATCTTCTCTATGTAAGCTTTGATTCCAAAAGGTTAGGCTGGTATATAAATACAAAAACAATTCAGTATATTACATCACATTTTACATGCTAAGACTAGCACATGACTCATTTCTGTGTTCACCTGTGGGTTACAAATAATGGTTAAGGACCTCAGATGTTTCTGTATCGATGTTTTTTTGAGGGGTTTTTGCTGCACGACGTAGCTGTCTTCAGAAACACAAACAAGTGAATTTCATCACAGGGCACATCTGGACAATACTTTTTCTAAGCCTTCTTGCAAATGCAGTCTGTAATCTTTTCAAATCCATCGTGTTCCTTGTGTTTCTCCAATTCATTTTTAGGGATTAGTGATAATCCCTACATGTGTAATGTAGTGACTAAGATACTGATCGACCCACTTCCGACTGATGAAACCTCATATTGAGGTCACAAGAAAGCAAAGCAACATTTGCTTTTCTATATAACAAGGCTTGTATGTATATGTATATTTCTATACACATGTTTTTATATACATGCCGTTGTGTTCTTCATAGTTTTCACAAACCTCTTGGAGAACTATGGAAGCAGCACTAATAAGTAACTTTAATGTCTTTGCCCGAACAGACACGCAACCTGAAGAGAAATCAGCATCTTGAGGACCTCGGCAATGATCTCGTCTGTGATGTGCAGCAGAGAGACGATACAAAATTACACTCAACAGTGCAACAGTCACATCAGGAGCCCCGTCAGCATCGAGCCTCGCAGGAACTCCATTCCCCCAACGCAGACTCTCACTGCTAAACATCTGCTGGCGTACCTGCCCCGACCACAGTCGGAGTCGGTCCGTTACACTCCTTACACCAGCAAGGTACAGCTCACCATAAATATGATGTCCCACTCCATTAAAAAATGTGTTTTCTTTACTGTTATTTCACTTGGATGTTTGAGCTCCTGACAGATGTGCTGTTTTCACATCCACCTGCTGACGATGAACTGTTTCTTTGTGTTTAAATCTGGGTTCAACACATACATGTACAAGATTTTTAACTAGTTTTGGAACGACCAACTGTGGTATGCAGCTTTTAAAAGAGAGTGATACATTGAGGATTTTTCAGTAGGGGAGAAGGAGTTAGTGTAATTATTTTATTCATTTTCATTGATATCATATAAGACACAAAGTCGCCACCCTGACGGCAGATCATGGCCCCTGGGCCTCACAAACACCAGAACAATGGAACTTTTGGATTTATTAAGGATACACTCGTGGTGTCCTCCGGTTTCTGGCACAATGTGGCCTCTTCACCAGTATCTATACAGCCACATTTCTCTCCTGCATTTTGGAGGACACTTCAGAAATGGACTGCCTTCAATAGGACACAACTATCTACTATGGTTTTGTCATTTTTTATGAATATTATGCATCGTTTTCCTTTCAGGCTACAGCTAAATCCACCGTTGCTGCCATGTTGAACACAAAAAGAGCTTCTCTCGTCCACAACTTGAACTATTCTAAGTGGTCCTCGCTCCCACCGTCCCAGGAGGCCTCTCCCCTGCAGAGTCGCTGCAGTCAGTCCGCTCATGCTCTGACTTTAGCTGAGCACCCCCAACCCCACACTATCCAAGCAGCTCCTCTGGAGCCAGTAGAGGAGACGCCAAAGCCTCAGCGCTTGCATTGCAGCAGAGGTCTCAAGCGTTTCAGCTCCAGGTGGCAATCGAGAGGCTCCACTGGCAGCAGCAACATCCCCGTCTCTGCCATCGAGAAGCTGCACGGTACAAAGAGTCACAGGAAGCGCTGTAAGCTGCTGGGTGACGAGCACTCGTTACATGTCACCGCCAGCAATCAGCGGCAGCGCTACGTCACCAAGGACGGCAAGTGCCAGGTCAATCTGGGACATATTGCAGACAAGAGTCGCTTTATCTCAGATATTTTCACCACATTAGTGGACCTCAAGTTCAGCTGGTTTCTTCTCGTCTTCACTATGTGCTACATCCTCACGTGGGTGACCTTTGGTGGAATATACTTCTTCGGTGCCTGGATGCGTGACGACATTGCACACGTTCACGACCCTCAATGGAAGGCATGTTTCCAAAATGTAGACAGTTTCCTCTCAGGCCTGCTGCTGTCAATAGAGAGCCAGCGGACTATTGGGTACGGCTCCAGGATGGTGACAGCCAACTGCCTCGAGGGTACAGTGCTGCTGATGGTCCAGTCCATCCTTGGCTCCATTATTGATGCACTCATGGTGGGCTGCATGTTTGTTAAAATCTCCCGGCCGCAGCAGAGAGCCCAGACGCTGATCTTCAGCAAGTACTGCGTCATATGTGAACGTGACGAGAAGCTGTGCTTGCTCTTCCGCATTGGTGATCTGAGAGCGAGCCACATGGTGGATGCCAAAATCAGGGCCAAGCTGATCAAATCCAGGCAGACGAAAGAGGGCGAGTTCATCCCACTGGAGCAGTCAGAAATCAACCTGGGCTATGACACCGGTGGAGACAGGTTGCTCCTGGTGGAACCCCAGACCATCACCCACGTCATCAATGAGAGCAGCCCCTTCTGGGAGATGGGGTCCGAACGTTTGAAGAGGGAGACCTTCGAGATCATTGTCATCCTGGAGGGCATCGTGGAAGCATCGGGTTTGTAGAAGTTGTGTGTTGTCCTCCAACTAAGGTCATATCCAATATGGAAGTACAGAAACGAAGATAAAAATATGTACAGTATTTGCATAATAATGTACATAGGTCTTAAAGTGACATTTAGCTGACCCTCGGATGCTTTGTTGTGTTGCAGGTATGACATGCCAGGCGAGGACATCCTACACAGAGGACGAGGTCCTCTGGGGCCACCGTTTTGAGTCATGTATTTCCTTGGAGAAAGGGGCTTTTCGTGTGGACTGCAATGCATTTGATAAAACCTTTGAAGTCCAAATGTCCCTACTCAGCGCAAAAGACAGTGAAATAGGATGTGTTTTTGGAAACGTTGACTAAAAGAACAGTACTAGTTTCTGTACATTATTTTCATTTAGATAAATGTCCCCAGGCTGCTTGATTTATATGGCTCTGCCATGTGTATAGTTAGGTTTGCTCTGTATTTTTATTATGTTACATTATAAAATGTTTTATGTAGTGTTTAATTGAAAATAAACATTCTGTTGAACCCAATTGGCTGTGGCCATTTCTAACATTTGAAAAAATAATGTGGAAAAATCATCTTAACTCAAAGATCCACTTTCTTACAGGTATTTTCTAAACCTTTCAATGCCAGACAACTTGACCCCATGGCCTTATTTTAGTGAATGGTACTGTGGTTGTCATAGTAGTATCATCAGCAAAATGCACTTATATTATCAAAAGGTTAGGTACTCCCTCTAAAGCAAAATGGTCTCGGGATTTCGTTTTTTCATGTTTCATATTGAGTGATTATTACGAATGCATAAACATCCAAGCAGTATTTAATGAAGGCCGTCAGATGAATGTAGAGGAGTAGAAGTTTAAAGTAGCATAAAATGAAAATGTTGTACTACTATTCTAAAATGAAAAGAATGTACTTAAGTATGTAAACACACAGACCAGACCAGAACAAATACCCCAAAACACCTTATCCAAATTCTCGATGGTGGAGCATCCACACTCATCCAACATATTGCAATAGGTCCAGAAGTTTAGCCTATTTTGATGTTTTATTATGTTATTTATTTTAATCATTTGTATTTTAAGCGATTTAAACCTTGCTTTTATTGTGTGACAATTCTCATGCCAAGCTGCCCATGAACTACTGGATTTGCTTTTAAGAAATTTGCTAGTGAGTAAATTTTCTTTGGTGTTATACACCTCCAGTCCGGTAGGTGTGTAGTTGTTGCACTAAACCGGCGAACGCCCTCAAAAACAAAGAAGAAGAAGCAGCGCCAGAAGAGTAGCATGATGGGATATGCGAGTCCTCCGGCGGCGCGCTGCCGCCATGTCACCTAGAGAGAAACGCTTGATTCTTGTTGCTCTAGGCGTAGTTACTCTCGCTCTTTATTATAATCCTACTTTTCTTTGCGCTTCTTTAATTACTGCAGTGTGTTGTATTGTGTGTTACTATCACAGCAGAAAGCCGCTTCCCGCCAGGTTAGGCCTCAATCCGCGAGCTGGGGTGAACGTCCCAGCCGTGCTCCGGCGCTGGTTGTGGGGTTGGGGGGTGACCGGCGTGTCGGCGACCGCACGGGGGAGAACGAAGAGCGGTAGAAACAAAACCGACCCCCGGGAGGCAGCGGGAAACTTCAGAGAAAGGGTCGTTGAAACCGGGATTTATCGGAGGGAAACCTTGTCAAGTGACTCATTTCTTTTCAGCCCTCGGGATTTCCTCATGGGGAGTTACATCGGGAAACCCGAAAGTCCAACGGCCGACTCCGTGAGGCCGAGACCGTTGAGGAACCCCCGAGAGCAGCTTCGGGAAAGACTGACCAGACCCAACCATGCTGTGTATACCCCAAACAGGAGGCTGTCATTTGCTGGGTAAGTTCACAACCAAACCATGCTACCTCAGTCCGTGAGGAGGAGGAGGCATCCAGAATATAAAAGTTCAATTTATTGGCGGGTTTCAGCGTTAACTATTAACTCTTAACGTTATGTCTTTGTAAGGTTTTCATCATTCAAATTAGCAAAATATATCAAGTAGTTGCCTCTTAATGGATATTCAACAGAGTATTTTGAATAAAATGCTATTGTGCTATTGTGAACCATTCTAATGAATGGAAATGTGTTTTTAGGTTGATATGAAAGACATAAGAATGGGTGGGAAATAACGCTGGTTCATTGACAATATGAAATATATATATTATATTCGTGTATGAATACAAATATTAGAAACTAGAAGCTAAAAATCAGAAAATAGACGTAATAAATCCATCATCACTACTAATACATCAAATATATAATTTTCTGTTACACAGACAAAGTCCATGAGCAGCCAACAGATCATTGGGATGTGCATTTTGCTCTTGTTGCTTCATGGTATAATAACCCTGTGAGGCTACTGTTGGTGGAGTAAAATGCTTTGTTACAAACCTGCACAACCAACACTGAGTTTACACACATTGTCAGACTGCCCCGACGTTGACCTCAGCAGTCTGGTCTTATAGCCTTACCTTCTAAAGCCATAAAGAAATTTAAGTTGTTATCCAGCAGCAGATTGTGGCTTTTTTTATTACGTCAAAAATGTGTACTCTAAGTCACAAAATCTCACAAAGTCTAGCCAGGGCATAACCAGCATTTGAATCCAAATCAGCTATGCTGGCCTGACATGGATAGCGTGATGGAGAACAAGAGCAGAGGGCAACAGTGCAATGATTGAAAATATTGAATTTAAATGTTCTTTTCAGCCCAGTCAAACCTTGTATTATTCCTAAAATAGACAGTAAATACATGTGATCCCAAAAACATTTTTGAACATGCAAGCAACTGAGATCTAATTTTGAATGTCTATATATAGATATGTACTAGGGATCCCCCCTCATTTGTCAGATTTATTTTCTTTATTCATTTTTAAAATGCATCTATTAAATTATTATATTTTACATTACTATTGGCGGTGCATGTATATGTCTGTATGCACTGTGTAATATAACTAAAAGACAGGGAATACAGATACAAAAAAGATGCGTCCAGCTGCTGAATAATGGGTAAAGAAAATCACATTTGGACTTTTCCCCTAAGGGTAGGTCTGGAGATGGCTTTGTGACCAAATCATAGAGTTATATTTGGATAGCTCAAGTCACAAAACAGTCTCTGTATAACGTATAAAATGTTGGATGTAGGTCGCATGTATCTGCTCTTTCATTATATTGGTTTTTCCCCCCTTCAGGGAGCCGCTGGGCACGGTGGGAAGATTCACAATCACTCCCCAGCGTCACTATCCCCTGCAGCAGCCTGGAGCCTCATCAGTTGGAGTCCTACCTCCTGTCAACTGGGATGGCTTCAGGAAGAAAAACATCCTGAGCCCCCGTAACTCCTCGGCAGTCCTGAGCCCGGTCACTGTGAAGATCGCCCGGCCTGACCACCACAGCTCCCCCAGGTCTCTAAATTCATGCCAACACTTAGTGTGTTGATACATCGTATCAGTGTTTGTATGTTTTGTCCATTATTTAGAAATGTGTACCATTTTCAAAGTGTGCTTCCATCTCCAGTTTAATACAACCCTTGTGATTGTTGATGCCGTAGTGGTGGTGTTTAATTGGACTTGTTATATTGATAGGTGTTTTTATTATTTTGTGCTGCTGTGGCTCATCTGTTTGAATGTTAACACTGACCTGAGCTATTTTATCACCTGTTTTGTTTTTAGTTTGGAACATCTGAGTTGTGTAGGGCTCCCAAGGGCCCCTGTGGACCCCTGCTCCAGAGAAAGTGTCCTCAAGGTGTTGAAGGAAAGCCGCAAGAGAGAAGTGGAGGACGAGGACAGAAGCTTTACCACTGAGCAGAAAAGCAAAAGAAGGTACGGAGCTGAAATGAAATGCTGATGCTAGCGAACTGATTACCTTCTTACAGAATAAGTTACATGAGTCTGCTTAGCAAGCCAAGTGTCTCTATCTAATGACCCTCCCCTTGACCTGGGATGACAACCAAATACACATTGTATCTTAAATATGTAGTGAAACATGGTATAATGTCTCAAATGGATACTGACGATCAGTTACGGTGCACATGGCCAATATTACAGCAACTCCACATAAAGCAAACAAAGGAAGCATCAGAAATGTTTTGGGAATATATATAGATGTATCCATCAAAACAACGTAGCTGGTGTTTTTATATGATGTCACTTTAACTTATAATCGCATACCAATTTCATAACTATTTTCCGTGTGTGTTATGCTTGTTTATAATCCATTTTAATTTCCCAAGGCGTAATGACAGCGATGGAAGTGCTCACTCTGCTTTTGAGCCTCTTCTGCCCAATGGGACACCATCACAGCTGGTCCCTAAGTGAGTTTAACTTTTCTGAAGTGACGGCAAATCTTGTCATCTTTGAGTTTTACAGAATGATTATTTGTCACTCTGAAGCACTATTTGAAGTATAGTTGGGCTGTCTAAATGTAGGTGGAAATGCTTTTCATTTCCTTCCTCCAGGCCAGGAAATCTGAAAAGGGGGATGGCCTCTCTGGCAGAGGATTCCATCATGAAGAGGTCTCGTACCTCCTCCATCAGCTCTGGCAGTGGGGTCCATGCCCCTAGAGGAACACCAAGCACCAGGAGAAACCCTATCCAAAGCTCCTACAGCTCTTCACTAGGCCTCAGCCAGGTAACACTTACCCGCTGCACTAAAGTTGACTTGGCCCTGCATAGATGAAGTAGAGTTGTTGAGCTTTATATCCATGTTTACCATCACAGTGGAAGAAGCGGTCAGCACCCAGCCCCCCTCTGTCCAGCCCTGGATCATCTCGCTCACAGACACCAGATGGAGCCCCCAAAAGACCCAGGTATGTCTCTGCCTGTTTCCTGCTAGTCATCTACATTTAATATACTATTACATATTGTAACATGTGGTTTCATTGACAGAGAGGATGACGGGTTGTCTCCCAGCTCAGCATCATCAGTGAGGTCAGACCAGACAGCCTCGGACAAGGCCCCTGTTACTTGTAAGTCCCATGTATAGAAGTAGACACTGTGTTGTGTCTTTGAGTTGGATTTATTTTCATTGTCTTTTTTTTTTTTATGATGATTTTTCAGCCAAACTAACGCCAGTCCCCAAGGTCCCAGTCACTACCTCAACAGACTCTACTGGTAGTGGTGGGAAGAGAAAACGTAAGATCCAGCTGGTGTCCAGCCAACGAGATGATCAAATCTCTCTGGTGAGGAGTGCTACATTGTCAGACTTCCTGCTCCCTTGTGTATATAGTCGTGTTACAGTGACCTAGATTTCTCATCTTAACTCCTGGTGCTCACTGATTTGCAGCCCCCACCTCCAGAGCTGGGCTACACTATCACTGTGAAAGACCTAGACGAAGAGAAAAAGGCTGCACTCAGCAAGATCCAAAAGGTCCTGGAGACGCCTGGTGAGTGGAAGCAGCCACAGGAATACACCATTTAACAGTTCTTCTTTGACTTCTACACCGTTTGAGTAATGCTGCACTATTACCTTCCATTCACACATACAGACTCAAAACAGTGGGATAGTAACACGCTGCCATTCATTGTTCAAGTTTGAAATTGCCTTTTGCTGCCAACTGCAACTCAAGGCTTAAAAATGGAATTTCTTGCATTTGCAGCTGTGTGATAGATGAATTCTTCCAAATAGTAAAGCAGCTTTTAATATCTGCTTCTTTTGTGAAAGGGATTTCTCCTTTTGCTGGTGTGTCAGGACCATGTGACCTGACTAGAGTTGTGTGGCTGAATGCCACCAGCCTGAACTCCCTGTTGATTTGTCCTTGTTCAGTTCCAGAGCCAGAGAAAGCAGTCTCTCCCCCAGCGACCACTGCCACCCCACCTGCCTTCTCTACCAGCACCACCACCCTGAGCAGCCTTCTGGCAGCTCCTCTGCCCACAGTGTCCAGCCCTGCCATCCCAGTCATCAACCTGGACCCCAGCCCAGGTAGCAGTGTCGGCATGGCACCTGCATCCTCCAACCCACTACTGGATGCTCTGAAAATGAAGATCAGCATTCCAGCTAGCTCCACTTCTGCTGCCAACACAACCACAGGTACGATCACTGAACAGAAGATCTTTCAGAGGTCATCTTTACTTCTGAACTTCCAATGAAAGATCTTCAGTTTTTCAGACACGGCAGTATAAAAAAAACCTAAATTAAATCATTATAAACTTGAGTCTATGGAGAACTACAAGAGTATGTTTAAAAATCCCACACACCAAATACTTGTTTTCATTTGTCATCCCATGACATGTATTGATCATCCACATATCGTTTGATTCTGACATGTTTGTTTTGTGCTTATAGTGTCTGCATCAACCACACCCATACAACCGAGTGGCTTAACCATGAAGGTGTCAACGCCAGTAGTTACCCCACAGCTCCCTCCTGCCTCCCAGGCTCAGCCCTCCTCTGTTGGTGTGGAGCAGCCCTCCGCCTTTACTCAGGTGCTGGGCCAGGTCACCAGGGCTTCCAGCAGCACTCCGCCTGTTACAGGAACAGGCCTCTTTGGATCGGCGAGTCAGATTAGCACCCCCACGGCTTCTTCAGCCTCTAACTCGATGACGGCTACTGCGACTATTCCAGCCAGCAGCTCAGCCCCAATCAGTAATACCAACCCTCTGCTGGCTTCAGGGTTCAAACCCATTTTTTCCCTCACCACCACCACCCCGGCACCTCCATCAGCCACGGAGAGCAAACCCCCTGTCCAAAACTTCAAGCCCATCTTTGGAGCTGCCGCTGCAGGTGGTGGCTTTGGGCAGCCTCCACCCTACACAACCACAAACTCGGCTTCTACAGTTGCTTCAAGCAGTACACCCTCAATGTTTGGATCTACAAGCAGCACAATAGTTACCCCGTCTGTTTTCCCTGGGGCTACCAATACCCCCACCTGCACAGCCTCCACCGGCTCCATCATGACAACACAGCCTGCAGCTCAGCCAGCTGGGAAATCCCTCTTTGGAAATTGGTCGACACCATCCACAACAAGTACCAGCTCAGCCTCACTGCAGGCCCCTAATACAGGGAGCTCATTTCAGTTTGGAACTGCTACCGCCACTACTGCAGCTGCAACTGCCCCCGCAGCTGCTGCTGCTGCTGCTGCTGCTGCTGCTGCTGCCGCTGCTGCTGCTACCACAACCTCCAGCAACGGCGCCTTCTCATTTGGTGCTTCACAGCCAGACACTCAAGCAGCCAATCAGAAGGTGTTTGCCTTCAGCCAGGGGGCACCCAGTCTGAACACAACCACTGCTTCATTTGGAGGTTTTGCCATGCCCAACGCAGCCTCCACCACCGCTGCTGCTGCCACCACCACCCAGTCCACCTTCGCCTTTGGAAAGTCATCATTTCAAGCACCGGCAGCGCAGACGACCTTTGGCTCTTCAGGGGCACCTGCAGTGCAGACAGCCTTTGGCTCCACAACGACACCTGCCGTGCAGACAACCTTTGGCTCTTCAGGGGCACCAGCAACGCAGTCAGCATTTGGCTCCTCGCCGGCAGTGCAGTCAACGTTTGGCTCCTCACCGGCAGTGCAGTCAACCTTTGGCTCCTCAGCTGCACCGGCAACGCAGTCAACCTTTGGCTCCTCAGCTGCACCGGCAACGCAGTCAACATTTGGCTCCTCTGCAGCACCGGCAACGCAGTCAACATTTGGCTCCTCTGCAGCACTGGCAACGCAGTCAACATTTGGCTCCTCTGCGGCACCGGCAACGCAGTCAACCTTTGGCTCCTCTGTGGCACCGGCAACGCAATCGACCTTTGGCTCCTCAACAGCAGCCCCAAAACCATTCACCTTTGGAGTCGGTGGGGGAGCCTCAGCCACACCTGCCTCTAACTCTGCCCCTCCCCCTTTCCCTTTTGGGTCAGCTGCTGTCACCACAGCAACCACCTTTGGGACCCCAGCTAAACCAGCATTTGGCACCAGCTCCACTGGTTTTGCTTTCGGTGGAACCACTGCTCCCTCAGCTGCACCACCGGCTGCACCAGGCTTTGGTGCAGCAACCCAGACTCAGAGCTCCTCCTCATCCACCTTCACATTTGGCAGTGCTGCTCCTCAGCAGGCTCCCACAGGCCCTGCTCAGTCAGCACCAAGTGGATTTAACTTTGGTGCTAGTATGCCGTGCCCCCAGTTTGGAACACCAGTCTCCAATAATCCTGCACCGCAGATGGGAAGCTTCAACTTTGGGGCTGCTGCTACTGACAAACCAGCTTTTGGTAAGTTTTTCTTTTTTGTTCGTCGCTTGCCCGTTAAACTGACCTATGGTGAGATTTATGAAAGAGTCAGAAACATAATTTTGGCTTTAAAAATGTGTCAAACTTGATATGAGAGAGACAAAGCTCTCCATTTACACAAAACCTGTAAGTTCTGATCAATTGCTTTGATTTCCAGACACAGTATTTGGTCATTTAGATTTTAGATTTCTAATTTAGATTTTTGGCTTCATTATTTGATTAAAAATATTTCCTGTAGTCAATAAATGGAAACGTAGGCACCGTTATCAGGCTCTTACTCCAGTACGCTGTGTGTCAAACCATTCACTCACATTTTTAGTACATTTGATTACAATATGAATCACTGGCAGTTGATGGAGGGAACAAGAAAAGCAGAGAACGGTAAGTGAGAGTATGCAGCTTTTAGATACCCATCGTTATTGACGAGGTTGTATTGGCACAGGTTTTCTAGCTCATGATTCAGTGTTGGTGGCTTGTTGTGTGTAGTACATTACCAACCCCTTGGTCACACTGATATTTTGTTGTTTCTTCAAGTACTATTTGTGTATTTCATAGGGTTTCTTTGTGTGCTTCTTTCTCTGCAGGGACGTCTACCCCATCTTTCGGCCAGAGTGCTGCTGTTGCTGCAGGTCCAATTCCCTTTGGAAGCCCTGGAACTCCAGGCCAAGGCTTCAACGCTGTTCCTTTTGGTAAGTTAATAATGCTTTTTATGGTCAAAGTGGTGATTCTTGAGCCAAAACAACCAGCCAACCGGCAATATATTCATCCAATCGCCCAACCCTAGTAGTGCACTGTCCCACTGTGCTTCGGTGCTGAACACCAAAGAAGTTGGCTAGAGTGCTCCCCAAACAGACAAGACTCTGGCAGAGCTAACTGTTTTGGTGGTTTTAGGAGCCACAGCTGGCCAAAGTTTATGACTGTATAGTCCATATAACTAAATGGAAAATGGCCTCATTTATATAGCGTTTTTGTCCATCACCCATTCATACACACATTCACACACTGACGGCGGAGTCACCCACGCAGGGCGACAGCCAGCTCGTCAGGAGCAATTAGGGTGAGGTGTCTTGCTCAGGGACACCAGGCACTCAGCTAGGAGGAGCCGGGGATCGAACCGGCAATCTTGTGGTTGCCAGCCAACCCGCTCTACCTCCTGAGCTAAACCCTAACTACAATTAGTTGCATGTTCAAATATTAGAAGAAAATGTTGCTTGTCACAAACGATATGTCCTGTGTGTTTCATCAGGGTCTCCAGCGACTCCCTCCTTCTCTATCGGAGCCGGATCAAAGCCATCTGGAGCTCGCCTGAGGCTGCAGGCACGGAGGCAACACAACAGGAAGAAGTAACCTGCTACCATGCGTCAAGCTTTGCTTTCAGAGGACTTCAGCCGTTGCTGCTGTTGCTGCTATGGCTAATCTGGCTAACATTGCTCTCTTCTAAGCCCACCATCCCCAACAACCAGGCTGCCACCATGCCCTCTGCCTGCTACCCCTCCTCCAATGGGTTGTGCTGGCCCGAAACATTGTGTTTGCAGGGGAGAAAGAGCACACTGGCTTGCTGAGTTAATGCTGCCTGGATGACTACATGAACCAGTGAGGGAATGTAGCAGTGAGGAGACAGAATCCATAACAATGTACTATACTTGAAGAGAGAACGGACATTTTCTGATTCTGAACAAAAGCATATCCAAAGTTCTTTTTTTTTTTCCTTTACAGTATGTGGATACTCCCATTAGTTCGTCTTAAGGAGAAAGTTGAGTCAGGCAAAGACAAGGAGCTCATGGCTCAAACATTTATTTTTTTACGTGAAGCGCTCACTGGTTTGTATCTTACAGAATATTTGAGTACATTATCTGAATGGTTCTGAATAGCGTGAAATGCACAGTTGATTCAGATAAGGTAAACACTGCAGTGTAAATGTAAAGTTATGAGACGTTTGCGTTTTTAAATTATTTTTTTAATTGGCTCTCTGACCCTGTAAATGAATGATGTGTTTCTGCACTTAAAGGGCGACTTAGTAAATGTCTTAATGTAGTTAGTGCAGACCCTTGTGTTCTTTTTTCATACTCTGTCATTGCAATCATTCCCACAGTCCTCTCGTGGACAGCCTTTTTGTTTGATAGTGATAGCCAACACTGATGTCAGCAGATCAGTATATGATTAGGATGATTACTCTTAACTTTTGTGCTGACAAAACCAAAGCCAATTCTTCAACTTCATGCCTGTGAAAAGAATCTGTGATCTTTATCTCTTTAAATTCTGAGATGCGTTTGTTTGTGCCAGACTACCTCTCTTTACTCCAGGCACTGAATCTGTGTTACGTCACTGAAAAACAAATCTGACCGGATCGACTAAATCCATTTTGATTTTACCTTTTAACTACTGTTAATATAGATGAACCTTTGATAAATAAAGTGAGTTTTTAAACATCTGCAAAGGAACACGTTATCCCCACTTCTGGAATATCAGTTACAATAGACTACACCATATTAATGTAGCTTCAGATTTATTAAAAATAGAATTAGCTAGAATTGGAAACCCATATCTGCTTGGTAATTACAGAAATTCTCACTATGATGCAGGGATTTTGTAGTCAAATGTCATACTTGCAACACGAGATGAAGAATTTTACATCACCATAAACCCATTAATGTTGGCATTCAAACGTATTTTTTCAAGTGATCGCTCTCTCACCTGTTGTGAAAAGTGAGCAATATCTGATGCAGTTTTTTGATGGTTAATTTTGAATTAATAAAAACGGAGTTTTTGGATGTGGATGTTCCAACAAGAACACAAACTAAATCTTCAAGGTCCCATTCTTCTACTCATCTTCTCCTTTTCTCTGGTGTATAGTCTGTTTAGTTCCTCTGTGTCTCCATACTTAAATTACCATTATACACATTAGTTTGTAGTTAGTATGCAAGGGATCTACATACTTTTAAGTATGGTTTTATACCATCAGGAAAGGGTGCAATATGTCTGCCATGAAACTCAAACTATGACTTTAAAATGCCATTGTTAAACTTAAAGAAAGATAAACATTTCTCCAGAAATCCAACTATTATGTTTTGTTTTTTGAGCAGCTTATTGCATTGTCTGGGCAACGGGGACCTTTTAACTACACACAGAAATATCTGTTTATTTTAGTACTCCGCACACATGAACCGTTTGAATATTATTAAGTTAGTCACTTTTCCATTGTCAATAGATTACATGCTTGGAATTGCTATGTACTCTGGATTTGGGACCGAACATGTATCATTTTTGTTTTGTTTTATCTTTTATTATCTTTTTACAAATGTATACCGTGTATCATTTCTAACACACTTTGACATTAATGGTATTTTTGGGAAACAAACAAGATAACTGCTTGTGTTAACAGGTCTAGCAAGTGTATATTTTAAAGTAGAGGCAAGGCACGTTTATTTAGCATGTCTCAGCAACAAGGCAATTAAACGCACTTCAAGACATCAAAATCATCGATACAAAGTGGAAAAGAAACACATTATAAAAAAACATCCACATTCAATTAAAAACGTGTTTAGGAACCAAGAGAATTGAACATTTAAGAATAAAATTAGATAAATATAAAATACAAACAGAAAGTGCAGTGTTTGAACTGAGAGTTGAGGCAGACCTGCAGATATCTGGTAGTTTGTTCCTGATGTATGATGGATAAAAAACTGAACGCTGCTTCCTCGTGTTTAGCTTTGACTCGGGGGACAGAAAGCAGACCGGATGAGCTGAGAGCTCCTGGATGAGTCATATGTTGCAGAAGATTCTAAATAGACCAACATCAATTCATTGACAGACAGGAAGCCAGTGTAAAGATCTCAGAACTGGAGTGATGTGATCCACTTTCTTGATCTTAGCGGGGACTCGAGCAGCTCTGAATCAGCTGCAGCTGTGCAATGGATTTTTTAAAGGGAGGCCCCTGAAGACACATTAGTGGAGTCTATTGAAGATAAATGTAAATGAGTTGGTTTTTCTAAATCCTGCTGAGACAAATCTCTTAACCCTTGATTTGTTCTTAAAGTGATAGTAGGCTGACTTTGTAATCGTATTCATGTGGAAGGTCTGAGTCCATGACTACACCAAGATCTCTGATGGTGTTTTCCATAATCTAGGCCAGTGGAAACATATAGATGTTAAACAGGAGACTCCAGAATGGAGGATAGGATATGTACATGTAACTAAAAAATATGGGGGGTAATATCCCTTATCCCTTGCAGTATTAAATGCACACGAGTGCGATAGACCTGCAAGTGTTAATAGATCAGTCGATTGGCCCTAAAATCAATTCGCACAAACCTAACTAATTATTAATTTGTCTTATTTTTCAAGCAAAAAGGCACAACTACTGGTCCCAGCGGGCCAATTCAGAGCATTTGATGTCTTTCTTTGTCATTTATGACATTTGAAATAATCATCAGATTAACTGATGGAAATAACAGTTGCCTGTTTGAAATAAATCTGTTTGATTTCTTTGTTTTATTGGCGGATTAGAGAGAGATTCGTGAGCGGCGGCAATGCACCCGGAAGCTGTTGGTTAACCGCCATTAAAATCCAAAGACGAAGAAGAAGAAGAACAAGTGGAAATTGGACGCATGCGCAGTACCCCCAGTTGCGAGTCGTAGCCAAGTAGACGTTAGCAGTGCAAAGTACGTGGCAAAGAAAACTAGATATGGAAGTAGCCGCGCTGTTCGCCCTGACGCTGTTACTGGGAGCGCTGGTTATTCTGGTCGCCATAGCGGTGGGAAGACGGAAAGAAGAGATACGAGAGGAAATAGAGCAGGCAGCGGAGTTTGCCGGTAAGAGACGCACTCACGTTAGCTAACGTAACTCTATCCCTAAGCAGTGAGTCACCACAAACTGTCACTATGGTCTTTAACACACACGTTCATTCATTCATAGAGTCTGAACGCGAGTGCAACGTCATCGGCTCGTTCACGCCGACTTTAGGAGCAACTTTGAGCGACTGTCACCGGTCGTTAGCCAATGGATGAAGGTTACACTGATGGACCAGTGGGGTGACGGCTTTCTGTCAAGTCCATTGACTTTTAATTATGCATCAATAGATGAAAATGTAATTAATTACCTCCCATTGCACATTTAATGCACAGTGCAGCCTATAACAAGCTGGAGTCAACTAACTGCCAACGTGTTGCTTGAGCTGAGCTATTCTTCAACATTAGATGAAGTTTACTCTACAATTAGCACTGTTGGAACTGGATGAGGGGGTTTCAAATTAGCATATAATGGACTGACAAATGACAGTTTAAAGATCTAAAGTCTAATCACTGAGTAGTGCAGAAGGCCCAAAGAAAAGGTAGGGATCTAGAGCACAGTTGAACTGCTGTGTTTCATTAGGGTAGGGTCACTTGTGCTTTTATTTGGACTGGAAAACAAAATTCATATTCCATGTTCCAACAGTATTCTCACTGGTTATGCAACACTGAGTAGACAATCATTTAATTCCTTTTTTTTCCTTTGCAGACCAAACTATTTTCAAATGTAAATGATGAATTTGGTCTTTGAATTATACATTTATAGTTTTTTTTATCGGTTAAAATGGTTATTTTTTAAAGAAAGAAGAACCTTCACAAACCTGCTCATTCCTTCCTCATTCATTCGTTGCCTTCAATGTACTTACAGCTCCAAGAACAATATAAAAGCTAGACATGGAAGAACAAGGACAACAAAGCTAAACAAATATGTATGTTATGTATTACACACACAACAACAATGATGTATAATCTTCACATATAAGTCATACTTTTTCTGTAACATCAGTTTATTTAGAATTTGCAAAAGTGCGGAACTGAGTTTTAAAGTGTGCAGCAAAATGATTTAAATGCTACGTCCATCCCCTATTGTGTGTTGTCCTGTGTCGGAGACTTTCCACAACAGTGACCAAAAGTACCACAAGACTTTAGTTAGTCGTCTTATATTCAAATGTTATTGAGTCTCCCTCCCTGTGTTTGTCTCTCAGCTGAAGGCAGCGTTGCAAAGGGCCCTGCATCCAAGAAACCAAAGCAGGAGAAGCAGCGCAGCCGGAAGGAAAAAGCTTTGCAGCACACATTCAGTCATCCGCTGTTAGCGGCCTCACTGAAGGTAAACTGGAGCACACACTGACACTGTAAAAACACACACACACACACACACACACACACACTGTAAGAGATTTTTAAACATTTCCATCTTCAACAGGAACAAATGATATCCCTGCAGGCTCCTTCTCCAAGTCATTACTTTCAAGCATGTGTGTGTTCGTGTACTTTTCAGAGCCACAGTGCCAATGTGACGTGCCTGGATTTCAGCAGTAACGGGAAGTACTTGGCGTCATGCGCTGAAGACCGCACCGTCCGCATCTGGAGCACCAAAGACTTCCTGGACAGGGAACACAAGTGTCTGAGGGCCAATGTGGATTTGGATGACGCCAAGCTAGTCCGCTTCAGCCCCGACTCCAGGTCTCCCCTTTTCTCTCCTTTCAACTTTCACACTTACCCTAATCATGAGCTACACACCTAAACTTGACCAAGACTAGCTGGAACCCTTAAACCAGGTCCAACGCCAAGTAGCACTGATGGATGAAGGAAAAAGGTTTAACTGCAACTGTGTTTGTGCTGTCCTCCTGTCCTTTTTTAAGTGGTTAATTCTTACTTACTCCTGACCAACTTCTCTGAATCAGGATGTTGTGTGTCTGCCTATAATCTTTAAACGCAGACTGTGTTTTAATATGTAATATATCTAACCAGAGCAGCATTCTGCACTTAAAACAGGCATGTAATAATCCCACCGCCTCCTTCACTGACTCTCCCCTTATTACTGCAGGGCATTCATCACCTGGTTGGCTAACGGAGATACCATCCGGATCTTCAAAATGATCAAAAAGGAGGACGGCACTTTGACCTTCAAAGCTGCTCCTGAGGACTTCCCACAGAAACACAAGGCCGCCATCCTTAACATCGGCATTGCTGAGACAGGTACACACCAAATGTCTTAAAGGAATAGTTCGGGGTTTCTTGACTGTAGATAATACACTGAATTCAGATAATTACCTCATACAACGTCACTTCAAAAAATACACACTAAGTCACGAATAGATTCATAGATTTTGTTTGTATTATTATAGTATGTTTAAAGTAAGGATGAAGTATAATAAATATAATTTTTTTTATTTGCAATGTATCCATTCATATGACTGGAAAACAACAGGTGTTTGTTTTTAGTATTTCTGTCACTCATTCGCTAACTCTCAGCTCATTTGCACACTTGACTAGGCAGCCAGCTGACAACTTGGATTTGTTTTTAACAAACAAAATGTGTGACCCTCGTACTATTATTGAGAAATTAAATTTTAGTTGTGGCACCCAGAGGCTGTACACAATCAGCAACAAGAGTAACGAGATGTTTATGACTGAGAGCCTGTCTGCCAAAGTCCCAAGGTGACCCTAGTTTCACTCAAAATATCTTTAAATGTTAGTAGTTTGTCACCAGTCTGAAAGATGTGTAATGTGTAAAAATAAATAAGGGCTGAGCCTGTATTTTGTCTCCACAGGGAAGTTCATCATGAGCGCCTCCACCGACACCAGCATCCACATCTGGGACCTGAAAGGAGACGTGCTGGCTTCTATCATCACTAACCAGATAACCAATTCTTATGCTGCCGTCTCCCCGTGTGGCAGGTCAGTCCCACTCCACCGTCGCTGGGAATGAAAACGGCCTACAAAGTGTTTCTTTTTAAGGCATTTTAGCTTTTCCCCTCTTCAAGTATCATGTAGAAAAGATCATATTATTTAGCTTGACATGTTTACATATTTTCATGTTTGAATTCTGTGACGTTAATGAACTTTTACCCAATATATACATTACCTTCAGAGAGTACAGAACAATGATTTACTTTCTTTACATTTTGTTTCACTTTTAAACATTTATTTTTTGGAGCATCGCGGTCGGTCTACACGCGATGCCACTTTCAACGTGATTCATGAACATTTTCAGCCTTTTTATGGAGTTCGAGAACAGTTCGGATTTAAATTTTGTGTACATGGGATAAACAAAGTAAAACTCTCTCTCTACTGACGGATTTGAGCTTCTCCAAATCAATCTTGATGCTTAACGGGATCTCTTTCATATCTGCTGCTCATAATTCCCGACTTGTTGATTTACTTTCTGAATGAGTTGTGTTTTTTACGCACAACAAAACTTGTTGCCATAGCAGTGTCCAATGTAGAGGAGAGAATGGGTGCAGACCAAAATTAGCAACGTGTTAAACAAGGCAAGGGGCTGCATTGATATTGTTTCAGGTGCTGGTGAGAAATATGATCTGGGAAAGGCAGTTTGAGGATTAACTAGATGCCAAAATACTGCACGAGGAAAGATTTTACAACTCTTTGAAGATGTTACTGGTCAGAAGTTGAGCCAGGTTACATCCCTCTTTTTTTTTATTGGTGCCAACACAATAGTCTCAGCTAATGTCGACCTGAACATGACCTCAGCATGTGCTATCATAATTGTTCCTCCACCAAAACAGGGGTTAGTTACAGTCCAGGCCACTTCTGCTACTCCTGTGTTGAGCAGCTTAATGGTACTACTTTTTAAACAGATAACAGCATTTTTATTTGTTGAGAAAAACAAACAATGAAATCCTGTGTGACTCATGGTGATGTAATTGTGTTCCTCTCTTTGCTCACAGGTTTGTAGCGTCATGTGGCTTCACTCCTGATGTGAAGGTGTGGGAGGTTTGCTTCGGGAAGGGAGGAGAGTTCAAAGAGGTGGTGCGAGCTTTTGACCTGAAGGGCCACTCTGCAGGAGTTCACGCGTTCGCCTTTAACAATGACTCTCGCAGGTAAGGATGACCTTTCCTGATAACGATACAAAGCCAAAGACAATAATAGCATGCTTATTAAGGAGTCTCTTTCCTCGGCATCTCTTGTTTTCAACACGTGATTGCTCTTTCTTTTCCATCCCTTATCAGGATGGTGACTGTCTCTAAAGACGGTACGTGGAAACTGTGGAACACGGATGTGGAGTACAAAAAGCAGCAGGACCCTTACCTTCTGAAGACAGTCCCCTGCGCGTCATCTGATGGTAGCCGGGTGGCCTTGTCTCCAGACGGACGGGTGGTGGCCATCAGTGACGGCTGCAACGTGGCTATGTACAGCGCCGCCAGCGGCCAGCTGGAGGAGGAGCTGTCCGGCGTCCACAGCGAGGAGATCACCGACATTAGATTTGACATTAATGGGCGCTTCTTGGTGTGTAGCGGTGACAAGGCTATCCGAGTGTTTCACAACGCACCTGGCTACAGGGCAGCCATCATGGACATGCAGGACATGCTGAAGAAGGCCCAGAACGAGGCCATGAAGCAGAGACTACAGCAGCAGATCAGAGATGCTCAGAGCACCCTGGACGCTGTGCTGGCTTCCCCCGTGGACTGATAGCGGCCCCAGAAAATCCACTCTCATTGTACAGTGTCTGACTCTGGCTGCTAATCTTTGTTGCAACCTCAATCACTCTCTGCCACTAACTGATCTGCTCCAGGAATAATGGAGTTTGCATGTAGTTTTAATAAAGAACATCTTTTTATGGAACAATACAGATCTTTTTGTTCTGTTTTATGTCCTTAAGCTGTTTTTATATTTTCCTTCTGTAGCTTCAATTTAAAGTCTGACTCCACTCGGGAAGATTAGTTTTTCTCATTGTTCCTTCTCTTTGATGTTTGAGCTTTATTTTTCCAGTATATTCCCATTAGGATTTAAAATCTATTTTACAAGGGAGTCCTGGCTAAGATTGCCACATAAACCTTTTGCATAAAATAAACCTATAACAGACTTAATCAAACAGACAATGATATAACATTCAACAAAATGTATGATATTTATCATATAAAAACAAAAAAGGTGTTTTCCATCCTTTGGGTGAACTGACCCTTTAAATAAAACTAATAACCCGCCTGTGCCACCTAGAGGCTTTAATAATCTAAGTCTGACATGACATTTTCATTATCATTCAAAATTATAACAAAATGCTGCTCCAGCTTTTGTTAAAATCCGTTTTTCTGTTTTGTATTGTCACACGGACTGAATAAAGTTTTTGGCGAGGGAAAAAAAAAGTGGTTGACCCGGAAGCAGTCGGCGCGCGGTGCGACGCACGTGTTTTCCTGCTGCAGTAACACGCACCGCGGCTGTGGTGGTGTAGGAGATGTCTGTAGAGATGGTGGAGCTCCCCGTGACAGCACCGGAGCCGGTCCGGCCGGCCGGGATCCTGCAACAGAACCGCGTCTTCCTCGACTTCTTCTGGGACTTGGCCAAACCGGACCAGGAGGTCCGGCTCAAGGCTGTGGAGGACCTGATCCAGTACCTGAAAACCAACAACAAGGTGAGGCAGATCACTGCCATTGAGTAAAGTTAGGACACTAACAGTAAGCGGTAGTAGTACTTAAAGGTAGTAATTCCACGTTAAAGTATGATCATTCTCTCAGAGGTGTTATGGAGTGGAAGTATAAAGTATCATGAAATACAAATACTCAAGTACCTCATATACAGAACTTGAGTAAATGTACAAAACTACAACATACATGTAAGTAAGAGAAGGGGGGGGTCTCATTATGCAGAATAGATATGTATTATATAAACAACATACTTCATATTGTAGCTGGTTGAAGTGAAGCTTATTTATTTACTGCGTTTCCTACTCTGGGGTTGTTAAATGTATCACAAGGCGTCATATTTTACCAGCTCATTTCCACCTTTTGTATGTAAAATTACATTTATTATAAAGGAACATTAATTGGAAATATTTCAGTATGTCAAAGTTGTACTTGAGTACAATAAGTTGGATGATGTCATAACTTAACTAAAGCATATTGTCACTAGTGTGCCCACAATGAAAAGGGGCTGTTCTGCATGCTTCATGGCGTGTTGCTGTCTGTGTACTGCAGGCAGATGAGTTGGATTACAGCTTTAAAAGGCTGGTGGACGGACTGGCTCACACACGAGAGGCTGCGAGACCAGGATTCAGTCTGGCTCTGGGGCAGGTGAGAGGAGACGACTTCTGAAACCCAACACACTGAATGATGGCTGACAGTTTGAGTTATTTAGGGGTTTTTTTTGGTGCTCATGATGTGCATTTATGTATGTATTCTGTTTCTCAGGTCCTAAGTGCATTTGAAGACGTCTCTTTGCAGAGTATACTGGACAGGATCAAAGAAAAGCACAATTTGCAGACGGTGAAAAAGGTGAGTGTTTTATTGTTTTCTCATTCAGCACCAAAAGCTTCATGAATGGGCTCTTAATGAACATTCTTTTCTTTTCTTTAGAAACTTTTAAGAAATGCTATGTTTGGGAACTTGTTTGGCGTCCTCGCCCTTCATCAGTCCAGCCGCATCTCTAAAGTAAGTAGTCGAACCACAATCCATCTTTAAAAGGATAGGTTCTGATTCTTGTGGTGGCGTTTTTTCAAAAGAGTGAAATCATGCTTGAACCAAAAAAATGTGTGTTTTGTGACACAAAATGAACACGAATCCATCTCCAGCTGCAGACTGTGTGTGTGAAGGTTGTTGTGGTCTCTGAGGTTTTGTCTTGTGGTCTACAGGAGCCACAGGTGGTGCTGGGATGCGTACAGCTCCTGCAGAGCCTCAGCCCACACAGGCAGCACGTAAAGGACCTGCCTACTAAGACCATGATGGACATCCTGAATGAGGTGACAACTGCTGCTGAGTCACGTGTCACTGCAGGCCTGATTCTTTCATTTATGGAAATTGAAAAAAACCCACCCATCCATTTATTTTCTGAAACGGATGTGCTGTCGTTCAGGTCCCAGAGGAGGTGTTTGAGGAGGTCCTGCTGAGTGCCCTGCAAACTGACCTGGCATCAGCCTTTAACACTCCGGAGCAGCTGCAGCTGCTGCTGGTGGCGCTACGGCGCTTCCCACAAACACTCAAACCCAAGAAACTCAAGAAGCTGCTGGGCTCCTCGACTATTATCAATGCTGACAACATCCCCAAGTAAGAACGCTGAGCCCTTTAATCCGGTTTTCTCACCAAAGACACATTTAGCTGCACACAGCTAATAATTAGTGTGTCAAAGTCAATAAGTATCTATCAAATGAAATGACAGCTGGATACATACACTACCGCAGTATGAACATCTTTAAAAATGTTTGTTTTTGGCAGGTTGACGGAGGTGCTGAAGATGGCGGCCCGCTCGGTGAAGAAGGAGACCGTCCTTCCAGCGGTGGTCCTGGACCTCCTGAAGCTCTCCCTGAAGGAGGACAGCTTCCAGCTCTTCTGGAATAACGCCATCATCAACGGCTTGTTAAAGGAGCAGGCGGGACCAGCTCAGTGAGTCCTCGCGGGTAGACCGGCCCTCGTAGAGGGACTGCAACCAGGGATCCTAACATCCAGAGCTGACGTACCATAAATTATTAGTGTTAGCCGGGACTTTTCATTTACCTCAACAGCTGAGAGAACCTGTAGCTCCGCTTTACCTTTTCATGACTGTATATTATATATCATATTGTTCGGTCTTAGCTTCAGGACTTTCTGCTAACATGTCCCCTGGTGTTGTCCTGTTTGTGTCCAGCTACCTGAGCTTCCGCCTGCTGGGCAGCGCCCTGCCTCTTCTGTCAGCAGCCCAGCTGAAGGAGGTGTTGTCTGGAGAGGTGATGATGCTGTATGGGGAGCATGTGGTGTCTGCTCAGGTCAGTAGCCTCGCCGAGTTCACAGAGACAAAATAATGTTTGGATATCTGGGGGTGAACATATAACCAACTGTGTGCCTTTTATCTCATCCATCAGAAAGCAGACCGCTTCAAGCTGGCCCCGGAGATGGACGCCTACGTGTCGGACTTCTTGCAGGGCTGTCAGGACGCCGACAAACAGCTGGCGGTGATGGTGGGCTTCTCCTCACTGACGAACCAGGGCTACCCTGTGGTGCCGTCCGTGTGGAGGGTGGTGCAGCACCTTCAGCCTGCATCTCTGCAGCACTACGTGGACTGGCTGAAGACCATGTTCCTGCAGCCTCAGATGGACAAGCTGATGGACTTCAGCACTCGCAAGCAGAAGGACAATAAGGGCGGAAAGGAACAGTGAGTTCATCCGGCCGTCGTGTTGTTAAGCAGCATCCTTATCTGTCTGGAAACTGAGTGAATGTAACGGTTGATTTTTTTACTTCTGCAGGAGCGAGACCCCCATATGCCGCCTGAGGAAGTGGATCATTTCTCGCCTCTCCTCCATAATTGACAACCACCAAGTGAAGAAGCAGGAGGATCTCATCATGGATGTGGCCAAGTGAGACCTGATCTGTAGTTGAGCAATGTCAAAGTCTGTTTTTGATGAAGAGAAGGTCTTAAGCTGGTGGTGTTTCTTTTGCAGGTTTGTCTTTTTCCACGCGTTCTTCAGCGCCAAGAAGGCCTCGGCCGACATCCAAGAGACGACGGGGAAGCTGTCTGTCCCACTGGACGATAAAACCAGAGCAGTGCTCGTCAATTCTTTCTTTGGGTGAGAAATGAAATCTTCTCCTTTGTTCCGAGGCAGCCAGTTTACCCCTCTCAGCCTTTATTAAATCATACAGCACTAAAATGTTCTCTGGTGTCGCAAAACCTTTTAAGAATTATGAGACTGCAAATCCACCACATGTGATGAATCATAACAAAAAGCCAGATACGGGATGAAAAACAGCAGAAGGCTCATTCAGGTGTCTCGTCGTGTCCCCGCTGCATCACTGACTTCCTGTCTGTCCTCCCTCCTCCAGACTCCTCCTGTCCATGCACCACCTGCCTCTGGCGGACCTCACCGCCGAAGCTGCCGCAGTCAATCAAAAGCGTTCGCTGGGCGTCACAGCCGACGGCACCATGTGGATCTACCACCTGGTCCAGTACGCCCAAGTGCTGCTCAGCCAGCCAAAACTCGCCGTGAGCAGCCAGCCCTTCAGCCCGGAGCAGACACAGGCCTGGGACAGGTAGGACAACAGGACTTCCTCTCTGCCCATAGAGCAGGACAAGATAACAGGAGACAGCTTTATTCATGATTTTCTTCCAAAGGGGTCACAATATTGCAGCCCTACAGGTTTAAAGGATCATTTAGTCTATTTAAACTTCGAAAGTCTAATAACACTGAATTCATAGTCATTCCTGCTGCTGTTACAGGTTAAACCAGTGTATCTGTGCGTCCCAACAAGATGTGAATGTGTTGGATAGCTCTGGCTCTACATGTGTGTTCCCGCAGCATGCTGGAGTCGGTGGCGAACCTGAAGAAGAAAGCAAAGAAGGGTCCGACTGCAGAGAGCGGCGCGTTTCAGCAGCTCTTCCTGTTGGTGGGCATGCACCTCTTTAAGGTACAGCATACTACCAGAGCTGTTATTTGTAGTAATACTGTTGTTAAAGCAGCCTGAATGGTGTACTGTAGTTGAATTACCAAGCAATAAAACACAAAAACTCTCTCCTGAAAGGCTCCAGAGGAACTGCTGGACATCATGAAGGACTTGCAGAGCTGCGTGGACAAAGCTCAGGAGAAGAAGGCCAAGAAGAAGAAGAAGAAGAAACAAGGTGAGACCTCATGCACGATGATGAAGCAACAGTCTCTGACACCTTAGTCACTTTCAGCACACTGTTTTGGTTTAACGGCTCAGAGCTTTACTCATTCTCGCTGCTCTGCTCAGCTTGTTTCTCGACTCGGCAGGCAGCTGCTTTCAGCAAAAAAAAGACCAGCTGTGCTATATCTGCCCAGAATACAAACTGACAAAGTTGGTGACTAGCTGGTGGAGCAACATAGTGGAGAATTTAGAGCCAGAAATGTTCTCCGGGAGAAATGGAGCAAAGAGGAGAGTAAATATTGGACACAATGAACCAAAATGGATCTGCTGGATGTGTAAATAGTTTAGAAGTTGAGGATATGTAAGATGTTGTCTTTGCAGCGGGGCTAGAGAAAGTATGAGATCCTTTACTGAAGTAAAAGTACTCATACTACCCTGTGAGAATACTCGGTTACAAATAAAAAGTACTTCAGTATGAGTGTGTTAGTATAATCCATCTATCCAGTCACAATGCTGCTTTAAAGTGTGTTTTCTCTGGGTGCAGCCACAGAGCAGGAGGAGGAGCCCGAGTGGGTGGAGGTGATGGTGGACATCCTGTTGTCCCTGCTGTCCCAGCCGAGCCGACACATCAGACAAGTCTGCAGAACGGTCTTCTCCTCCATCTGCCCCCATGTCACTGCGACGGCCCTCACCGCCATCTTGGATGTGAGTACGACACGCAAGTCGATTTCGACAGCTGGCGTCAGTGAAGACCGTTTTATATTCCTATAAAATGATGTTGTATCAGTAAACAATCAGCCCAATCACAAGGTGATATTACTTAGTTTTTCTGGAGTTTGCTCAGTTGTGCGTTCAGTAAAGAGCGTAGCGTTGGCAGGTCTCTTGTATGAACAGACCGTGGACAGATGGATGCATTCCCTGTTTGCCCAGATAAAACAAATGAGTAATCTTTAATTGCACTCAGTGATTCTGGTTGTGTGTGTTGCACTGGAAGCCTTTAAAGTGATGGCTATGATGTGTGTTGTGCAGGTCCTGGACCCCGAGAAGGATGAAGAGGACGACGGCGCTGTGGTCATCACTGATGACAACAAAACCAAGAAAAAGAACCCAAATGAGGAAGATGACGAGGAAGACGATGAGGAGATGAAGGTCAGTTCATCTCTTGTTTATTCACGTGTAACGTGTGCTGCTACGTGTCTCGACCAGGACTCCCATGAAAATGAGGTTATTTAATCTCTATCGGACCCAACCAGGTTAAATAACCTTAAAAATAATAGTTTTTTTATTTTGTCATGTAATCAATAACAGCATCTGATGTATTGGATTTTAACTTTTATTTACTAATTCCACTTAATAAGTGCTTCTTGATTGTTACACTTGGATTTTTGTACTACTTTTAGAAGAAAAATGTGCTAAAACGTGTGCTTATGGCTCTGCCAGGATGACGGATCGGATGATGACTCTGATGAAGATGATGAAGCAATGGACGAGGAGGATGATGATGATGATGATGATGACGACGACGATGAGGGGGAGTTGGAAGAAGGAGAGGTGGACCAAAATTTCCGTGTGGAGCTGATGAAGGTCCTGCAGAAGCAGAATGCTCTGGTGGGTTTCCAGGCCTTGTATCTGCGATGAGATACATTAGCCACATGTGTTAGCCACGTAGCTTAGCTCAACCTAGCACATGTGTGTCTAGCACCAGCTTATGTTTTATTTTTCAGTATTTGGCCTGTATGAAATGTTGTCTTAGAGTAGCATGTCACGAGATGAGTACCATTTCCAGCAGCTCTGCTTAAATACGTTTTATTGTTTAATATTGTAACGCTGCTACATTAATACAGTTATGCCCTTGTCTCTTATCTAGAGGCGTTTTACATGAGGTAAACATGGATGTTAGATCCCAGTTCACGTTAAAGTCCTCCGTCCTGTCTTATATTCAGGGCACAGAGGAAGACGGCAGCAGTGATGAAGATCTGGATGATGAAGCCATGATGGAGCTGGATAAAGGCCTGTCGGCGCTGTTCTCTGAGCAGAAGAAAAAGACCCAGGCCAAGAAGGATGAAAAGACAAAAAAACAGAAGGAGAAGACGCTGGTCCGAGACTTTAAGATCAAGGTAACGCATCCAGGATTTGTGGATCTGGTCTCACCAAGAGTCGGATAAGAAGTAATATGGGTTTCATCTTTGTAAACGGTACCAGGATGTATTTAGCTTAGCTCAACTTAACAAACGACAAGAACCAGAGTTAAACTGCTAGCCTAGCTTCATCAAAAGTGACAACATCTCACCAACCACCATGCTGTGTCTCTCTTACTTTGCTTGTTGCAGGTGTTGGACCTGGTTGAGGTGTTCGTCTCCCGGCAGGCCGGCAGTCCGCTTGTTCTGGGTTTGGTGGAGCCTCTGCTCACCATCATCGACAGAGGAATGAGCTCCGACAGCGACCAGCAGGAGCAGGACTTCCTCCGCCGAGCTGCAGACATCTTCAGGTAACATGCCTGCAATCTGACCTGATCAGCATTCATATCTATACAAGCCATGTGTTTAGGACTGAACTGTTAGAACACAACATTGTTTACAATAGCAGAACGTCTTTCATGGATCTAGCCTCTTAATGTTGCTCTCAAAGTGCAGGAGATTGATGCATAGAACTTTAAAAATTAGACTAAATGTTGATCTGTGATGTCAAATTTGGTGTTTTGTTTATCTTGAATTTTCAAAGTAAAAGCTCCTGTTCATTTGCTATATTGTTTTAGCCTAAAATACGACACGTGAAGTCTGAAAATGTTCACTAAAGCCCAAAATATGAACAAAGAACTTGGAAAATGGAACAGAAATGAACAAATGTTAAGATGGCAACATCGCCGGCAGATATATTTAATTTTAAAAGGCACAAGTCCCTAAGCTGATGGCTTAAAGTGAATTGATTCTCACTTTAAGTGATGCATACCTCTCCTTTTGTGTGATTTTTATTTTTTATTTATTTTTTTTTTCAGGAACCAACTGTGCAGGTCCAAGGTTTACTGCAAGACCGTCAGTGACAGACAGGGGGAGCTCCACGACCTGCTGGACAAACTGATGACCAAATCCCAGAACCTGTCAGACTCCTCGGTCTGCCTCTACTATTTCAGGTACAGCTTATTATTTTATTATGGAGCTCAATAATAATAATGATGCCAAACCTCCACACTTGACTAAAGACCAGTTGAGGAGTCTTTTTGATGTGGAGAATATAGGCCATTGATCCAGAAAAATATAATAGGATTTATAGGGTATGACACACACACAGTCTCAGTACAAGACATGTGAATTGGGAATATAAAGAATAAAAGATGGAATATATGATGATATGCCGTTGAATGTTATATAAGGGTTTGGAAATGTTCTTACTTGTGTTATATTTTAGCCAATCATTTATTTAAAACACGCTGCACATGCTTGGATAAACATCCCAACTCCAGATCCACATACCGGCTTATTTTGAGCCTTCTGGCTGCATCACTCGGTCTTCACGGGCAGATTGAGTTTGCTTATTTGTCCTGTGCCTGCGGGTGTTCAAGCTGTCTACCGTCGAAACGTTTGTATTCAGCTGTTATATTGACTATTAACTGTTTTATATAAATACAACCTCACAGCATGAAAGACCATTACAAAAATAGAATAGCGTGAAAAGTAGTGTTTTCCGAGGTCAACGATGCAATCTCGTGGTCCATTTGTGCCTCCAGTGTTTTGTATTTTGCTGATGTTGAACTGTCCTTGCAGTGCGTCTCTGTACGTAGTGAAAGTGCTGCGAGGAGCGCCACCTGCTGAGGCCAAAGAGGAACAGGCTGCCGAAGGAGCTGCAGCAAGTAACGTATGTTAACACACATTTTCAGCCTGTTTTCACTCATTCATCGCTTGATCTAACTCGTCTAAACCTTTGCTAGGGTTGATGCTGTGTTGAGGTCACTGGACAATATTTTTAGTTTAACATCTCTCTTATGTCCAGATTTGCATCAGAAAAATTCCTGGTCTGTTTGAGTACTTTACTGGGTCATGAAGTGGGTCAGTCCTGGATAACTTGTCCCCCTTTTGGCCAGAGTATACTCACTTTCTTGTTGGTTTCAATAAGCGATGCATCAATTGTGCTTTTTTTTTAGTTCCAGCTTCGTAAACATAATATAGTATTTTGTGGTTTTTCTAAGTGATGATAAACTGAATATACACAAAATGAGAAATTTGAAGAAGTCGCCTTAATTGTTAGTTGCAGCCCATATCTGCTGAAAAACAGATTCCAAAAGTTGTAGATGGAATCGGTAGATTTCATGGTCTGGGGAACATGGATGTTTCAATGAATTTTCCATGCCATTAGAAGAAAACAAAACCTTTTTCCTGCATGTTTTCCTCATGCAAGAAAGACTTGTTTCTATTCACACCCGTGTGGAAGGATATCCTATATGTTCTCACTCTTTGTATGCAGCTGCGTTTCATGGGCAATGCGGATGTGGATCGGATCTCTGCCGTCTTCAGAGATGCCCTGACCTCCTTCATGGGTAGGAGGAAGAGCCCTCTGACCACCCAGATGTTCACAGACCTGTTCACCAGGTTCCCCGTGAGTACAGCGACACATCTCAGAAGACGGTTCGTGTCTCCGCAGGCAGTAAATCATGCAACCTGTGTGTTTATATTTGCAGGTTTTGTGTGTGAAGCTGTTGGATACGATCATGCAACACATCACATCTTCAGTCAGAGTACACCAAAAGGTAAAGAGACCTTCCTCCCTCCATCTCAGCTGCTAGATTAGGCTCCGGGACCTTATTGTCCCCGAGGTGAAATTCGTTTTCACAGCACCGTGACATGGTTTTGTGTTTGTTTAGAGCCAAGCGTGTGTGTTGGTGTTGCGGGCGATGCAGAGCAGGGAGGTTCAGCAGCTGCTGAGCGGTGCTCCTTGGACAGAGCTCTGCACAAAGGTCGCAGGTCACCTGGTGGAGGTAGGTCGACTCTGGGTTCCATCACAGTCCTGGGTTCCATCACGGGGTTAACTCTGAACTGAGATGCATTTATACAGCATACAAACTCTCTACTGGCTGGTTTTATTTTTTGTCTTATGATCGTTTGGAATATGATGCATTGCTGTAGAATGAAATCCCCAACATTATATAAAGGAGTTTAAATTGCAGGACTTCTAGCTGTGTCCCATTACATTCCTTCTAAAATGCAAATAAAATGCATAAAAAAAGACAAATTCCCGTTGAAATAAATGAAAAAAAATAAATACACAAGATTACGTAAGTTTAAAACATAATATTATTGTATAATATTATGTTTTTAGCTTCTCTCCAACTCTTTCTCCACCCCTGTAATTTCCTCATGGTATCTGCTGCTGAAGTATCGGTTTATTACCAGCGCTCTCATTTTCCCCAATTGAAATTCTACAAACCTCCTGAGCTGATTAAGTCATTTATCTACGTGTAATATAGCACGACATAACTGCAAATCAATTCTTCACTTTAAGTGGAGACGTTTATGCAACAACATCCTTTAGGCTCGTGTGAATGTTAATGATATTGTTGTGGAAGGTTTATGAAATTGCATCGTGCCGTGATAAACGATGACTATAGCTGCACTCGCTGACCTCTGTGTGGCCGCAGGACAGCTGAGGCGTAAACACGTGTTTTTATGTGCTTCTACCACTCTTCACCGAACCACCATCACCTCCGTGTCGCCCGGTTACCTGTGAGACAAAAACAGATCTGCCAAACACCATAATTCCTCTATGGGGTTTTGATTTGTTTCCACTCCCTAAAACGTATTGCTAATAAGATGCATCATCAGTCCTCGTTTTCTGAGCTCCTCTACTTTCTCAAGCTTTGTTTTAGTTGCAGTGTTTCAAAAAGAATGCAGGATAACAACTTTAAATCTCTCATCTTACAATTATAATACATATACAAATATTGAGTAAATTGAAGCAGAATATTTTGGTAGATAAAAAACATGATCAATAATTACATCTATCTTTTTTTATTGACTTCTCACCCGAGAAACAATCCAATGCACCGCTAGATACTAATTTTACTATGTATGTTTATGAATGAAGCTTCAAACTATTCATATCTATCTAACGGTCTAAGCCCAGCGTCTTCTCCTCTCAGAGTCTTCAGCAGGTCGGTCCAACTGAGAGCAAGGTGGTGAAGGAGACGGTGGTGAAAACCCTGGAGCTGTGTCAGTTCCTGGTCAAGCACGTTCACCAGCAGGTAGGTTGTGGGCTGCGAGTGTGAGATTGATGAGAGGGGGAACCACTGATGTCCAGACTCAAGCCTCTGCTTCTGCTGCCTGTCACTGTGTAGAAGCTGTCTGTGGACCTGGAGCCCCTGAAGAAGGTCCTGGAGACCATGACCACCACCATCGCTTTCAAGAAGACCGGCAAGCTAGAGGACAACTACTGGGCCGTGGTGAAGCACTTTGGAGTCGTGTGAGTTATTGAGCTCCAGAGCCGATTCTCATGCAGTGTGTTTGTATGCACATAAAACACCAAATTAGTGGGAATAAAAATAAATACTCATGATACATGCAGTAGGTCAGTAGCTAGAGTTCCTTCCTACCTCCCTACAGGATGTTGGTACCAACGCTCACTTATTTAAACATGCATTAGTGATGACGGCTGTAAAGAGATCTGCTCGGCAGACCGTCAAAATCATTCCATAAGACTGAAACTGAAAAGTCTGCACACTGGGACTTGAGCAAAACTATTCAAGGCCACAGTTGGCACACCGAGGACGGGCTCAGTCTGGAGCATCCATGCATTAAATCATATTTCTCACACAAGTCACTTTGTCTTAACTTGTATTCCTGAGACGTGATTCGGGTGCTGCCTCTCTCTCTCTCTCTCTCTCTCTCTCTCTCTCTCTCTCTCTCTCTCTCTCTCTCTCTCTCTCTCTCTCTCTCTGTCTCTGTCTCTGTGTCTCTCTCTCTCTCTCTCTCTCTCTCTCTCTCTCTCTCTCTCTCTCTCTCTCTCTCTCTCTCTCTCTGTGTTTGTGTGTGTGTGGTGTGTGTGTCCCCGTGTTGTCAGTTTTAGTTGTTAATCAGTTTGAATTGAATTATTTGTAATAAGGACACTTCTCTGTGTGCTCTGCTGTCATAGACATACTGTCATGATTATATTATGTATACATAACCCAGTTATGTACATACATGATGGCCCATGACATTGAAGACATCTAGCTAGGAAGTCAGGCTTCTTTAAATGGCTTGTTTTCACTTAAAGTCTCAAATCTTCAGCTTCAGCACGTCATATTTCTTCCCACAGGGCTCATGTTTCACACGTCATGTTTTTTAATA
This sequence comes from Eutrigla gurnardus, assembly GCF_963514095.1. Taxonomy (NCBI): domain Eukaryota; kingdom Metazoa; phylum Chordata; class Actinopteri; order Perciformes; family Triglidae; genus Eutrigla; species Eutrigla gurnardus. The sequence goes on from NC_139938.1 coordinate 23,782,528, forward strand.
TATATGTGAGCCATCCTATTGACCTTGCATGTGTTCACGTTCCCAGGAAACCAAAGGTTGAAAAGACGAAACCGGACAAGGAGGCCAACAAACAGCAGGTTCTAAAGAAGAAGAAAGGCTTTCTGCCAGAAACAAAGAAGCGAAAAAAGCGCAACATACCTATTTTAGAGCCGGCGGCGGCAGCAGCAGCGGCGGAGAACACGACCTTCACAGAGAGACCGGGAGCAGACAAAGGACAAGCCAGAAAGAAACATGACAAGAAAGCAAAACGGAAGCTAACGGCCGACGGCGCGGCGGCTTCTCAGCCCAACCAGGCCAAGAAGAGCAAGACGGCACAGTCTGAGAACAAGACGGCCAAGAAGAAGAAGAATAAACCCAAACAGAAGAAAGAGGGAGGACGGCAAATGTAAAGTGGACGCTGCTATTTAAATGTTGATTTCCTTTTTAAAGAGGCCGTGTTTTCATCTGTTCATTTTTCTACCTACTCAGCTTCCAGCTCAGTGTTGACAATATGTTGGTATGTTTCAATACGATATATTATTACACACGTGGAATAGTCAAGATATCTGTGAAACAGGAGTTAAGATGGAGTATTTTTCTAATGTGTGACTGCTATTGATTACAAACAACAATAAATTAACTCATCTGACAGGAAATCCATCACAACTCTGTTCCCATTTAAGAACGGTTCTATCAGCTTCGTTATGGAACATTAATAAGAACAAATAAGAACAAAACTAGGTGAGCGTTGTCCAGTTCGTCGTCATAGCAACACTTTTAATATACCCCCAAAATTCCCAAATGTTTTCTAAAAATATCGTATTTAATCTCCAGATTGTCTCCAAATCTCGTGAATTCCCAAGAAACCTCTCAGTCACTTTAAACGTGGCTTAAATATTTTAAGATGTTTTCAGCTACTACAAAGATAAAACACAGAGTTTATTACTAACATAGAAAAACCAAGGGAACATATTAATTATTGACCGCAGTCTCCACTAACTCCTGAGGGAAATATTTGACTGGCTGCTTACCGTAATCCTCCACTATGCTCACCCGCTAGTCTCTGACTGTCTGCTGTTTGCAGCTGAGCAGGTCGTGCACGGTGGCTTTGCAGCCTTTTCTCTTAGAAACGGCGCCATGAGAGCGGTGGCACTGAACCAGGAAAGTAAAGTTGGGAGCTGAAACTCACTATAAATCTCTGTAAAGCCGAGGAGAGCTGCCGATTCAGCTGATCGTTCTCTGCAGCTCAGCATGAGCGACCCCGTTCACGTTGGCATTCTAAACATTATTATAGAAATATAGCGGCTTTAAAGTGATACCACTAGATAGAATGGATACGTCTTGTGGTGGTATTTCTTATTGCGAGCAAATTGTGTAAAAAGATCGAAAGCAACAATGTTGCTGTGACTTCCCTAATCAGTGCGCAGCTCTCAGAATAGTCACACCTCCGCTTTAGTTAGAATCAGGTTTCTATGCCTACCATACTTATTCTTTGTTACAGAACCAGCACTGAAAGATGTGGGAGGATGGCTGTCAGAATTCACTTTCCTTTGTTGCCCACAGAAATGTAACCGCATTACATAACATTCTCATTATAACAAAAAACCCATCACTGGCTTCGGCACAGAATTTGATGTTGCAAGCCTTTATGCTGTAAAGTAAGGTGAGCAATCACACATAACCCTAATTCAGCTGTCAGAAAAATGATGCAGTGTCCCACAAATGGATTACTATATAGGACAAGAAGCCATGCTGCCATAAATCTACGGGAGTGCCGTGCAGGTAGCAGCCCCATCCATCAGGTTATCTCCTCTTAAAACTCCTCCCGCTTCAGGAACCTTCAGTGGTGGCTGTCAGCAGGAGCCATCTTACATCCAGCCACGCGTTGTTTGCTGCTGTATCCACAGTTCATATACATGCATGGTGATGCATTTGCCCCGAATGTGTCTGAACACAATATCAGAGTCTGAATGTGAAGGAAAATAAAACAAACCTGGCTCAGATCGATAGAATTTGAATCTTAAAGCTGCTCGAATCAATATGGCTCGTGGATCACATGGTTAATTGTATGCAGAAGGGCTCACTCATGCATATTATGATGGACCTGCAGAGAATTATCACCCAAATTTGCAGTTTCACTCATCTCTGCAGAGCATTTTGGCTTTATTCAGCTATGTATTCGTTTTTTTTTAGTCCACAACTCCGTTGTTTGAGTCTCACTGCTCTCATCAACCTCATTTGCGGCTGATTTGAGCGAAAACTACCAAACAGCAGACAGACACACATTTAGCTGGTGAACATAGTGGAGCATTTAGCAGCTGAGGAGACTGAAATACCCCTCAGGAGTTGGTCCAGACCAGAACAAATGAAAACGAATGATTTAGATCTGCTGGATGTGTAAATAAGCAACAGTTTGCCAGCAAGTTCGCCCTGGCAACCGTTTATGGTGATAATATATCACCGTTTCCATTGTGCCCAGGTGGCCAGAAAGACTGCAAATTGTTTTGGTCTTAGCTCAAATTGCCATTTTGCAGTTTTACCAAACACGAAGCACAACCTGGGGCATTTAAAAGTATCTGATTTGTAGATTTAGTGATATAGTTACGCGTATGAACGGATAAAAGGCTGGAGATATAAAGTTTGCCTAGCAATGTCTTAGCAATAAATAGCAACGTGTGCACTTTTCTCCTTTGGTACAGAAAGAACCATCCCAATGAGTCATACTAAGATGCAATGGTGAGTGAGTGAGCCTGCAGTTGTTTCAAAACGCAATGCAATGAAAATGCTTCTTAAAAAAGCCTTTATAATTGTTAATATGCACATTAAAATTCAGCGTTTTATCACAGCAAAGGTATATTTAGGAAGTGACATACAGCTCATTTCAAGAATGCGGTATTGACTGACTTATTTAATAAACTCCCCCCGGCTCCCATTTACATGACCACGTTACCATGTAAACACCGCTGCATCTCAGTGATGTAATTAGCAGTGTCGGTAATGATTCTAGTCTAATTTCGGCCTGTGAGAATGATGGGAGACTGAAGGCAGAGAAGCTGTGCATGTATCCGACTGCAGCACTAACGATCCCTCACAGCCACAGCTTGAACCCGCAGTAACGAAGCATATAAACGGGCACTAGTGGTGACAAACTATCCACCTCGAACCCTGACAGCACGGGTGAGAATAGGAGCAGTGGTGTCCTCCCTTCCTGACAGCGAGCTGTCATTTGTCATCGCTGTGAGTTGAGATATGGAGCGCAGAACTAATCTGCTAATGCAGCTCGGAGGAATAATAAGAGTTGGCTGTAAAGTCCGGGGCGAAGTCTCATCAGTATGAGTAAGCTGTAACTGAACGCAGGATTCATCCCCTTATGAAATATTATTGCATTCACCCATGTTGTTTTTGTTAAAGTGTGAATCAAATGCACCACAGTGGGCAAGTTGGCAGGCCGCAGGCAGGATGGTATTTCTATATTGAGTGCAAGCGGAAACCCATTAATTAGTGCACCCAGTAGTTGCTTGCCAGCCCTTGTAGGAACAACCTGAGTTGAGTTGTACCGTCACTTGGAGGATGCCCAAAATCTGCAAACCCACGCAGTCTCTTGTTCAACACCTGCTGGGCAGAGATCTTCCTGTTCATGAAGTCACAATTTAAAGGACCTACAAAACGCTTACTGAATATTTTATATTTCAAGTTTGAGTGTGAACCCGACCAAGGACTGAATCTACTGAATTTCAAGTGTCAGCAGGAGGATGTTTTTAATTCCCAGAAATGAAAGGAGATCAATGCTTGGCTGAGAACAGGGAAAAAAGCATGTTCAACGGAAAGTGAAAACTGAAAACTGTGTTGATTCAAAAATGATTTTACAACCGAGACCGCCCAAACCATGTCTCAAAATCTCCAATCAATTCAACACCGATCTTTACCATTAGTGGGGCTAAAAAGGTCAGCTTCTTCCTGAGGATGGCACTAGGGGGGAGAGGCCTGGAGGGCCAATAAATAAAAGTTAACACTCTTTAAAACTAGGGCTTTGTTCTCTTGGGATCTTCAAACCTTCCTTTTAGATTATGTGGACCTATTTAAATGCTTATAAGTTGTATTAACTGACGCCAGCTTCCTGAGGCGACGCCTACATTACACACAGCCATAATAATTCTATAAAAAAACAGCCTCAGGGGACGTTATCCACTCACTGGCCAACCGACGTCCATTGCAAAGTCTGTCTGCGGCAATGAGGAACAGAAGCCTGTGGGACAGCAAAACCCTGTTCTGGCCTCATTAATTCTAAATTAGGCTATACACAATAACTAGGCTATTCCCAGAGCAAACTTAAGTTACACAAAAGTCCCCCCCCCCCCCTTGTCTCCTCCTTTCTATAATAAATAACAGCAGCCCTACTTCATCTCTCCTGATGAATGACCTCTAGAGTCTCGTCCATTGACCTCTGATCTTTATATCATTTCCTGGCTGCACCTTCATCCATTTCTACCAACTGACGCCAAGCCAACAACCTTGATTGATTCCTAAGCACTGCCATTAAGATTTATCTCGCCACTGACCTCTTTCCATCCTTAGCAACTGACCTTAACTGATCCCCGTCCATTCCAAGCTACTGACCTCCATCCATTCTCAGTTATGGACCTTTGATTCCTAGCCACTGCCCTTCGTTCATCCTGGTGACCCACCACCACTAGCCATTCCTCCAACCATTACTAACCACTGTCCTCCCTCCGAGCTACTGACCACCAGTCTTTGGTATTAACTTTCATCCATTCCAGCCACTGACCATCATACATTCCTTTCCCACAGACCTCCAATGATTCCCTGGCCACTGACCACCTTGAACCGCTGACCACCTTTCTTAGCCATGGACCTCCATTCATTTCTATGCATTTGACCATTTTCCATTCGTAACCATTGACCTCCATGGATTCCTACTGACCTCCTTCCATTAATCTATCGATTCCAGCCATAGACATCCATTGATCAATGATCTTCATGTATTCCTATAGCTACTGAATGCTACTAAAATGACTTCCATTAGTGCTGATCCATTGACCTCCATGGATAGCCACAGACTTCCATCTATATCTAGGTCTGGCTTCCTTCCTTCATGGCTTCCTAGCCTTAGACCACCTTGCATCCCTATTGACCACCACTGACCACCAGCCTTCGCCACAGCCTTCCTTCCATCCATAGCCACTGACCATTCATTTTAGCCACTAACCTCCATTTAGTCCTAGATACTGACTGCTATTAAACTATTCTTAGCCAGTAGCCTCCCCTGACCTCCACTGATTCCTAGCCATTGACCATCATCCCATCCTAACCACGGACTTCCTTCCCATCCCTACTGAACTCCCTGCCCCCATCATCTCCCAGGCACTTACCTCTGCCCATTCCTAGCCATTGACCAGTTACTCATCCATCTAACTGCCAATAACCATCTACACACCATTGACCCACTACCCCACCACCAAAATACATGAATTATACATGTCACTCCACCTTGGGTCTCACAGCGAGGTCATATTGAGAGATGCATATTCTCACCAGATGTTTGGACTGCACACTGTATGAGAATGAGACGACCATGTCTAGTGTGGTGCTTCATTAAACCCCTTTATTTATTAATTTATTTTTAATGCTGAGAACATACGGTGTTCCATATCCTTATCTATAATTGTTCTGGGGGGAAACATACGTTTGGATGTAGAATGCATTAGTCATCTTTCGTTGACTTACTTCCAATTTCCCTGCGAAGATAAATGGTTTCATTCTGTTGCACTTATGCCAATGAGATAAGAGACAGGCAGTCTGTCAGTGCATCTTCCAGGGCTGGAGCTGTGCCAAAGACTGCTTCATATTCCCAAGCCTTTTTCTTGCTTGGGACAATTAGGAACATAGTGTCCTGGTACCTGGCCAGCACGGACGGATGCTGATTCACTTCCAGTGACCTCCAATAAGACAGGCTGTGGCGCCATTACGGGGGCGATGTTAAGACTAAGGGTGATACTTCCATAGATAACCTTCATGTCAATAAATCAGATATGATAGATTTATGGGGGGAATATACAGTTGATGCTGTTCCATAGGCAGTGGATTGGGTTTCTACATATGATAGACATGGTTTTACAGTAGGCCTGTGTGTGTTGATATGGGCCATAGAAATGGTGTATGCTTATAGACCCTTTGCAAATGCTATGGATCCCCCGAGGAAGGTCATTTGTTTAGCATGATGTGTGACGTAATGCCAATCCATCCAAACATTTGCATATTATCTAATGTCTCAGTATTATAGTGAATACATTTTTACTTGGACATTTAATTTTGACTACAAAGTAATTAGCATTCCAGTTTTTTCCAACAAGCAACAAGACGTTTAAGGTGAGCGACACATTCAAAGGCTTAACATAACGTAAGTATTTATTTATAAACTTTGAATATTACATTTTTTTCCTTTGATAAGGCAGATTATATGATCTCCAGAAAGATGATGTTACTGTAAAACATTCCAGCTCTCATAATGGCATACATTTACAGTGAATTCATATAATAAATGACACAGAATTTCTACTAGGCCCACGATGATACAACATGAAGAATTAAAAAATAAAACTGATTAGACGGGCTTGAACTGAAACCCTCTGCTGGAAGGATTTTCAATTTATTACATGTCAGAGAATACATTATAGCCTAAATACTCAAAAATCAAAATACTGTATTAGCGCTAAAACTTACTATCTGACACATCTAAAAAAATCTGTGCATTACTACAGCAAAAAAGTCTTGCATCCTGTCAGGCTAACTAGAGCTACACCTACAGATGTCTAACAGACATTGGAGGACAGTACTTTAGGCAAATATGCTAAGTCACTTAATTGAAGGAAGAAATACTACGCAAACAAATAAGCCATTTTCTACAGCCTATATGCAGCTTTGCACTGCCTAACAGCACCACAACATCCATTATAGTCTAACTACATACTGGTAGTGTGTCAGAGAGACATGCCAAGGAAGATCAGAGCCATTATGGGTCTGTGTTGTGTCACCAAACTCTAAATAATTGAACACAACCGTGTGTCACGTCCCAGGAAGGAGTTAAAGTTTAAACATCTTTGAGGTTTGAAACAACGTTTTATGCTGGGGGGGATTGGAAGAGGTCCAAAAGTCAAAGCAGGCAAATACTTTATACAATCTCATAAGGAATGACCGGTTAGCTAAATACTAGTGTATTAAGGAAGGTGTGTGGCCACATAGCTAGCCTATGTGCCGCTGTAGTAGGCCTACTAGGCTACCTCGAGGCCGACTATTCTGCTCAGTATTCTGCATTACTGTTTCTAAGTCATCTACAAGCAGCAGAGATGGATTGTGGGAGTTCTTTGTGCCTTATTGCTTTTCCTGTTTATTCCACAGTCACGTTCCCTGAAGTTGCACTGAGTTAACAGTCGACAGTAACTGTCTCGTGCAGCGGCGGCTCGCGCCCCGCGGCTCCGGCGGCGTCCACGCTCTCCGCCGCGCTCTGGCACGAGAGCGGCTCCTCACATCGCACGGGTCGGACGATGACGCACGGCCTCGCGGGCTCCCCGCTCGCGCCGGCGCCGCGCGCGGGGCTGCGACTGTCGCGCTCGTATTCCTCCTGCGCGCGCCGGATCTTCTTGTTCCGAAGCTTCCTCTTGTGGAAGTGGAACGTTGCCAGGGAGACGATGATGATCCCGACGAGCACGGCCACCAGCACGAGGAGCGCGAGGGTGGAGGAGAACGGCGGAAAAAAGCTCATCTGCTCCGCGCAGGTGCCGTTATTGGCCTGGAAACCCCCGTGACAGCGGTGCAACGGCACCGACAGCCCCGAGGCCTCAGAGGTTCTGGCTGTCATCCGGTCCACCTTTCGCGGTCACTCGTGTGTCTCTCTGACCCCAGTACCCTTCGTGCTCTCCGGGCTCAGCGCGGTGACACCGGCCCGCTCATGTGGTTACCTGCACCGAAAAGAACACACATGAGACCCGCTCATCCGGCTCCAGAGGAGACCCCCTATCCGAGCAATCAGGCACCCGCCCACCAACCCTCATTAACGGCTCCAGCTTCATCAATAAGACCAATCTGAAACAATTAAAATGGACAGTGCAAACCATATGACACTAAATCACAATGTTGCATAAAACCTGCCAACCTGATATGTTCATACACAGTGTGGAAAACCAGACGCTGCTATGAATATAAAACGAGGCATGAAGTCGGTACAATACATCATCTATTGTCATGTGTAGGCCTACAAGATTAAACATGTATTCCACACAGCAGCGTTTTAGGATAATATCAGAGGGGAAAAATGCATCTCAAGCCTATAGAAATGTAAAAAATAAAGAGAAATCTTACCGGATGAAATTGTCAGTACAGGGCACAGTCCGTGAGTGGAGAGCCGATGTGTGTAAATGGGAGAACAGGATCACGGTGACGCATTTCATACAATGAGACGCTGCTGCTGAGCTCCGATCACTCAGGACGCTTTGACTGCCGCAATCCGCTCAGTCTGCATCCAGAGCGGCACTTCCCCGGCTAAATACTGTAAGTAGCGGCGGAAATGCCCCAGTGTGCACCGAAGTGGGTTTATAAAACGCGATTAGAGAGGAGTCGTGGTCGGGATTTTCCTCGAGAAGCGTCCCCTCCTCCGGCCATCCGCTGCTCCTCTCAGCATCTGAATGAAGAGCTGCAGCTGCATTAAAGGTCCCGTATAGTCAGCTGGCAGCCTGCTTTCTCCTTCTTCCTCCAAGTATTACCGACATCAGAGTGCTTAGCCCCCCTCTAATAATGATTGCTTATTCACTTCACAAATAATCAATGAGTTTTTCTTCTTCTATTGGATCGGTAACCACTGGCATTCTTGAGGGTGTGGTCAGTCAAATGCTGCATGATTTGAAGCGGTTAAGCCTTACAATGAGGGTGTAATTCATGTCTAGCTGTCTTGCATTCATTTGAGCTTGATTAAGTATAGGAAGTGAGAAGTATTGGCCTTTTTCTTAACCAGAATCTTAGACAAGAAAAGTTGAGGGAAAGCACATCTTTTTGGTCATCTACTATAGATGCATGCTAAGCATCAATAGCCTGCCACAAATGCACACTTTCAACATCAGTTTGATATGCTGATGATTTTTCAGCTGATGTTTGCAACTTCCTCATCCAAGACCAAGCTTGGATTGTTTTGACTGTTAGAGACCATCATTTGGATAACGGCACAGTTGCAATCTACCATAAAATGGAAAAAAGGTGAATCAATGTCGCATGTTTGAAGGAGAAATTACCATGTTTCCACCACTAATTGATGCAGAAAAGGCATACATTGGCGGATGTAAAATCACCAGGATGGAAGAAATGAAGTGTTTGATGTCAAGCCCCCAGACCACCCACAGGTGTTAAAACGCCTTTGATATCAATGTATCATCACAGACTTGTAGCAACAGTCAGTATGGGATTAAGGAAATGTTCTGAGAAAAAAGGCTTAGTATAATTGTTAGGCACTTGATTAATACAAGTCAAACCCTCACATTTACTTTTGATGAAGATACATCTTTTACAAAAAGAGCCACAATCAGATAACGACTCATTTAGGGCTCCATTGAGCTCAGCTCCAGATTACTGCAGGCGTGTGACATGTACTCCAAATATAGAATTGTGCAACGAGGCCACGGCTGGACCGACCTATAAGCATTGTGAAAGAATATGTCCCATTCTGTGTGTTTATGTCGGATCTGTAGCGCCAACGTGTTGATGATATGCATCGTAATTCCACACTACATACTAATTTGAGTGTGTGTGTGTTCACACGGGGAAAGGTTGCATACTAAAAAGAGCTGATTTTAGAGTGATGGTGTTGATTGATGACTCCTTTACTCGCAATGCATAAAGGCACAAATTAATAGCTCGCAGCTGTGAAACATCAAAACAACATTTAGATGAAAGGAAAACAGCTTTCCGAACACAGCAGACAACCAACAAACCAAACGGTTCAATCTTTTCAGTGTCTATTTGTTAAGTTTATTTGGCAGTGATGTTGTAGCTCCTGTGGCCCCGAGTCATTAACCCTCCTAGCAGTGTGCTAACTGATGTGCCAACAACTCGTCAAATACTGATGCTCTGTCACTCCCCTTGGCGTCTTTTATTTTTTATTTTCTGATCGCTGGTGTGATCACTTTCCAAAGCAGACATCCTTCCTTATGATATTATAACCCATTAGTGTTTTTGGCATCTCATGATCTCCTCCCTTGTAAGTGAAATACTCCTAAAACGCCCTTTGTTAACCTTCCATCCGTCGTTCGCCCCCTCGTAGTAGAGAGAGAGTGCAGGACAGGGACATAGTGAGATAGTGAGAAGGAGAGCTGAGTATCGGTAAATCTATGGCACTTTCCGTGTTGCTGAAGTAGCAGGCGGGTTCAGGTTTGTCTGGGATCTGTAATTATATACAAGCCAGGAACCCCAAAATGTAACCCTTTGCATTGTGGATCACCCACCGAAGGGATCCCCAAATCCAGCAGGATCCTTCCTCTGGGCACATTGGAGGCCTGTCCCAAATTTCAGTCAAATACAGTCGTTCAGAAAGGCATCAGGAAGTGCGAGGAATTGTCCGTGATGTTCTGCAGCTCTTCTAATTGACATCTCTGCCAGAGATTGAAGCTGGGCCTCCTGATGTTGATGTTTGTTGATTCTGGTGGCGTCAGCTGCTCTCAGTCTGCTGGCACAGCAGAGAAGAAGACACACACCACCACCAAATAATCAACCGTATCGCCAGACAAGATGATCGATACTTAACAATTGTGCAATACCCTGGATTCTGTTCATTAAGGCCTTTTTAATTGTAACTTCCCAGAATTACACGTGTTTGGTAACTACAGCTGCAGTTGTTTGGGTCTCTACCAACTCCTGAGGGAAGTGAGGGTTGATGTAAGTCTCTGCTGGTTTGTCACTATGAGCAACACCGTTCATATGCATGTCATGTGTGAAGTTGTTGATATATGAATATTGATTACAGCCAGAGTTAAAGGGACATTATGTAGGATTTGGTGGCATCTAGTTGTGTGGTTGAGGATTGCAAAATGCCGTTTACCTCACTGAGAGGCCATCCCTACAACAAAAACACAGCTTTAGGACCAACGCTTTGCTTTGTATAGCGAGAACTCAGATCCACCACATGCACGTCCATCGTGCTACATACAGGAGACATCAGGACCTTTACTATTAGATCGTTATTCGTCAAGCGCAGAAGTATTTTTTTACTTAAAAGTATACAATACTCACATTGTTGTGAGGCTCAGCCCCAGTTTGTTGTCCAGCTAGACTCCCAGGTGTGGACACATCTGTGTCCATCAATGGAGAAGCATAAGAAGGAGGGGAGTCTTGTCTCCAGCAGTAGTAGTCCCCCATCCAACACCTTAGTCTTAGTGATGTCTAGCTGCAAGCTGTTCAGCCCGCATCACTCCACAACCATGTTCACAACGCCTTTGAATTCGGCCTCTTGGAGTCATGCGATAGCTGAGAAAACACTCTGAAGTCTGTGGAGGCGCAACAGGATTGTTAGGTTAGGTTAGTTTATTGGTCTCCACCAGGGAGAAATTTGTTGCAGAGACAGGGAACATGTTGCATTGTGTTTGATAAAGGTCAGTTTTGTAATTGATTCATTTATGATACAAATTGAGATGATTTTTCTTGATTCAAGATGCTTTTCTTCGTTGTTATGATGAGTCCATTTTATGTTTTGGATCTATATTTATATATTTATAATACACTGCAGTCCCTCAGCTGCTGGTTAAATTGTGTCTAGTGGAGGTTTGCAGCTGCTTAAAAATATTTATGAAATTCATCTCACAAATTACACATTTCAATACACAGATTGATTTCAGAATAAACTCAAATCTGGTGGGATCAGCTGTTCTACTCCCTCCTTTTCTTTCTGTTTTCTGTTTTCTGTTTTCCTCTGGATGGTCACATGCCTCCTCCTCTTCTCCTGATCACACCTGCTACCAACCATTCAATCAGGACTCACCTGCTGCTGCCGTTTTTTAAGCACCATCTCCACCACCGATATTCATAAAAGCATCTGTTAATGAGACTCCTGAAGCTGCTTCTGGGTATTTTTGCTTGTGATTTTGTTAGCCTGCAATCCTGCTTTTTCCTCATGTGCCTCAGGTTCATACCTGTCTGCTCATGACAAACACACTCTCTCAGGACGAGGCTGCGTTCCTTACCTGCCGGTCTGATCTCAACCTGTCACCTGCATTCTGTTGGATAATCTGGATTCTTCTCTTGCACATTCACCTTACATTAAATCATTGAACTTTGACTTCCTGCCTGAGATCAGTGGTTACATCCAGCTTTCTTTGTAAAATCATAACAAATTCCAATGTTAGTCTCAAGTACATTTTGGGATTTGGGACCACTGTTTGATGCAATACAGACTAAGGGATCCATTGTTACCTAAAATGTAGCCTTAAATCTCAGAACTTCTCTCAGAAGTCATACTTGTATCTCCAAGGCCAAAAGATTGTGCAGAGCCTTGGTTAAAGATTACAAAGCAGCATGATACGTAAAACACTGTATTAATAACAGATAAAAGGGGAACATTAAATCAGAAGTCTGTGTTTGTTTTTTGTTTTGCTTCCAAAAAAGCATTTAGATTTTCACAGTCATTTTCCCTGTCTCCGGTATACTTGTGGACAAGCTACATCACCGGAGGGGCTCCATGAAAAATGAATGTCCTCGGAGGGAGAGAGGTTTCCTGGATGATGAACTCACTGAAGATGAGTGCATACTGAAAGATTTATACGGCTATTCAGGCACAGTTTAAAGCCTGGCGCATGTTTTAGGGCTGTTAAATGGAGAGTGATTATTGCACTTGCTTTAATATTCATACAGGTCTGCCCAGTTGTCCAGGTCAAACTGATCCACATTGGACCAACTGCCCACCTTTGCAACTGTGGCAGGGAACCCTGGAGTAGCAGTGTGGGAAGAGTCATGGCCTCTTCATGCGGATTAAGTTGCACAACGTGTTATCAAACCACGTTTCTTTGTAGTCAATGCTGAATCATACAAATGGAGATAATGGCTCACACATCCAGACGGACTCTCTTTGAAGGCCCTGGTGTTACTCTCTAGTTATCCACACAAAAAGGGGCCGTGTAGTGTGAGGATTTGGGGGAGCAAAAAGCGATTGAGAGAGAAGTTTAAACCCTGTCCAATTTCACACCTCTGCACACTGTGTGCTACCTGCCCATCACCCAACGGCAGTGGTTTATTGGTGCTCTGCGCTGCCTGCTGAGGCTGGAAACGAGGTCGATGAGAGCGAACCGCGACAGAGAAGTTGAGCTGAAAGATCCTGAAACAGTCTCTCTTTTGTTACACAGTCATTTGGTGGATAATATAAAAGTGTTTGTTATAGCAGCTTTACATGTGTTTATCAATCTATACAGAAATTATCTTTTTGAGATTGTTCTATGATCTTTGAAGTAAAAGTAGCATACTATGATGTAAACATATGTGTTGCAAGCAAAAGTCCTGTGTTAAAAAAAATTTGCATCAAAATAAACTGAAAGTGCCAAAAGTAAAGATACCCTTTTTGTAGAATGGCCCATTTCACAAAAACATATTGCAGGACTATAATTATTGATGCATTAATGTGTCGATCACTTTAATGTTGCAGCTGCTGGTGGAGCAAATTAACTATAGGTGTAAACTACTGATACCTGATAATGCATCATGATTTATTTGTTGATTATACATCTCAATATAAAAGTAAAAAGTGAATTAAGATTGCAAATAAAAGTTCTGAGGTAAAAAGTACAATATTTCCCAGTTGCGTAGTATAGTATAGGACCTCCAAATACACTTCTTGAGTAAATGAACTTGAACGTTACTCACCACAGTTTCATTATAAATCCAAAGTATAACTGAAATGACACATTATGTATCTGCCTATTATTGAGCCCCTCTTTTCTCTTCCAGTGAGCTCCAGGGTCTCTCTGACTGCAGATTGTGTTAATCAGGATTATGAGAAAAGCTTAGTGGGTCTGAATAATAAACATATATTCATGTAACACTGCTGTCCACTCAGTGTGTGTGTGTGTGTGTGTGTGTGTGTGTGTGTGTGTGTGTGTGTGTGTGTGTGCGCATCTTCATATGAAGGAACTGATATCTTTAAAGCTGCAGGCCATCTCCAGGCAGCAGCAAGCCTCTTGATATTCCTTCCACACACACACACACACACACACACACACACACACACACACACACACACACACATACACACACACACACACACATACACACACACACACACACACACACACACACACACACACACACACACCACTGTTTCACTACGAGTCTCTGTCAGCAGAATTTCTAATGAACTGCACAAAATCCAGTTTACCATGCACACACACAAACACACACACACACACACACACACACACACACACACACACACACACACACACACACACACACACACACAGAGAGAGAGAGAGACATAGACCAACTTTCCCTTGTGCACAACAGAAATAGATTTTTCTCTTTTCTTAATGACCACCCTGTCACCAAGCGTGTGTGTGTGTGTGTGTGTTATAAGGTGTGCAGATTAATTATACGAGGATTTTACATTTGTGCATTTTAAATGAAGACATACCCCCCCCCCCCCCCCCCCCCTGCTTTGTTCGTCTTGTAAATGACTTCATTGGAGAGAGAGAGTAGAAGTATAGAATCATGGGGAGAGAGTGGAGGTTATGAACTGAACTGAGCAGCAGACACCTGCCTGCAGAGATTAAACCTGTAATACTACATGATTATTTATTGGTTAATTTTATATTGTATGTTATTAATCTGAACTTTAATAATAATATAACAAGATTTCCCTCCAACATGTTGTGGATTGGAAGTATAAAGTAGAATAAAATGGAAATAAATATAGAAGTACTGAAAAAAGTACCTCAAATTGTACTTAACAAGCTTATTTGAGTATATATGTAGTTATGTTCAACCACTGTTTAATGCATACAGGACAGATGGAGGTGGTGAAGAAGAAACACACCTTAAACTTCTATAAACATCTTCACAGTTTGCCCACTGACGTTGTTGTATCGATCTCTTCGTCGGCTGGTGGATGGTGCATCATCGGCAGCTCACCTTCTCCACCCACCTCCAGGCACTTTACGCGCACCACCACAGCCCTGCTAGCATTTACACAAGTTCATATGATTAAACCCACACTTTGCTCTGGAGTGATCACACCCACAGTTGACGAACAAGTCTGTTCCTAAGCAACTGATCCTCTCCGTGTGTGGGGTTTGCATGTTCTCTCCGTGTGCCTGCGTGGGAAATCCTCCAGGCGCTTTCACTTTCCTCCCACAATCCACACTCATGCAACTCAGCTGGAGAGAACACTTTAAATGACCCCTATGGGCGAGTGTGAGGGTGAGTAGGTGGATCCATGGGAACATGAGTGTGTGTGAAAGGCTCCATCCCTTTGTGACAAATAAAATTAGGAAATTAATGACTGAATGACGAGCAGCCAAAGGTCTCATGTGTATCTGTATGTCGTTCTCATTCTTTGTCACATGCCTCGGCATACCGAGGTTCGCTGTTGTGTGTGTCTGTGTTTCTCTGCCGTGTTGTGCAACATCGGACAGACTCACGCAGAACAGACAGGCCACGGCAGGATGAGATATGCCTTGGGCTGCATTCATTAATAATCCGGCACCTTTCCGCAGTTTTGTTAGGAGGTGTGGATGTTTATTTGCTTTAGAACACAACAGCCATGAAACATTCGGGAAATAAAGGTATTATTCCTTTAATTCATGGCTTTGTTCTCACTAATAATAATAAGTCTAAAGCCTTCTGGTGTCCTCTTGAGAATGCAGTGTTCATTACACCCCATAAACGTTGCTCTCTGTGGCACAACAGCACTGATCTAAAACAGCAAAGAATCATAACTGAGGGAGCATGGCTTTGTTCAGTCAATCTTCTAATCTGCCAGTTAGATATTGATTTTGGGGGACATGTCGGGACTAGTGGAAATGTCACGAGGGGGGGGTCCATGTCAGGGACATGTCTCTTTGGCTCTTTGGCTGAAAAAAGACCACAGCAAAATACTAAACATTAGATTGTTACTATTGCTTGTCTGCTTCTTCTGCTCTAATATTTTGATTGTGATGTGAGCTCATGCTAATCTCACAGTAATCTTTATTAGCGGCATTAATCTAAATGTTCCATGTTCTGTGTATCCCTGCATTAGCTGTTTGTTCTGCTATCTCTTGGCATAGTAATAGAAAATAAAAGATAGAAGCAATTACTGCAAACAGAAGAAGCAGAAAAAAAATTACGAGAACGAAAAAATATTCTAAAAGAATTATGGGAGCTAAAACTATAAAGCTGTATAGTTGTGTGCAAAAATAATATTGTCCAATAAAGTTCACAGAATAATTTATGGAACATTTGGACAATCAATGCACAGAGATGAGTTGTGCATTCATGTAACATTGTGGATTTTATATTAATGTCACAGTGTCCGGAGCAGGAGTGGGTGGAGCGTGGAGGGAGTGACTCCAATATTCTGTGGTTAAATTTCAGAGCATCAATTATTCATTCGAGAGCACAAATGTGTTTTTATTATCCACCATGACCCCGTAGAAAAAACGAGGGATTCTGATTTAAAAATGGATCTTTTTTTGGCATTATGCACCAAAACACTGAGGCAAATTGTTTGTATGTAAAAATGTACTTGGCAATAAACCTTATTCTGATTCTGAATTTGTTACCTTCAATTACTTAATTTGTGCAGTGATTGTGGGGGTGGGGGCTGCCTTTTTTGTAATTGAGTCACTTCCCGTTAAAATGTCTGTCCCTGCCAACCAGCGTGGAAATCTGGCCAGTATTTAATGCTCTTGACCCAAGTGTAGGCCAGACAGATGGAGCCAGCGACTATCACCATTCTCCAGCTGTGCTGCCATTACTGTTACAAGGTAAACAGAGACTCATTCTCGATGTAATATGTCATTATAGTCAATGTTGTGACATTTCATTGTCCTGTTGTTGACATTCCTCCCATCGTGTTTTGAGGCTTTAGTGTTTATTAAGCTACAGAACATTCCTTCCCACTCTACCTATATCTCTCCCTCCACTATCAATTATAATCACAGCAGCCTGAAGCTTCCTCCTGGTGTGTCGTTCCACGTTGTGACTGGAAACCTTATGGCCTCTTGCAACACGATTGCACTGCACTGCTAATAAAGCTTACACCAGGCTTTGTCTTGCGATCCAATTTGTCTTTCCAACACTAGACATTTTTTTTCATCGGTGACAATGAAACATTTTTATGGCCGTGCTGATGTCATCACATTTCTGTTTGTCACTCATCTCCTGGCACAGCTTACAGGGAAATGAATTATACAACACAATGGAAAGGATGGATGTTCTGCAGTCAACTTGAGGCCAATTTGCACTAACATGACTTGGCTTATGTTTCCATCCAGTAACTGCGACCGAATGATCTGCCAGTATCCTTTAAGAATTATGTTTTCCTGCTATCTCCCACTCATGTTAATTATGTATAACCGCTAAGTAGCTGGTGGTGTCACGTGATGTGTCAAGTTTACCCTTAATTAACGTAAAAGGCCAGAAAAAAACACATCAAGCAATCCGCTAATTGTTAGTCATATCAAGCCCCCTACATTCATTGTATAACCACACAACATGTGAATCCACTGGAGAAATACAGACCTTAAATGATTTATTGATTTAAGTGAGCAGCTAGAAATACGTTGGACAGGCAGAGGTCATGCATGCAGCCCGGGGCTCTGAGCTTCCCACAGGGATGCTGGAGAGATGGTGTTGCACGTGTTTTAGCTGTTTGAATCAAGGTATTTCTGGGCATTTCAAATATTAAATAAAATCTTTTGTGTTGATTTTTTTTTAGAGGAATTGCAAACATAGTAAAAACAAAAACAAATAAATCTTAAAACAATACTCAGAAGTCCATGTACATTGAAAACAGTGGAGCAGGGACATCCACTATAGCTGTACATTATATTTTATTATAGTTGAAATATTAAATGTTTGAAATATCTGTCAAATATAAATATAAGCACACTGTTGTGTATAGCCTACTGTCATATGCACCTACCTCATTTGAATAAAACAACCTGTTACATAATCTTAGCCTATCTCTGCTTCATTTGATTGCCATCCAAAATAAATAAATACATTTTAAATTTTCATTTAGTTTGTCGAAATTATGGTTTTATTCTGAAGGGGCCACTTTTTTATTTTATTTTGAAGGGTTGTTGCTGCCGCCGGAAGTGGCGGATGTAGCGTTATGTTATGGCTGCAGGTCCCTAATCACTAGCAAAGTTTCGCTTTTCCTCTGGTTAACTCAGTGATTATGGCGACGTTTTTTGGCGAGGTTCTGTCGGTGTATTCTCGAGCCGTGGAGGAAGACGACGAGGAGCTCGATGAAAACGAGGAAGATGAAGAAATCCGCCGAGAACTGGAGAAAAAGAGGTTAATAACGTTAGCCAGCTAGCATGGAGCCAGGAAGTCAGAAAGCATGGGGATGTTATGTTAGCTAAGTGACTTTTGGCAGTTTCATCCAGTGAATTGAACTCGTCACATTACTTAATACACGTAATGATGTATGTGTAAGTTATATTTGTACCACACGGCCTAACTTCAGTTGCTTCGTGCTTCGGAGGCTCCAGCTAGCTAACATGACACATGACATTTCAGTTCACAAGGTTGAGTAGGTGATGCTATGCTATGTTATAGTACTTTAAATCCTCGTTACTTATACCGATAGTAATAAATAAATTAAATGCACATTAAAAAAAAAAAAGTAATCTGTGGCTGTTGTAACCCCACCGTCCTTATTTAATATTAATACGCATATACACATTAAATTATTAATAAATGGCTTGTTATTGATATGCATTAACAGGAGCAAGTAATGGATGTTGACTGTTTATTACGGATCCCAGGACTAAATAACAGGAAGTCCTCTGTATAATGCAGTTCAACACAAACTACAGCCCTTTTCCTCACAGCTATTCCTCTCCTCTCTAACTCAATTCACTGATTCATCAGGGAGGTGAGTCTGCACTGGAGCCCTGAAGTGTCCGACTCGCTGACCTCCGGAAACAAGTTGCAGTGCTCAGACTTCATCCTGGCGGTTGGACACAATGCTGCCAGTAAGTGGCTGCAGTCATCTCCGTGTGGTGCATTACCTGTAATGCACACCCAGCCAGTATTATTACAGATCAAATGAAATGTTAATGATCCCTGAGACGAGATGGAAATGTAGAGTAGTCCATCGACCTCAGCGCTGCAATAACACAGATTTCCAGGAAGGTTTTTGCAAGTGGCTGAATGTAATGCAGCCTGCCATTAATAACAGAATGGCTCCAACCACTGATTATTTTCATTATCGAATTAATCTGCTGATTCATTTTCTCAATAAATCTTTATTTTGTCCATAAAATGTCAGAAAAGTAGTGAAACATATCAATCACAAGACACAGATGATTCTTCGAAGCTGCTACACTGACCATAGAACTTCCACTGTTCATCTCAAAATTTACATTTGTTTCCCCATTTCTCCAACAGATACATACATAAATACATACTCACTGTCTAAAAAAACAAGTACAAAATTGTTTTAATGAATACCTCATTGTTTCAGAGGCAATGTGACGTAGTAGAACAACCTCAAAGGTGTTTTTATATTTCACATTAAAATAAGTCGATCAAACCAATGAGTATCTCTGATTTTGTAGTTAAAACCATTAAGTTAGTCAAATTAATTTACTACCATAATCACTTGGCGAAACTCAATATGCACATAGAGAAACTGGCATGAATCCACACACTACAAAGATGTCTGTGTAGCTCGGCCGGTAATTCATTGATAGTATCTGTCCTAATGTTCGCTGTGAGAAAAGGTCTATAATTTGAATATAGGTCTGTCGGATACATAAGGTATAAAAAGGGGAAAACTCCTGTCATGTGAGCGGTTGTTGAATACTGAGAGGATTTGTCTTCACAGGGTTTCTATCAGTGTACGTTCTCACCTCTGAAAACTGGGACGTAGTGGGACATGCATCAGTGTGGAACGAGAGGAGCCGGGCTGAAACTGGGATAACCAGCGAGGAGTCGGCATGTGTTTTCTACAGACACAAAGACACCCCATCAGTGAGTGACAAACTGAGCAGAACAGCATGTGTGTGCCAGATAAATACCACAGAAAGCTCCTCGGTGCTGTAAACTCGGTGCTAATCATTCAGTTTTAGTGAGTTTGCTACTGTAATAAATGTAATAAATAAATAAAAGGGTTGCCAGTTTACCACTGAAGACGTCACCTTGTGATCAAGGATATTGTGAACAACATTTACTTTTCTGATGTTCCATAGAGCGAACAATTAATCACGAAAGTAACCTGCTGAAGAAACTCCTACCTGTTAGCGTCACTCTTACCTTTGCATGATTAAATTACCACTCGGAAGCAGGCAAAGTGAATTTCCAGGTTAGAAAAACCAAACTGAGTGATCTTAGAGCTGGTTGCAGTGCGTATTTCTTTACTTTGATTTGTAATCCATCAGTAAAATCAGTCCTTCCGGTCTTTGCGTTACACTTGATGTTTCAATATTGAATATATTGTCTCTTGCTATCCTTTCCCTGAAGGTTTTGATATGCCAAGCGACTTGCTATGTTGCCGAAGACCAGCTTTTTCAGTGGACGGAAAAGGTATGTTTATTCAGCAAAATCAGATGGATGGCACTGTGATTAAATTATGTTGGTGAAGCTGTCCCACCTCAGCCTGCAAACAGATAGCAGATTAATAACCATGCACATGTTTGTTTACTTACATTAATGAAGCACTGCAGTGTAGAAAGAGGAGGACTTTAATGGAAAATCAGCTCAGTGGTAAAGAAGGAGCGCACAACACCATAATAACAGACATATAATTATTCTCCTGTACATATAGGTTACAATAGTTATATGTCCCACTTCAATCATTGTTTACTGGGGCCCTCTACCTTTTGTTACTTAAGTCTGACTTCTGATTATCAAATTAAATGAGAAAAGAAAGCATCACAAAAAAATTAACTGAGCGTTAAATATGTATTATACCTATTGTGCTCACCCTCAACCACCACTGCCTGCCATTATCAATGCAAATTTAATTTAGTCGCGGTCATATTTCGGAGCTCTTACTGGCGCAGGGTTGTCTCACACATCACTCTTTTGATTAAAACCCGTTAATATTGTGTCGATGCATCCGAGGGAACGTTAGATAGATAACAGTGGAAAAACACGACTCTACCTAATGAAGTGTTGCCATTGGTGATATTCAAATGTAACTGGTCATTGAGATAATGCATTTTAATTTGATGTTTTTTATTCATGTTAAGTGTTTGGGTAACTAGCTATGTAAATTAACAAAACATTATTTTATTTTTTATTTAACGAGCCCCCTAGATGGCGGTCTGAGGCCCACTCCTTATGTGCGTGATGCAGGTGATGTTGTGTTGGGCTGACGGTGAGTTTCTCTTGTCTTTGTAGGTTTTTGACTGTCTGCAGCACAGGCAGCTGAATGTGACTGTGCTGTCAGACAGCTCCGTGACCGAGTACAAGACAGCAGATTATCTGGGCTCCAGCTCCACTCCCTTCCTGCGCTCGCTCCACACTGGTTCTTTCCGCGGTCAGCCTGTCTGCGAGTCGCTGGAGCAACCCAACATAGTAACTGGTCTTCCAGCTGCAGGTACTACAACATGTTCTCTAATTCATGTGTCTCAAACTTGCTTTACTTGGCATCCATCGGTCAAATCTTTACAACTTGAATTCCCTCCTTTGCTCTCCTGAGAAGAGGACGACCTATAATGACAAAGGTCAGATGCGACTGCTAGCTCGCTGTAAAATCAGCTGTTTCTGTGACTGCAAAGTTTTAGTCCATATTTTCTAACCCTATGCAAAAATAATGCATTGAGAGTTTTTAAAGTAGAGAATTGCTTTCTGAAAAAATATCCCACGAGAGATTGTTGATAGTGAAGACAACATGAAACAACAACTTCTTTTCAGTAATGCACATCGACTGTTACAAAGACATCACAGTGTAGATCTTCTCATTATGATACACACTCTTTATGATTTCAATAACCAAAATGCTGCAGTAGCACTGGAGTATTGTTAAGTGGATGTAAATTAAAGCCTGTAAAGCATAATTATGGGGGACTCTCATTAACTTCCAGCTTTAGCCAAGTTTGTTAATTACTTCTCCTATGTCCTTGAAGGAGACACTGAATCCCCAAAACTGTAAATCGCTTTGGACAAAAGCATCTGCCAACTGAATGAAACATAGTGCCATTAGTGCTGTTTTCCAGTCGACTCACACCTCCTCATGCAAATTCCAAAAATAAAATACAGGAATACAGTACTATTTTTGTTTTGTTAGGTAACTTTTTGCTTGTGTAGCAAAATAGTTCCATCTGCATTTCATTGTGCAACCCTGTGTTGCATATTGAATCCTTGTAGTAATAGTCTTCTAATTTCTCGATAATTGCGACATCATTGTGATTAAAGACACTGACAGTCCAAACAAAGAGATGCATCTGCAGGAGAAAGAACATGAGCCTTTACCACTGTCCACTCATGTTTTAAATCTTTGTCCTTTGTGCTGTTTGGTCAGTGCTGAACCACTGCGAGGTCCACCACATCGCCTCTGTTGTTTACCAGTGTTACAGTGATGTCACCGGCCCTGACTCTGTCGCCATGGCGACCTTTAAGCCTGCACTAACCAAGCTCGGCAAGTCTATACAGGTGAGCTGCTTTTCTCTTTACGTCGGGACATTCAAAAGGTGATTTAAAATATGACTGAAATGCATCTGCAGTGGTTCCCTGCTCTCTTACTTTTCTTTCTCCCTCTGTCTTCAGTTGGACCCGTCTCCAAAAACAGATGTCCTCCGCAAGTTTGTCAGAACCACCAACATTCAGAGTAATCTTTATATCTGAAAATGGCCACATTGCAAGCTGTGCAGTTATATTTTATTTTCCTGTGGTAAAATACAGTCATTTTTTAATAAAGTAATAAAATAAGGAAACCCTTTGTGTAAATGTCATTAATAATGACTTATTTATGTTGTTAGCCAATAACAATCATTTATTTAGATTTCTTGTCACATTAAGCCGTTGAGAATGACTGGATGATGGATTCTGCCTCTGGTGCTACATTTAGTTTATGCTGCCAGTGACATTTAGGAGGCCATTCAGCATAAGAATAGAGAGCCTCTTTTCTCCGTGCATACTCTGTATTTGAGTTTTAGTCGCCTCCCACTGATCTCCAGTCAGCTGTGCATACAGTGATGTTACTGTGGAAACAAGGACAGTAAAGCTGAAATTATGCATTTGAATTGAAGGGTTCACAGAAACAGCTCAAAGCCTTGGAGAATACAGCAGTTTGTCTTATTGCATTCAGCTGACTCCACAAGCAATCTTTTGAGTCTTTGCTCATAGTTATTACAGGTTTGCAAAAAGTATAAGGTATTCGCCAGTCAAAACTTTTACAGGTACAGTGCAACAGTGCAGGCTCACACAATTGAAGACCTGACATTATATAGACTACCAAGTACAGAAAAAATAATAAAATAGTATTTTAGCTGTGCTCTATGTGAAACCCAACAGTTTTAACTCTACTCTTGTCTCATTAAACTGCCTGCTGCTTATTAGTTTGCAGAGGTGGACTAAGTACCTATATTTAACTTAAGTTTAATCGCTTATACTAATACATACTGCATGCTAAAATTATACATACACATTAACAGTGAAAAATAAAAGTCCTGCATTCAAACATTTCTAAATTGTATTTCGCAATGACCCCTCCTGTCCGGAGGGGGGCACTGCGGCGCCAGTGAGCTCTGTGACAAACGCCGGAAACTAAAAGAAGATGAAGTGAGCGAAACTCAAACAAACCAGTTGGTGTTTGTTATGGAAACATTAACACAATGACTACATAGATTTTTACTTAATGGTCCCAACTGTTAGTGCGTATATGTGGGTTAATACTGTTTTAAAACCCCGCTGTTACGTCACGTCAATGTATAACTGAACG
This sequence comes from Eutrigla gurnardus, assembly GCF_963514095.1. NCBI lineage: Eukaryota > Metazoa > Chordata > Actinopteri > Perciformes > Triglidae > Eutrigla > Eutrigla gurnardus. Next base: position 23,806,664 of record NC_139938.1, read on the forward strand.
GGACAGCGAGAGGATATTTTAAGTGGTGAGTTAGCATCAGACTAACGAGGCTAACGTTAAAAATGAGTGTTAGCAGGCGTTTACATTCAGCAAGTAGCAGGTGCAAAGCTTCAGCCAGTCGGAGCAAAGGGCACCCAGGCCCTAGAGGTGCACCCAGGGGTGCCAGCAAGGTGCTGGCCGAGAGAAACCAGGCGGTGGTGGCGGTGGGAGCCTGGGTGGAGGGCGGAGAAGACTTCGAGGATCCGTCTGTGAGTTTGTCATTTAACGCTAAGCTAGTCGTTAATGCTGCGTTCATTTATACTGTACATTCCAAATTATCTTATTTCATTCTTATTTATGCTATTTTTCACTTTTTATTAACATATTTGCACATGTTTATTTAGTTTTTGTTATGTACTTGTATTATCTTCTTATATTATGCTTATATTGTTTTATACAACAGTATTATTTACATTATTTACATTGTCCTTTGCCTACATCATAATCCTTTATTTCTATTTTCTTATAATTATAAGATATCTAAAAGCCCAATTTGACATTTTCGTCTTGCTTACTTACTAACCGTCTAAATCCCAAAGATATTAAGATTGATGCCGTAGCAGATGAGAAAATTAGTATTAACACACTTGAGCTAAAACCACTGAATTCTTGGCTCTTTTTTCCCCAAAAATATGTATAGTTGCTGATTCATTGACCATTGATTGGTTGTTGCAGCTCTAATTGGAGGGGCAGATAAGGCAAAGTCATACGGTACATTTAAAGTCTGAGGATTGAGGCTTCTTCCTGAAGTAATCCAAACCTTCTTCCTGAAGTAACCCAAACCTTCTTCCCTTTGTCTTGTTTTAGGCTCTGGCTTTGCTGACGGAGGAGATCCAGGCAGAGAAGAGAAGGGAGACCGAAAAGAGCCTCCAACGGTTTCAAGATGAAGTACGCCATCGTCTGGCACAGCAAGCTCAAGTCAGCAAGAAGAAACGGCAGCCTCAGATTGTCTCTATGGTAAAAAAAATAACACTGTGACTGACAGTAAAGTATTAATGAGGTCGTATTAACTCCAAAAATATCAATCTGGGGAGCTTCCTTAAGTAAAATGAGCACTTTAGCACTTGAGTATTTTCAACATTCTTTATTCATGCATTTCTATATTAGAAAATGTCTTTGAATTGCTTTATTCAACTCACTGTCTAAAACGTTGAGATGTTTAGTTCAGAATTATGAAAAACAGAGAAAATGGGAAAATCCTCCTATTTAAATGATTTTAATTATTAATGTTGATAATTTTTCTGTTTGACTGAAAAATCAATGGGCCGACTAATTGTTTGGACAATACACAGGGATGATGAAGCATGGCTGAGCCTGCTGGTTGTCCATCCTGCTTGATTGATCTCATTGTGTGTTAATGTCCAGGTAAAACCTGATAGGAGAATCCCACAGCAGCGGCATCCGGTCTGGACCCAGCATGTATCTACTGGCGAGAGGCCGATGTCTGCGGGAGGTGCAGCACAACAGAGGGTGACGGAGAGAAGTGCTCAGGAGGTGAGGGGGTATATACATTGTTACATCATTGAAGTTTTAGTAAAGTAGTTTGATGTGTGCACATTCCATATATACACAAACGTATATGGACACATTTTGTGTACTGTTGTTTTTTATGCGTAAGGCAAGACAGCTCTTTTCAAATAAAAGACAATTCTACCCATATATATTGAGTTTAGTCCAGCAATGCCGACTGTCGCATGAAGTGTGAAAATCCTAAAGCCTTAAATATGAAGAGTCGATGCAGCTGATGCATGCCCAGAGCTTTAGGGAGCCATAGTCAACCATCACACAGTCTTTTGGACGTAGTGCAGTGTGTGTTGTTTTTGGCAGTCGGAATGATTGCATTGTTTCCTTGTGTTAGTGATAGAATAATGTGACAGTGATTAATCTGTGGGATTTTTGTATTTCCATGGTTTTCCAGTCAAGTGGAGGCATGAGGCAGGTCAGACTTAGACTGGCTGCCCGTCGGATGATCCCACATGGGGAAATTACGTCACAGCTTCCCGGGGGCGAGTGGAACATCTCTCCAACTGGACATGTGAGCGTCTGTGTCTCACACTTGTTCCTCTTTTAAAAACACATTGTTCCTATACTTACAATTTTCCTCTGCACCCGACAGAAAGCTGGGTTTCACATGCTGACAGAAGATCAGGAAGTGGAAGAAGGGGAGGATGCTCATGAAGAAGAAGAAGAAGAGGGGGAGGAAGATGGAGATGACCATCTCTTCTCCGGTCATGAATGTCCCCTTGTTCAGCAGAAGGTTAATGAATACTGATGGTGCACACACACACACACACACACACACACACACACACACACACACACACACACACACTACTTGTTAGTAGAATCGGTTATTTTATGTGGTATCCCCTTGTATTGAGAAAGTGGTTTATATACGTTTTGTTATCCTGTTTTGGCTGTGTGTATGTTTCAGGTGAGTGGACCTGCGTTGTGGGATTCTGGCAGGTCACAGCCTGATTCCGGATTCACGTCCAACCTCAGAGTCCCGCAGGCCCTGTGGCCTCTGACCGACCAAGAGGAACTGAAACGACAGGTAGACATCATCAGACATGCACACCACGCTTCAACTTTATGTGCCGGGAGCCCTGTCTTGTCTTGTTGGACCAAATGCTACAGATAGCACGTATCTCTCTGCAGCGTCAGTCTCAGTTCCTGATGCACCGCCGTCTGTACATGAAGATTGAGAGAGAACAAGTGAAGGAGAACAGACAGAACAGGAAACACCT
>NC_139938.1:23809649-23862149 GCF_963514095.1 Eutrigla gurnardus
AATCAGAGTCAGCTGCACAGAAACTGTTCCACACTCATCCGGCCGGCAAACCTTAACGTAACCGACAATGCTACTTGGTGCGACTGGGCGCCTTTTGGTAAGTTTTTTATTTGTTGCACTTGGAGACTTATGAGTACATAATGCATGTGGTGTATGTGGTGTAAAAGCTCCGTGAACACCTAGCCCTCATGTCGTACACACACTATTGTGGATGAGAAATCTTCTCTCACAATGTGTGAAATTCAAACCATCGTTCCAGGCCGCTGCATGCCCACACTGGTGTTTTCAGTCATTCTGGCCAGTCAAACCAGTCAGGTTGTTGAGGTTGGGTGTTGAATTATGGTGCATTTACGTGCTCATCGGATTTCCTGAGTTGAGAAGTCATTCTTCCAACTTGGGTGTGTTCACGAGCTTTATGTCCTACTGTGGGAACAAACACGGATGCTACAGAGAAGACAACACGTTTTCTCTGTAGCATCCGTGGTTGTTATAGCTCAGTGTTTAAAAAAACGTGTAAATAGCTGTAGTATTTGTTTGACAATGAAGAGCTGCCGTCTTATTCATTTCGTGCACCTGTACATTCCCTAAAACCTCTAAAATATTGCTTTACCTGTCTTGTTATCAAGGTTATTGCTAATAAATAACATGTTTAATTAGTCGAGATCACTCTTTGTGGACAGCAACTATTGGTTAATATTCGAAATTACGTGAGCAAATAATTGATAATGCATGTGAATTAATAAAACGTTTATGACCATCAGCCCAACATTGACTTTCATCCAACGTGCTTTTGCGTAACATGCCGTCAACTCGGCTTTCTGAGTGGTCCTAACTTGAGGGTCCCTGAGTCCCTGGCTTGTGTCGAGTGTATCAGCAAACACAAGTGACTGTGTGGGAAGCTGTTGAGGGCTCTGGATGCTGCACAGCTTCTACTGAAACATCTAGATGTCTAAATGATTCTACGGAGAGAGCTCATTGTTTGTTCTTCTCTAGACCAGGACAACTACCAGACACTGTTTGGGGTGCTGGACAACTCCTTCCTGGTTGCCTATGCCATCGGCATGTTTTTCAGGTATGTATTTGGTTGATGCCTGCAGACTTTGTTGTGTTTTGTGTTTTGCTATCGTGTGTCATAATCCCGTCTTGTGTTCACAGTGGGATATTTGGAGAGCGCCTGCCTCTAAGGTACTACCTCAGTTTTGGGATGCTGATGAGTGGATTGTTCACATGTCTGTTTGGCCTCGGTTTCTACTGGAACATCCACTCATTAGGATACTACGCTGCCATCCAGGTAAAGACACAATAGCACAAAGTCTTGCTCTCTCTTTTTGGTCCCCTGACCGTCCCTCTGGTTCCACCATCAGACAGACTTTCCACATGCACACAACACGTCACCTAACTTCCAGATTACCGTAAAATTGGCTGAATTCTCCTTTTAATCTTGGAGACTGAATGAGCATTCCACTTTGTACCTCCAGTAGGAAAAATGCTCACTCAAATAAGATGGGTGTATATCCTTTGTATTGTTGAATAAAACAATCACTCAGAGAATTTAGATGAATTTTCTTGCTAATTGTGGACAGCAGTTGGACCCCATACACATAAATTATTCACAAACATAATCAAAGTACTTCTGGGCTCACAAACAATGCTGGTTTAAACAAACTTTAATCATTATCAGAAAACTCTAAAAGGATTATTTGTTCCTTTTTTCTGATTGAGGAGAAGATCAATACATTATGGAAGAGCACAGCTGTTTTATATTGTTGTCACTACTAAATATTCCAGCTCATAGGTCAATAATACAACTATTTTAAAGTGGATTTCTTGTGTATAAATCCCATTTCTCTCTTATAAAAGGCAGATATTCCCAAAATGTTAAAACACCTCCTATAATACTGTCAGTTTGTGAACCAAAAGATCTGCTCTTAAAGCTGTGAAAGGCTAGAAACAACCTGTCGTCCATTCAGGCAGAACTACTGCATACAACAAATTCACATTTATGGAGAAAGAAGGAGGAAGCACAGAGATCAGATGAGCTGCTGCTGACTCACCAAAACCAAACACACACACACACACACACACACACACACACACACACACACACACACACACACACACACACACACACACACACACACACACACACACTCTCTCTCTCACACACACACACACACACACACACACACACACACACACACACACACACACACACACACACACACACACACACACACACACACACACACACACTGCTCCTTCCTTAGCTATAGGGCATCAATGTGGTGTGGATGCACGCTCAACAGTATTTTTTAAAAGCCCTTTGGCCAGTAACAACCACACACATCGCCCGGCACCATCAGGTGTTATTCATTTAAGAGTCGGTTTACCCCAGAAACAAGTGAAGAAACCAGTTTTGGAACAAGCTACTTTCCCTTCCCTTGTACAGTACAGTGTTAAGGCGGCAACTGCTACTGTTATTATAACCCTGTTCCTCCTCCTCGTCTCTGAAATGATGTCTGCAAAAAGCTTATGTTCTCATATCAACAGTCCAACACCCAAAGACATTTCAGCAAAGCAGTAGATCTTCATATCTGAGGAGCTGGAAAAGAGTGTTTTTCTTGCTACTCTATTTTTACATCTGAACATTAAAATAATTTCCCACAGGTAGAATTTTTGGAGTCCAATTCACCTCTTTCTTTGTTTTTTCCTTGCTGTTAAAACTGCACAGATCGATGTACAGATAAATCCATCGTTATATGTCCTAGTTGGTAGCTAGCTCACAGATGCCATGCTGTTCTGTAGCACTGAAGTGCCAGATGAGCCTCAGACCATCACATGACTCTTCCCTGGAGTCAAATTCCACAAGTAAATTCAACAACCTTTAGGAATCTGTTATTAGGAATAGTTCACATTCTATAATGTGTTTAACTGACACTCATTGAATGTGTGAGTTTGTTAGAAAAATGGCCTCTTTGATACAAGAGAAAATACAATATCTGAGCCTACGTTTTTAAAGATTGCAGCATGAAGCTATCAAGAAGATTAATAGCCTTGATTAACAACCCTTTTACCCCATCGCAGGTGTGATCACAGAGCTCTGGGGGTCAGTACCAGACCTTATTTCTCATCTCCTCTCTTTAACAATGTAGAGGGATCTCATGGTGTCTTAGTCAGGCTTTCTCTCACACACATCACATGACTCACATCTGCATCATATGACTGCGTCTGGGCTTATGTATGTTTGGTGTGGGAATGTTAAGACTCATTCACACTGGTCTCCTATTCTCCTTGTTTAGGTCATGTTTGTAAGGTTGTACCAGCGTTTAGTCGATGAAGTAAGCTAACACTGGTTATTCTCCTTCTGCAGGTCATGAATGGGCTCATGCAGACCACCGGTTGGCCTGCAGTGGTGGCTTGTGTCGGTAACTGGTTTGGAAAGGGGAAGTAAGTACTGTGCGATGTGCAACGGGGGGTTCGGTCCTGCTGACTATGCAGCGTTAGATGCTTTTTTTTGTAGCGGGCTGACTCAGACATCCGTCACGTTTCGACTCATCTCACAATATCAGTATCAAATCCACACCATAAACCTCAACGGCGTCCCAAATAAAAACGACCATTTAAAAGTTTGTAATCTTCTGTTTAGAAAGCTTAATTCGGTCCAGACACATTAGAGAGGACTACTTTATAGGTTGGAATGGTCTTTCATGCTTTTAAGAAATGAGAAATGGATGCTGCTTTTAATGAAGCGTTTGTTTTATACATGGAGAAGAAAATGCTGGTTCTGCTTCAATGAGACTGACAATTGAAAGGGCAGAAAGAGAAAGAGAGAGGATAGAAAAACAGGAACTGTTTCAGTGTCAGATGTACAATAATGCATATACATGACTGGAACTTACAGACGTGTTGCTTGTGTGATGTCAGTGTAATAGGAGTATTCTATATCAGAGTGCAAGACTTGCCAAGACTAGCCACGTTTCACTCAGATAGTGAAACGTGGCTATTTGACTAATCGCTTGTGTGTTTTGCTCCTCAGGCGTGGATTGATCATGGGAGTGTGGAACTCCCACACCTCGGTGGGAAACATCTTGGGCTCCCTCATCGCAGGGGTCTTTGTGTCCTCGGCATGGGGAATGTCCTTCATCGTCCCCGGCATCATCATCGCCTCCACTGGGATTCTGTGCTTCTTCTTCCTGGTTGAGAGTCAGTTTCTGTTCATAACCTAAATCCACACCACGCAAAGCTCCTTTCATAGAGGCCTTACACACAAACCTGTCATCGGTCTATTTCCAAAGAATGTATTTATTTTGATTGGATGTCTGCGATCCATCAAGAGAAACACAGACACACCTGCACTCGCAGCATCGTGCTCCACTTCATATTTGTGATGCAAACTGTTTTCTTCTGCTCTCACTTTATTACTTCATTATTTCTTGTCAAACCAAAGTTTTTCTTTTAAGTTCTGAATGGCATCTTTTCTTCTCTCTTATTCAGAACCTGAACATGTCAACTGCACTCCTCCTCAGCACCATGTGAGTTAAAACAATAATCCATTTTCCTACTAAACATCCCCAATAATAATAATAATATTTCATTACATTTGTATAGAAACTTTCATACAAGATATGCAGCAATAATGGAAATTGACATAAGCATGACAACATAAAACAGGAGAAATATGTTGGAAAAGAATACGTAACAAGATGTAAAATAAAACCCATTGAATAATCATTTTAAAAGCGTTTTGCCTCGAGGTCTCCCTCTTCCCACCCTGTAGCAACACTGTTTGATCTCATGCATGTGTGTTTGTGTCGTGAACAGGAGAGTGGCGAGGCGAAGCCTCTCCCGGAGAACTCCAACGTCCATGTTGAAGGATCTTCCTACGGCGCCATCACCTCCGAGCCAGCGGAGGTCGTTGAGGAGCAAACCAAGGCAATCAGCTTCTGTGGGGCTCTCAGTATACCTGTGAGTGGAGACGACTGTGCTTAATTGTGATGATAACGACATTTTGAGATGATGAAAGGGTTTTCATGGTGTATTTTTGTCTCACTCAGGGAGTGCTGGAGTTCTCTCTCTGTCTGATGTTCGCTAAGCTGGTCAGCTACACTTTCCTGTACTGGCTTCCTCTCTACATCTCCAACGTCGGTCAGTATTTACACGCATACTTTATTTATTTTTCCCAATGAGGAAATTAATAAACCTTATACTCTTTCTTTTTAAGTTAATGTGTTTTTTTCTTTCATTTCAGCACATTTTGATGCAAAAGAGGCAGGAGACATGTCGACATTGTTTGATGTAGGAGGAATCGTGGGTAAGCTTTGAACCTTGACTGATAGGTCACATGACTTCATCTGACGAGATGATTTTGTTTATGACCAAAGGAATGGAAGGAAATAAGTAAAATCCCAAACATATGACGGAAATACAAATCGGCAGTGTAATTGTCAGTCTTCTAGGGAAGCAAATAAAGGCCTTAATATTTTAAATGTTTTAAGAAACCTAATACTAATGCTACGTTTAACCACTGCTGATGTGGAAAATGAATTTAAATCATTTAGATATTTTACTGAGCCGTCTGAATCTGAATTTATTTGGTTTTAATCCCCCCGCGGACAGATCAATTCAATACATGCTTTATAATTTCTTCCATAATCACTTGGATGTTAGTGTGAACATTTAAAGTTTAATTTAGGTGTCTGGATTTTGACAATCAAATTTGTGCAACCACATTAATTCAACAGCTTTTGCGACTTAAATCATGTATTTTTGAATATTTCTCACTTTTTATTTTCACTTGAACCACACACATTCAGATCGATGGTTTTGATAGTAAGATATAAATTAAATATAATAATAAAGTATATTATCAATACTGTGAATTCAGTTGCCCGATCACAACCCTTTATGACACCAGGCGGGAACATCGGTGAGAAGCAACACCATTGATTGCATCAAACACTGCAGTGCTCCATAATGCAGCAGCAACGCCCCTAGTGGATCCCAGGAACATAACATGCACTTGCCCCACAGGGAAAACATGAGAAAATGGCTCAGTCTGGTGGAAAATAATAAATACTACAAGTTTGAAGCTGGTGCTCTATAATGAAAGCCTGATTTAATGGAATGCAGGATGTTATGCTGTAATAAAATGGTTTTAATGGGTTTCAGTGGGGACATTGCTAGTCTGCATTTAGGCAGTTTAATATAGAAAATAAAAATAAATGTCAACATAAAGCGGTCAGTCGTGCGACTGTTTCAGTTGCTCTGAAACATTTATTTGAGATTTTATTTGTTTCATCTTACACACAGGATGATGTCCTGGTTGCTAATCAATATGTCGAATACCTGAATGGATCAAAGCAGCGCTGATCATGTGGCACAGAAGGAAAATGTTAAATGAACCATGGGTCTGCTTCAGAATTGACGGTCCCTGAATCCTGTTTTTAAGTTTTAAATTCTGTTCATTCCCAACATCCTGGTGTAAAGTTAACACGGTTGAACAGATAATCCCAGTGCTGCCAGGAAGATGTGATCTGACTTGAGTGTGCTGTGTTTCTACAGGAGGCATCATGGCCGGCCTCGTGTCTGACTACACGGGTGGGAGAGCGACGACTTGCTGCTTCATGTTGCTCACCGCTGCCCCGATGGTGAGTGTCATTTCACAAATCAAAGGATTTCATGACGTCACCCTTTAAACCAGTGGCTCCTTGCTTTGACTCCAAAGGTCGTATGCTACCGTTCAAGTTTATTTAACAAGTTTATTTTGTTCATGTTCCAGCTTTTCCTCTACAATCACATTGGACAACGGAGCATGGCTACTACAGTCGGTAAGACTTCTTTATTTAGTTTGTTTTTCCTGCTGGAGAGCCATCACACCTTTTCTTTTTGTCTCGTTGTCATCGCCTGCTTCACCTTTACTTGACAGTCCTTTCACTTAATTTATTCATGCTCCACCACACGGCTGTGATGTTACTCTGAACATGAATAAATAAAATAGTCCTGAATCACCAGATATATACGATAAAGGTTGGTTTATTTATATACCGGGTATGGTTTTCTCCATATGTAGGTATGCTGCTATTGTGCGGAGGCCTGGTGAACGGACCGTACGCCCTCATCACTACTGCTGTGTCTGCTGACCTGGTAAGACCTGAAGCATCATGGGAAACCCACTGCCATCTGTCAATCACCAACAAAAGATCCTGATGTTTTTCATTTAAACCACATTCTCTCTACTTACGAGGATGTCTTTGGAGTGGTGGAATGTAACTAAGTACATTTTTACAAGTACTGAACTTTTTGAGGTTTAATTTTGAGGTACTTTCCGTTTGATGTTATCTTCTAATTCATTTCGGTGGCAGATATTTCCTATACTACTATGCTTGTTTGACAGCTTTAGTTACTTAACAGTATATCTTAACTAAAATGATCTCCACCTTTCACAGCTGCAACATTAAAATGATGAACCTGTTCATGCATCCGTAGCTATAATCCTATAATATAATATTCAGAAATGGGTCGATCGACATAATGAGTCATTTTACTTGCTTTGAGTATATTTTGATGCTAATACTATTTTACATATTTTAAATTCAGGACTTTTACTTGTACTTGTGTATTTGTACAAGTCAAATATCTGAGTACTTCTCCCCCCATTGTCAACAGGGAACACATGAGAGTCTGAGAGGAAACTCCAGAGCGTTATCAACAGTGACGGCAATTATTGATGGGACTGGTTCAATAGGTATGTATGCTTTATATTACATAACTGCTGTAATCAATGTCCTTAATATTAATAATTCAGCCTATTTTGACTGATTGTTTTGGTTTGATGACCCACAAATGCTGCTCATCATGTTATTCTCTAGTTGGTGGATAAAATGAAGCATTTAGCCAATAGCAACAGATTTCCCCCAGGAGCTCAAAACAGCAAGAAGAAGGAACATTAGAAAAACACAGCCTTTTGTAGTTTGAAAATAGAATTTCAATTCAAGGAAACTGTGAACATATATCAGATAATACAATTTCATTATTAAGATATTGCATTTTTTCCATTTTCCTCCCCTCCTTTTGGATTTAACATTTGGCTTTTCTATGAAAACATTGCAGCGTTGTATGAAGTTTTCTGATGAATACATCTGTTGCCGTGTTTCCTGTAGGAGCTGCAATCGGTCCTCTGTTGGCCGGTGTGATCTCTCCCACCGGCTGGAACAACGTCTTCTACATGCTCATCGCCTCCGACATCTTGGCCTGCCTGGTCAGAAACACCTCCTAATCCATTCACTGACTTCTGTAATCTCTTACAATACAACACTGCAAAGGCTTGAGACATCCGGCTTTATCTGAGATCTTTCTGTCAGTCTGGTAACGACACCCTGACTGACACGTTGTTTACTTGTCTGTCTGCCTTCAGCTTTTGTCCCGCCTCGTTTACAAAGAAGCCCTTGGTTGGTGTCAACGTGTTCCCCGAACCAGAGGGTGAGTATCGCCACCAGGAGGGTCGCACACTTCATGGAATATTAAACCTGATTTGGGCTTCCCATCATTTTGGGAGCAGTAATGCCGCTGCACGCACACCCTGCAGACTGTTCCAGTCTTTATGCTAAGCTAAGCTAACAGTCTTACCCTGGACAAGACAGTAAATACATGTATCTCCCAAAATATCAGATAAAATAAGGATATTAAGTTGGGTTATTGTATTTTTTTTCCAGGTTCAAAGAAATCTGAAACACTCACATAATCAAACTGGGACCCAAAAACAGCAAATGCTGAAATCGACCTCAGGAGACCGGACCACCTCTTTCCATTTAGGATGAATGGAAACCAGAGAAGCCACCAGTGGATTATTCAAGGCACTAAAACTAACAGTTCAAGATGCCTTCTTATTGTAAATCAGAGAGAATTATGTCTTTATGGAGACAAAGCTTTTTTTATGACTAATCTACTCATGTCAACTTGTTTGTTTTAATATTGTTTTGTCATTAAAACTGTACATACTTTGTGAATTTTCTTAATTTCTGCCTCCTTAGTAACGACTTCCTCATTATACTCACCATTTCAGGTCAATCAGTTTGGTGGTATATTGCTGTTGCCAGATTTTATATTTTGTACGGTTTTCATTCATTAACGAGTGTTGAGTCTTGATCCATCTTTGGGATAGTTCAGTCAACATTCTGGAAAAGTTATTAAAGAAGTTGAAAGCACCGTCTTATTTTCACCTCATAGTTTCAACTCAGCCAACTTCAGGGATTAATGCTGTACAAAAACACGGGGCAGTTGTCGGCTAATCACAGGGTCGGCGGTTCGATTCCCGACTCCTCCTGGCTTCATGTCAGACTGATTCCAGCACCTTAACTTGCTGATGTGTGAGTGTGTGCATGAATGGGAGGTATATTTATATTAAGAATGTGAATTGATGAGAAAACGTGTTTGTGGAGCATCCTCTTGCTCTCGTAATGCTCATTTATATCTCTTTCAACCCCAAAGGGTAGCTCTTTACTTAAACTTTATTTTGCATTTAAATGCAGCATATAAACATTTAATAAATAACACACTATAATACAGTTTCAATATAACGCAAATAAGTGTTCATTCATGTGTATGTAGACCGATAGAGGATGAGTTCTGACTTGAGTGAGATGAGTTGGGGGGGTGAGACTCAGTTTGCCATCTTGGGAGGAATCTGAAAATGCAAAAAAGCTTCCAAATCCACAGAAAAAGCCCCAGACCTGTTTTTCTCTTTGTGTGAGCAGGGGGCAGAACATTCTGAAAAACAACTTGTGATCTTGTATGATATACCAATATTTCAATAAATAACTATTCAGTACATTTACATGTATTTACTTGTTATATTTTGTTTGACAAAGTCAGGAAACCGATGTTTGAGACAATACCACCTGGACCAACTGGATCTGTGCAGCTAAATCAATACAGCACTGTTAGGAATGAGCATACATACCACAAGGGGGCGTGCTCTTTCTACCATCCACTATATAATGTGCAGTACCTCAGACACTAACCAAGGGACATGAGAGCCTGCATTAAAAAAAAGTGTTACTCAAATAAAACTAGTAGCAAAACAATATTTTGAAAGAGTCCTTAGCAGCTGTCCTGTCAATCTAAAAAAATTAAGAAAATTACAATCGAAAGCTTTCTTTAGCTGCCGCAAAACTGTAAAAGACAAGGAGAAATGTTGATGTCTATACATGCAAAATAATGTTAAAACCTGTATGGATGCACCATAAACGTGCATGATCCATTATCTTGTGAAATAAAATGTCAGCAGCAAGATGGAGCTGATCCCAGCTGTCATTGGGTGAAGGCAGGGTACACCTGGACAGGTCGTCAGTACAAAGCAGATTGCAATCCCTCTAATCATACATTTTAAAATTCTGCATTTAACACAAGACATAAAACAGAATCAGTGACGATAGTGCTGATACATTTTATCCAGAAATGACGCTATGCTTTTCTTACGGCTGACATAGTGATGGCAGGCTGTGCTCTAACATTTCAAACATTGCTCAAACTGTAGATTTGTCTTATCAACAGGATTTGTTTTGCTGTTCATGTAAAATATATGATTTGTGGTGCATTCCTCGAGCAAAGTGCACTCAAACCCTCAGATGCAATCACAGCATGGGGCCTGGTATCGACACCAACACCAGTGGCAACCAGAACATGCTGTAACTCCCATGTTTCATGTTTTTTTCACTACATGAATCTAATACAGAGAAAAGTAAATTGTTGGCTGTGAGCTTATCAGGCGCTGGTGCTGATGAAGTGCAGCTTCTTTGTATTAAAGACACATTCAACATGCAGAGCAAGCATTCTTAAAGCTGGAGAAAAGTATTTGAAAATAGATCAAATGTATCTCCTCCCTTCTCCCTGAGACTCTGAACCAGGTCTGAGAACCAGGTCTCACCGAGTCCTTACTATGAACCCTTACATGTTCCTTCTTGTCTGCAAAGTCTGTCTGTATTGTGTTTCCTCAGTTTAAATACTGAGCTGTTTAGTCCTGTTTGACGAGAATCCAAATCTTAATCTTTTCATTGAATTGGATCGATTCTATACGTTATATAAGTGTGGTTATTTCTTGTGGCTTCTTTCCCTGATATTCATAGAAATATAAAACACGTTTAATGTCTTCTATCAAAATATCTGGTGTTCTTGTTTAGCAGCGGTTCTCCACTGTAAACTTATAAACCTTTCCGTTCTTTAAATGTTCCCTGGCCTTTAGACCCCAACCAATGTTTACTCTGTGTTCCATCTGGAAACCACCCATGTAATCTATGCTCTCTGTGATCTATAGCTGCATGTACTACGTTGTGCAGCTGTAAGTTCTGCCATAGAAATGAAACTAAATCTTCTGTTGTTATTGCTGACCCCAGGTGAAGAATGTACAAAACGATGAAGGTGATTAATGGTCAGGTCTTCTATGGAGACCCCTAAAACAAATAGCTGACTTTATGTTTAATACATTGTATAATACATGAAGAAGTGCTTATTTATATTCTTATGTGCATTATGATCTTTGAAGCATATCCTTTGAAGCTTTTTTTATTTAGTCAAATAATGTAATTCTGTTGTGATTCAATCATGTTTCTGGCATATCACAACAAAAGTTACCACAAGACACTTTTCATGTCAAGCAGGACTAGAACACGCTCATGACTTTCAGAGTCAATACATTTTCCCAACATCACCCAGGAGCAAGATTTACAGTGCGATATTGATGAGAACAAACTGCCTAAAATACTTTTAGGCAGAAATTGAAAATTGTGGGGGTGAAGGTTTGTAGTGTGGATATTTATTTATATATTTATTTGACCAGAACTTCAATGTCATGCATTCCCACGGCATTTGAGCCTTTTTAAAACATGAAATCATACATTTGGTAATAAAAATGTGCAGTTAGTCTTGCAGATGTCCATACCGTCTACAAGTCCATGGTTAGTTGCATCACTGTAAACGAGTGGAACAGGTTAACGGTGGATGCAGGGTTGCCAACTCTCCCGCTCCTGGCGTGACACTCACGCTTGCCGTGACAGCGTGAGATTGATAGTAAAAGCGTGAATGTCACTCCAGGAGCGTGAGAGTTGGCAACCCTGTGGAGGTATTAAAGCCTGTGGCAAACACTAGTTTCACCCCGGTGGCTTGTAGGTAGAGCGAGTCGACCTCCCATCAAAAGATTGGCGGTTGAATATAATAAAAGATGTTTTCACACTTGGCCATTCAACTTTTTTAAGTGAACTAAGGCTAATTCATCAGCATAATTTAAGTTTATGATGTCTGGAGTTTGATATGTATGTTGATCAACAGTGAGTATTCCTGCCTGTGATTGATGACTTGCCTTTTATGCTTTTAATCTGAAACATTTCACACAAAATTCCTTGGGGTTGAGGAATGCTTGCCCCCTGCTGTGGGCAATGTCAAACTCACAACATATGTTTTATGCAACAGAGAGAAATGGCATGCAAATTTGATTATACATAATAGAGTATATTATTATTATTATTATAGTCTTGTTTTTCTTTTTCTGTTATCCTCTTTCACTGGCAATGAAAGGGAATGATAATCTTGGAACATTATATCTGACTGTGATTAATGTTGGTGTGACTGCCCAGGGCGGCTGTGGGCTTAATTAAGTAAGCTTCCTGGAGCTGGATTGTTTACTGGGTAGCATGGGGACACGATTGAGCAACCTGGAAGCAATGTGTGAATCCCAATGTAAGGAAGTGAGGATTTAAAATGTTCAGGTTATTCTCACGCTCATCCTTCTCACAAGGCGTTGCCTCAAAACTTCCCCTGGAGCTATACTGAATCCTTTCAGGCTGTTACAGTAATTTGAATATTAAAACAAAAAATAAACCCAACACAACCTTTGATGATCTCATTCACACCGTATGTCTGATTCCCTTTCCAGACCAGATCAATGCGGTATCGCTTTGATCATAATTTCATATCATTCATGATTTAAATCCAAGTATGATCACTATTTTAATAAAAGCAATAATTATACTGCACAGCAGTTGGAAAGTCTTAATGTCTTCTTAGAATAGTGAAATCACATTATGAAAAGATTAAAATCTGTTAAAGTCAAGCTAAAATGAAACAATTTTAGATTTCATCCCTGTCATATTGTGCACCTACCCAATGAGATATAGCGAAAATTGTAAAATTTGAACTCCAACTTGTATTTTTAACTCTGATATTTTAGCCAAGTATAACATTAATTTATTCCAAATGTAGCCCTTCAACATCTTTATGCATTGGAAACTGAAACTACACAGTATATTAAAAACAGTTCTTTCTACAGGTTCCCCCTGACTATTCTGCTTGTATTAATGACTCGTCGTTTGTTTATTATGTATGTGTGAGATTTCCATTATCAAAAAGAAAAAATTAGCGAAATGTCCCTGCGGGCCACCGTAGCGTTAAACGGGCCTACTTCCGTGTTTTCGATAGTTTGGTTCAATATATAAATTGTACCAAAGAACCACGTCTGACGGATCCCGGCTGCGACAGGTTGTGACGCACATCTAAAACTCTTCGGTAGGTGTTAATGAGAGCTGTTAATGTGAGGCAAAGATGTTGTTTATTTAATTAGCTAGTGACCCCTGCTTCTTCACAATTTGTATCTGCTTTGCTTTGCGCCGTGTGTGTGTGTGTGTGTGTGTGTGTGTGTGTGTGTGTGTGTGTGTGTGCGTGTGCGTGTGTGTGTGTGTGTGTACATTTGTAGTTCATGATATTTTTACTATTTTCCCTATTAGCACATTTGCATAATCTCCAAAAAACACCCATAGGTGTCATTCCATGGGAAAACAGCCAATATCGGGGTACCATGTACATGACACTTCTCAGATTTAGCTGAAAAGCGGTGAAAATATGCCTTATGTTACCAAACGAGGGAATCTGAAGTTTCAGGTCAATATCTCAAAGGGTTTGCCCGCGGAATCCATTTGAATTTCAAGTGCCACGCCCTTTTTTGACACATTGGAATTTCACATTTCATTTTTTTGGGCTTTTTTGGAGGTCCATTACTTCTGTTCTAATAGTGATAGAAATTGGTATGTTAGTTCATTGTGCTTTGTACTACACAATTCTGCAGGCAGAATCAACATTCCTTACTTTTTGGGTGAGAGGTGGGTCACCAAAATCCTAAAAAATGTCGGCATGTGTGATTTTTCACTTTTTGGGTGCCCCTAGCACCACGATCAATGATCATATTTATTCTAAACAGAATTATTTGTTAGATTTGGGAACTTGGCTCTTGCCAAAATAAATTTGAAGGGTGTGGTACCACTGGTGGGGGTTTTATGGGGGTCCAAAAACCCTTTCGGGCAGCGGTGACTCATTTGGAACCCCATATTTGGACCCCCAAATGACCACGTGGGCACTTGATGATCCTAATGGGATTTGCAGATAAAGATACATATTTGTTCTTTCTTTTAATGAAATAAAACCTTTGACTATGAAGCTCCATAATATGAATTTTATTCTTCATAATGTACCATTTTGGAAATTTTTTCCAGAAGTCTGGAATGTAGATCAGGGACAATTTAGTGCCCCTAAATCATGGGGGATAAGGGGTTAATCCGTGACACTCTTAATATGTAATTGTTTGCCATCACTAAGCATAATACTAAGTTATTTCCACTATTTTCATGCTTCATCATCACGACTCAGTTAGCCTCCTTAATGCTGATCTGTTAATCTTTCTTTATGGTGGCGGCCCCCAGGATACTAGGTGAAGTGTGCAGTGGGGGCCCTTATAATGACCCGGGGTGTTGATCCCCCCTCCTCCCGTCCTCGGCAACACACTTGACCCCACATTGACATTTGACGTGTCATATTAGGAAACGCTTTCACACTGAGGCTTACTGGTTAACTTCTATAGAATAGAACTAAGCCATTGTTGGTGCTCAGTGACTCCTGTGTTTTCGCTGCTATGACATGAAGGTTAATCCACTGTTACAGAATCAAAGATACTTTAACATAATTGTAGGAATCAGTCTGTTGAATGCATTCTTTTGTAATTGATAATTTTAACCATCCCTTTTTATTCGTTCACCCATAGTTTGCATACACGGAGTAGACAGAATACATCATTTAATACTTGAAAAACACTTGACAAAAGTACCACGTTTCTGTGTAAAATGATGATGAAAACTGTTCTTGACCTATAGTTCATTAGAAATGGCTAAACATTAGTTGAGCAAATACTGTAGATGTACAAACATGCCATAAGGCACTCAAATCATAGTTTTAAGAGGTTATATAAGATGTATATAGCATTATGTAGGTCGCATACATTCCTCATTTGATATGAAGACACAAACATACTGCAGCACTACACTGTAGAAGGTTGCCACCATCACTGAACAGTTAAAAGAAAGTAGCTAGTAAATATGTTGAAATGTAAAATGTGTGTTTATGTATCATGTACATACATAATGTATTTTCCATCAGTATTTCGCTGAAGTTACAAAAAAAAACAGGAGGAAAATCATAAGAACCCCCCCAAACACCACACATCAGATAATGATCAACAAGCTGTTGCGGTCTTAGCATATGCGTAAGAATGGATGATGCTGCATATGTTGTATCTGAGAATATATATAGCTGTAAAATCTTGCACAAGCCCATATTCTTTAAGAACCAAATCTAACTTTACCAAATGACAGCCTCATAATCTCTGTAAAATATATATTTTTAAATTTACAGGTAACCCAACAACTTTGTTGTGGTGATAATGA
This sequence comes from Eutrigla gurnardus, assembly GCF_963514095.1. NCBI lineage: Eukaryota > Metazoa > Chordata > Actinopteri > Perciformes > Triglidae > Eutrigla > Eutrigla gurnardus. The sequence goes on from NC_139938.1 coordinate 23,825,408, forward strand.
TGTCCTTTTTGATTATTCTTCAACTTTATTCCTTTGGTGTCTACAGTTCAGAAAAAAAGCAAGAACATAAGATATGTTTTGGAATGACATCGCAATATTGCATTCATGATGAACTACTGTTCAAGGAGTCGGTTCCCCCTTGTGGGATAGAGGTTTGAGCTCCGTGAGGGCAGTGGTTCTCGTTTTGGGAAGAGATTTTTGATCCGAGGTGATGTCCGCAGGCTGGCAGAGCAACAAGATTCGCTGAGGAACAGAAAGAAAGTCAGTTGAGCTGTCGATAAAACAGATAATGCATACCAGGAGGAATTCTGTACTCGCTCACAAATAAATACTTTTTTGAAATAATTCCTCAAACAGCAGGGCGCATTAGTTTTAACAGATGTTACTTAATCAAAAGTGAATGTTGCAACTATTTTCGGCTGACAGTGTATCAAGAATATCAGATCTTGTAAAAGTAGAAATACCACAGTGTGGAAATACTCTGATAGTGACTCAACATATACTGAAAGTACCAAAAGTAAAAGTACTCATTCAGTACTCGAACATAAATCACTTTAACAATGCAGCTGATAAAGATGGGACTCGTTTTAACTCCTTTACCTGATGGGCAGCTTGTGAATTTCACCCCAGGATTCAAAGTTGTATCTTGATCTATAATATTACGTCATCATTTATTTGATGATTTCTATTTTTCTATTATTAATCTGAATCTGCAAAGTAGCAAGTACCTTTAAATGATCAACTTAATGCAGTGGAGTCAAAATCTGCCTGAAGTGAAGTGTACAGCACTTGGATACATGTACTTGCCAGATGTGTCCATTCAGCAGGGTATGGTGTCCTAAAGCAAAGAGGTCATGTTTTTCCTAATCCTTCTGCCAAATATTCATATAGAAGAAGTTCTGAGAAAATCCTATTGAGAAATGTTGGAGACGTACACCAAGCTGTGCAGCCAACATATAAGGGAAGCCAGCACATTAAGCCGTGTCAGTCATCCAGGTCACAGGGCTCTTTATGAAAAGTGGAAGACTAACCCAAACAACCTTTTTGAAAAATTAGCCGTAAACACTGTTTACTCAATAAATGTATCCCTCCCAGCCACACAGCTGGAGTTCAACTTCCATGAAGCACAAAATGTCCATGATCTATATCAGATGTTGAAGGTTTTACTGACCGACATACTGACCGAGCAAAATGGTCACGTTTACAATTCAGAGTGAGACAAGAGGATCATACTTGCCTGTCGAAGAGGGCCTTTACCCTGCATTACTTTATATACCATAAACAGAGGGATGAGGGAGAGGGAGACGGTGGCTATGAACCAGCCCAAGATGTTAGCCCAGAGTGGGTAAACGTAAGTGTTGCTGAACTTAAGCGGGGAGTGTTTGACGATAGAGAAGATGAAGGTGCCCTGTGATTAGAGGAGACAAAATGGATTAGTATTAAATGTTATGGTCTGTAATTGCATAACAAGACAACACCTTAAATCAACTCTAACCTCTGATTTATGAGGTTCTGCTGGGAGGGATTGCAAGTTAAGTTCTGCCATTAATATGAATGTATTCACAGCTGTGTGCATTGCCTGTGATTTGATCTGCACATAATTCTCACTGGGATGGGTTTTCTCCCGAATGTGTGCATTTATATCACATCACATTATATCATATCATACATCAAATGGAACGACAGCAACATGCATGGAAGAAAAAGTAAATAAAAGGACCGAACTCTTACAAAACAGACGAGGGGACTGATGTAGCGCCAGCAGTACTTCATCAGTGGGTACGGACGATAACCAATCATGTCTGTGATGTTGCCATAGAAACGTTCAGCACCTTTTTTTATGGAAAGGCAAGATGTTAGAAAGGTCTTTGTCTTTGGGGTGAATTTAGCAGCACACTAGATTTGAATACCGTGGGTTTTTTCCCCTGTTGGAATCAGATAAAACGTTTCTTGTAATCGTCAAGAGGATAAATGCTTTTGCGTGATTGGTTGTGTTGTTTATGACTTACCGTAGACCCAGGCAATGCTGACAGACTGGCAGAGGGAGAGGATGAGCAGCGTGGTGCCGCTGCAGACATGATGGTCCAGCAGCTGGAGCAGGTAAATCCCTCCCTGAAAATGAGTGCATGAGTCAGAATCTACAACAGCAATGGTATTGTTCATTGTCAGAAAGGCTGCGACCCAGTTGTGAGATGAAGTTCTTTTGACAGCTCTGCCAAACCTAATTATACATCATGTAGCAAGCTTAATAATTTTTGTTGGCTTTCGAACCAAAGAACGATATATCTTGTGTGTGGGAAATATATTTGTGTGACACAACAAGACAAAACTGGCTGGTGTTTTGAGGTTTGGCATACTTTCCTGCTAACCCTCGGGCAGAGCAACAGAGGAAGTTTCGGAGCACATCTGACTGAAGGCTACAATATGGTTCAAATTAATTTTCACCCACTTAACAATTAGACATTTAAAATGGGATTACAGAAAAGTTGTGAAAATCCCCATAAACACCTCAGTGTGCTCTAAATTCTGTGTTCGCAATTTCCAATTCTAGGAAAAACACACAGTTATTGAGTGTTGAGAAATGTGAAGACACGGCACAAAGACAATGATTAAACAACGAGGAAGCTTTATGTTGCTTAGCAGCGTCCATAGCAACCACCCCAGCAACGATAGACAACGTGCCATTCCAACGATTTTCTGGTGAGACCTGAAATAACTTTCATCATCATAAACTAACTAAATATCACCTGCAGTCACTGAAAGGAGATTATGAAAACAAAATGCACATTTGATGCTAGAAATGTTATCAAATGGCATTTTAATGCCGAAGAATATTGAATTTTCCACTGAGAATGAATGTTCATGTTTTTTCACTTAAAGGAGTGAAATATAATGCATTGAACTGTGCACTTAAGTCCCTTATATACAGGTATAAAATAAATAATATGTTAGAAAACAATGAGGAAGGATTTTGCTAATTGTCTAGCTCGGTTACTGTACTGTTATTTGGATGTTATCATGTTTACAACATCATGTTTTTACCCAGAAAAGCAATGATGGAGTGACTTAAATGAGAAACACATGGAGAGGCGCCACTCTACTTTGGGATGGTTGTGTTCTGATTTCCTTTTACTTACATACATAATTATGAAGGCATGTCGGTTTGAGAATAGTCTTTAGACATTTTGTTGCTATAACCGTCTGCTTGCCCAATGTTAGGGCGTAACAGTATTTGCCAGTTCTTCATGAGCATCCGTCTCCTAATCGTAAAATCCATCGGTGTCTCTTTTATTTTGTATTGCTTCTAGGTTCTTGACGGAACGTCCTCGACACTACAAACCTCAGTGACCAGAGAGAGTCCCAGCAAACAGCCGGTACTGCAGATAGCCAGCAGAACCAGCTCACGTCTGTAGCCTTGGCGCAGGTAAGTAGGGAACAAATCAGTGAGTGACGTCATCAGACACTCCAGACCAACAAACTGGAAGGAAGCAGTGGGAGGGAAGAGAGTCAGGGCTTTGTTCATTCATTCATTCATTTACTCTTGCAGGGAGGTTTGGTACCTGACTGTCCAATCCAAGCAGGATGATCATGATGAAGAAACACGCCGACCACACCTGAGGCATGGGCATCATGGCTACAGCACGTGGGTAGACGATGAATGCCAACCCTGGACCTACACACACACACACACACACACACACACACAGAATGTAACGATATAGTGTCGTTTGAATGAATATCATATGATTTGAAAGCACAGACCAAAGACAAAATTCTAATTTTGACCTGATAATGCAGACGAAGATACAAACAAACGATGTAATGCTGAATCGTTTGCATTGGTTTTAATATTTGAAGCTGATGTTTCCAATAGGAATCAGAACTCTCTCATTCATCTCTTTTTTTCTGTCTTTAGTTCTGCTTGCTGGTTAACGGTAATCCTGCTCACTTGAAGTGATCTGCATGCTTTGAGTTAAAGGTAATATAATATAAAAGAAATCAAAAGGAAAAAAAGAGGGTGACAGAAGAATGTGCATCAAGTCTGCCAGTAAGCTTCTCAGGTGAAAAAGATAAGGATAGACACATGGCATCCACACAGAGTGAAGAAGTAGGTGTCCATGCAGGGTGCAGTGTCTGACTACAAGCCTCCCACACAGGAAATGTATTAAAGCATTCTGTCATTCTGCAGTTCCTGATTTGAGTTGAACTGAGCTTAGTCACCTGATTCGGCTACTTGAGAAATATCCACTCCTTGTTCTATGGTCATGAAACCCAAAACAGAGAAAATGGCGAAGCCGGACACAATGCTGGTGGCACTGTTCAGTAAACACAAGTAGAAACAGTCCCTGAAAGAAAAACACAGTCCTAAGAACGTGTAAAGAGTGGGAGGATAGAACAATGTTGCAGAAGATCTTTTTCCTAACTATGTTAAAGTGGATTATCGGATGTTTTAGTTTAGTTTAGAATGAGGTCACGGATACAAGCAGCTGAAATGAGCTTCCTCCGTAGGGTGGCTTGGCTCAGCATTACAGAGAGGGCGAGGAGCTCAGACATCCGGAGGGAGCTTCGCGTTGAAAGGAGACTGTTGAGGTGGTTCGGGCATTTGGTCAGGATGCCTCCTGGACGCCTCCCGTCAGAGGTGTTCCAGGCATGCCAAACTGGGAAGCGGCCCCGGGGTAGAAAACGCTGGTGGGATTATATAGCCCGTCTAGCCTGATAAAGCCTCGGCGTTGCTGGACATCTGCAAAGCCTCATAAGCCTGCTGCCCCCGGCCCGGATGAGGGGAGGATGATGGATGGATGGATGGGTAATTTTTGTTTGTTCACGAATGGGGGGGGATTTATGATGAACAATTCACTATTTATTTTACAAAAAGGATCACATCCCGCCCTCCTCCCTGTCGTGTCTTTATAAATCGCCAGAGAAGCCGGTATGGAAAGGGCAGAAGAGAGCACTGGCAGCTTGTAAGAAGTGCCGATGTGCAAAAAAAAAAGTCACAGCATGCTAAGGAATAAAATAAAGTGAGTACATATTATAGTCACACATTCAACAGCAGTCTTATTGGCCAGTGTTGCCAGAGAAATAATATACGGTATAGAGACAAGAGACAGTGACATTTTATTTGAAAGACGTCTGCTATAGTTACATTTCAGGATGGTTTTGACAGATTTTGCCTGCGTTTACCTGTAACAGTCGTTCTTGTAAGTGTTGTAACTCCCGAGAGAGGTTAGAAATCCAAGGCCGATGGCATAGGAGAAGAAGATCTGAGTGCCAGCATCCATCCACACCTGAAAAAGGTCAGACACATACGTACGTACGTACGTGTGTGTGTGTGTGTGTGTGTGTGTGTGTGTGCACTCTGTGGAGGAAACGATCTGGCAGTTCCAGAAATCGTATGTTCTTACCTGGGGATCTGTGAGGCGGGAGATGTCGGGGTAGAGGTAGTAAGTGATCCCATGCATTGCACCCGGTAGGGTTACACCACGTATGAGCAGAATAAACAGCATAGCATAGGGGAAGGTGGCTGTGAAGTATGCTGCCTGAAAGGAACATAAGAAACAATTGTGAATTGGATTGCGTTAATGTGAGACACACCCACCCCCGCTACCTGGTTTTACGTGATGGATTCCCTCAACCTTATCCTTAATTCCCCCAACCAACATTGTGCCCTGATCTTAACCATTAGCACTTGTATTGCTCTGTTCCGCCAAAGTAAAATCGAATCCTAACCAAACTTTTCTTGATCTCCTTGTGGAGAGTCAGGATTGACCTTTGCTCCAACCACAATCCTAATGGAATTAAACACGGGCTTGGCCTGAAACACGTCCATAACAGCAGCCAGATAATAATGGCAGTGAGAGCAAATCCAAACATTTGTGTTGGCCGTCACAAGTGTGGAAGATCGTGAATTCCTCAGACGGTTCCTGTGGTGTTGAGGGTTGCAGGACCACAAAATAAGTATCGGGTCTGAACTCAGCACCCGGGGCCTCAAGCTGAAACAGAGCTCACATGGACCCACATATGTAACGAGCTGCTTGGCAACCAAACAGTCGGTGGGTCAGTGTGGGTTAAATGAAAAAAAAAAAAAAAAAGCCTTTTACTAAAAACGGTTATTGTTTTAAATGCAATTAGTTTCTACAGTGAGATTAATGTATTGCATGAAAGAGCAGCTTTAAAATAACTTGACTTTAATTTACTAAACTTAAAATGTATGAAACTAGGCTGCTGAAAACATAAAAAACTTCCGAGCAGCGTTTTGAAGGGAGGTTTTTTTTTTCCAAAACGTGTTAAACATTTATGAATGTTGTTCAGTCTTTAACCAGCTAACCTTTCCTGTTGACTTGATGCCCTTCCAAATGCAAAAGTAGCAGATGACCCAGGACAGGATGAGACACAAGACCAGTTCCCACCTCAAGCTGCCGACCTCCTCGATACCACTAGAGATTTTCAAAACCCGGTGCCTGGACGGAGAGGGGGAGCAATGGTATGGGTTAAAAATGGAGCAAACATCTGTGACGGGGAGTGAAAAAGGCAGAAAGATAGTAGAAATCTAAGCATGAGATGGTGGATGGGAGAAAATCGGAGGTGGGCTGTGCCCTTCTAGTGTAAAAAAAACGTGACAAATTGCTATATAGGCTGCCCTACATGCACGCTTTTGCCTTTTTTAATCTTTTTTTTTCAGGCTGAGGTTGAGAGGGAAAAAAGGGGGATTGAGAAAGAAAGAAAAGAGACTGAAGGAAAAATGAGCTTTCCGTTAAACTTGTTTGAGTTGACTATGCTTACTGCCAGAACTCCACAACAGGAAGAGTTGTATTCAGTCTGGATGTCATGCTGAGGGTCAGATTTGACTGGCTGATGTCCAGACATGAGTCTAGTATGAAACACAAAACATCGGGATGTAAGAATGCTCATTTTCACAGTAAAGGGTCATTAAAATGTTTTTTTGTTTGCAGCCCACAGATGCAGAGCACAGGTTTTTCTAACAATATTGTAGTGAAAATGTATCAACTCTCTTACTTTTTTCACGTTTTTTTATCCCGCCATTCTATTATAAAATGATGTTTGAGAAAGTGCTTGAATCTATTCATATGTAAAAATTTAGCTGATTTGGTCCTAAATATAAATATTTTACACAACAAAATTGTTATATCATTTATGAGTGTATTTTCTTCTCTCTTACTTTTGACATCTCAGCTAAAAGGAAAGTCTCAACACCATTTTGGGGGTAATTTTATAAACAATTTTACACCTACAGGTTCGAAGCCCTGGAGGAGAGCTGGAGGACGGCCTACCTGTGTTCCAGTCGTGTCCACATGTGGCCCAAGGCAGAACCGCGCTGAAGGACGAGAACAGGTAGAAGAACGCCCATGCAATGATGACAATATATGAGGTGGCACTGAATGCAATGATTAAGTGACTGGCATAACCCATGCCTGGAAAAAGAAAAGGAGAGAAATACAAAGGAGGGTGGTGCACAGATAGTATTCTGATGTTGCCACACTCAACACTGTCTGAGCAAATAGACAATTTATTTAAAACATAAAAGCTGTGGTTAAAGATAAAGCACAAATTATATTCTCCAAATCTATATTTTCCCCAATAACAAATACCCCAAATGATGCAAAACCACATAATTTCCAAAATCACTTGTTGCAGAACAACCAGGAGGAGACCCGTTATGTGTTAAGTAAGTTTGTTAAACTACACTCTAGTTGCTTCATATTTTTTCCTCCAAACTATTCCCCATTATTATGCAAAAGCTTGTTCTTCCCATTCTGTCGACATTGCATGAACGCAGCATCGCCATCACATTTGCATTGAATTTAAATCACATCCTGTTTTTTCATCTAGCACCATCATCGGGTCAAAAATGGTATTTTGTCTTTCAAATCATTTGAGACCCATTGAGTGGAAAAATGTATTTTATATTTTGCTTTAGCTATCTATCTCTTCCGCGTTGCCCTTTCTTTCCAAATGTACCTCTGAAACTACGACGAGATGGAGATATGACAAATATGACGAGAATATTTGCAGAGGAGAGAGTGTTTTATTTACCTTGGAAAAGTGGACAGATCTTCCTCCAGCACGTGATGCTCCCCTGGCTGGTGTGTTGTCCTAAAGCCGTCTCCAGGAAGAAAAAAGGGATTCCGCATGTGAGCATGAACACGGTGTATGGGATCAAAAACACACCTGCAAAAACAAAGTGAGAGAAGAAAGGGTAAATAGTGTTTTCTCTTTGAATAAAATCATATATTCTAAATAAAGAGTGATAATCACTCGCCTCCGCCGTTTTTGTAGCACAGGTAAGGGAACCTCCAGACGTTGCCAGGTCCGATAATCGCGCCCATCACAGTGAGGATGAACTCGGCTTTGGTCCCCCAGTGGCCCCGGCCCTCCAGCTCCTTCCTCGCCTCTGGGTGTCTCTTTGACACCGACCCAGTGCACGTGTCATTCTGTTCGTTCTTCACCATTTCCCTTCAATCACTCTGCAGACCACTTTCTTCTGGCCCAAAGCTCGCGCGCCGTCAGACAGAGTGACTTGAGCGGGAGTTGAACAGTCTTTTCACACCCTTCAGATAATTACGTTGCACGCCTACGTCATTGGACGTTTGCTATACCTATAGACCGACCACTTCATCCGAGGTTATGGCTGAAAGATGATCTCGTTGGGGTTCATCTTTTCAACTTTGTTGATGTATGTTTTTGTACATTTTTATATGCATTTATTAACACGTATGTACACGTATGCTCATGGCGTGATGTTAGTTTTAAGCATGAGTGTCAGTTGCAAGAATATTGCTGTTTCAGTTCAGTATGATTTTAAAAAAAGAAGAAAAAAAAACGTGATGAGAATCATCAATCAAACAATCTTTAAGGATAAGAATGAATGACGCCTGCACCAGTAAATATGTATCAGCTGAATCTTTGATAGACCTTTATTGTCGTATTTATGAATGTCTGATCCGGAGAAGTCTTGAGTTCAGCCACTGAACGAGCCAAACACACGAATTCTCGTTCCGACCACTAGGTGGCACTACATCTCCCTTAGTTTGTCCTACATCAACCACACAGATATTGCAGAGTACATGAAGTACATAAAACGACTGCTATATTATTATTTTTAGTTTTCAGATTAACTTTTTGAACAAATTAATCAAAAATCAAACTTACTTTTGTAATGGCAATGATACGTTGTGGTTTCTTTGTTTCCTTCTTTGGACAAATGTCTTTATTGTAAGTCGCTTTGGACAAAAGCGTCTGCTAAATGACCTAAATGTAAATGTAATGGAAACAATGTTGCAATGAGAAAATAGTTTAATTCCAGAGAAGTTTTTAAAATGATGTGTTTTGAGGTTCATCCTGAAACCCTAATTTCACCAACACATATAATGTGCACAAACAACCCCCGGGTATCCCAAGAGTAAACTACTGAAATAAACAACTATCATGGCAAAATGTTGTCTTATTTCTTCTCAAAGCATTATTAGTTATTTAATGAATGCCATCTGAATAAAACTAAAACAAAAGAATAGTATTACAGAGAAGTTTTAATTAATTTGCTTATTATGTAAAAGGAAAATAGACAGAACACACTTTCAAGTCTGTCTCCTTCAAAATTACTGAGTCGCCATCTGATAGTGTGTGACACTTTAGATTAGATGTATAGATGGCTATTGATTTGGATAAACATTCGTTTTACAGTAAAGTTTGGAATCATCTGTACCAAAAGTTTGATTTGTTACAGATGCCTGAGAGGACTATTCTAGGGTCTTTCAGGCCTGAAGCTTGTTGAACATCCTATTTACAAAAAAACATGAACATGGAGAACAAAATGCTGTAAAATGGTTCAGACAGAATGACAACTGAAAGGGCAGAACAAGACAAATATATGTCTGAGCAACAGTTCAATATAGAAGAAGTCACCACTCAGGAAAACTGGAAGCTTTGCATCTAAATGTGCAGATTTAGGAGCCGATTCCTGTTTCAGTGGCAAGTGGACGATAATATAACATATACAACACCAGAAGGTTAGTCTAGGGATGCACTGTTGTGGTATCGGCTCCATCTGAACATGCAATGTACTGACAAATCTCAATTTTAACCATAGAAAAAGAAAAACAGGGTCCCAAAGTATTCAGAGCCCAGTTGAACCGTTACGGTTCAATCATCATGATTAACTTCTGGACTGGAAAACAAATTCAAAATCCAAGTTCTAACAGAATTCTGCATTTTCATGCAACACAAAAATAATTAAATCAGTTTGAAGTTTGAATCATTACATTTTCTTCTTTTATGGCCAGGAGTATATTTCAAATGTAAATTATACATTAAGTGTTTGAATTATGGGCCTACTGTTTTAATTTGTTAAAAAAAAATAGTCATTATTGGAGGAAATAAGAACAACAAATACAAGGTCATTCCAAAATAAAATAAATAAAAATAAAAACAGCTGCCAGCCCAACATGTAACGTTGCAGGGCGGTGTAACGGATGCATCAGTGCTGGACGTCCCCTCCTTCCTGGACGGAGACCTGGACGGCGCCCCTGACGGACTGCGGCTGCACCGGAGCCGCGCTGGAAACCAGTGAGCTCATTGTGGCTGCATGGAGAGGAGGGCGGGGCTCCCAGCATCATCACCACCGGCCATCACTGCCTCATTGTACGGGGGGCTGCTGCTGATGCTGGGACCGAAGCGGACGGGACGATCTCTCTGAATCTCCTTTGGTGCCATGGACCCGGTTTCACGCGGATCCGGACCCCCCACATGATGCGGACCCATCTCGAGGTAAGCGAGCTGTTCGTAAACGCTGCCTGTTGTTCGCGTCACCGTCCGAGCTCGGAGTTACTGACTGTCGGGGCCTGTCGGCTTCAGTCGGGCTCATCGCGAGATGGCTACACGTCCTACCCGTTTTTATCCCCCGATATCAAATCCTAACCGCAGCATCGTCGTGTGAACAAACCGTGGGAAGCCTTTTATTTGAGGGCTTATGATCGGCTGAGGATGCGCGGCGGAGGCGGCGGAGCTCGGCCTGCAGCGGAGAGGATGACGAGGGAAGCAGAGCCGCTGTGGGGATTTTTTTTTATCACCACGAAGGGCCATTTTACACACGACGGATGCTCCCGCTGCACCGAGCAGCATCTCCCTGTCTGCTCCTTCCTGCCCACCGGGCTTCCTGGTGGCCGCGGCCCAGCTGCTGGTCCAGCTGCTGGTCCAGGAGGCTCCCAGCTGTTGGTGAAACCCGCTGGGCCGACACCTTTAGGCCCCGTGCATTACGTGCATTTGTCTTGCCTGACAGGTCATCACACATTAACTTGGCCATGTTGTGAAAGGATGCTGCAGTGATGTCCACCACTGTGGTGGGCTACTAGTCCAGGGCCCTCCAGACTGAGGCACAAGGGGGTCTGCAGCCTGCAACATGCCCCAGGTCTTATTGCACTGGCCTGGTTTTAACGCGCATCACCCCTGCTGGGAGGGCATTTGTCACACCAGGGTCAGCAGCACAGATGTAGGCTAGTTACTGCCCACACGTTAATAGTTAATGGATGGACAGAGGCTGGTCAGAAAGCATCGATGGAGCAAATATGAAGCAGGATCAAATAAAAACCAGTCAAGTTAGATGAATTTCTTTAAATTAATGATGAACCTGATACAGTCAGGCAGTGTGATTCTGATATGGCAATGTTTTTTTTCTTTAATTTCATTGGAGCAGTTGTTTTTGTATTCAGTTTGCCTGGATTACGAAATAAAGCATTCATCTTCAAGTGGTCCTCTATAATGTTCAGGGCCATTTAAGCAAAAGTCACACTATGAAGTATCCTGTTGCGTTGCTATTTTCATTTAATTTCATAGCTGTATTCCTCTTCGTCTGCTACTCTTCACTGAATTAAAATCTCATTCACATGATGCACTTAGATCTCATCCAATGCTAATACACTGTTGGTATTTTGACCTGAGACGGATGGATTTGAGGTCTTTTTCTTACCAGAATTAAGAAGCATGTCAACTATAGTCCAGAGAGAAGCTGGAGAGCGGCTGCTTTGAACCGATGCCACATCCAGACCCAGACCTATTAAAGCAGAGTCTCTTATTGACATGGGACAGCGCTGGCGTCAGTCTGACTAACTTTTGCCGACATAAAAACAAACAGTCTCGACCAGAACATCCCAGCGGCTCTGCTGGATGGCGACAGTGAAGGGTTGTGGCAATTACAGTGGGTTTTCATTAACATCTATTGTTTGAGGGCTGTATATACATTCTGATGCGCTTTGTGGAGCTCTGCTCATACTCTGTGTTGGTATTCTGACCCCGGCCAGATGGATTAGGAGTCACTTTTGGCTTCAAATAAGAAGCAGACAAACAGAATCCAAAAAACGAGCAGGAGAGTGATGATTGACTCCAGCTGATGCGATGACACTTTGAACCAACTTACGTCACAACCAGACCCCGGACCGGTGACGCTTAAGTTGCTCATTGACATCAGGGCTGTGCTGGCATCAGCCTGACTAACTTATGCCCATTTCGACTTGCATAACCTGGATTAGCAAAAAGAAAAATAGCCCAGAAATGTAAGATTATTTTACCGGGGGGAAAAAATCCCTCACACTAAAGGTGAAAGTGAAATGGCTAAGGAGATCTCTCCGGTATCTGAGGGGAAGTTTGCATAGACAACTACTTTAAGATGATCATACTGGATAGATATTTTTATTAAGGTTCAGGTAAATTCAAACATTTATACATTCTTTTTTGAAGAGATGCTTAACTGTAGCATTTTATGTAATATCTACATATTTATTACTTTTATGTAATAAATCAAATACATCAATCATAACAGGATTACATATTAAGAGATGACCTTGGGCTTTTTGTTTTTTTAATCTGGCTTCTGATCAGGTAGAATCCAACCCTCACTTTCCATAAAAATGCTCTGCAGCTATATTTGTTGAATGGCTTTAAATGGATACTGTATGGAGGATGCATGTTTCCATAAGATCCAAGCTGTTTTTCCTGCTGATCAATTCTTGCCAACATTTGATCAGCTGCTTCGCTATAGATCTACATGTGTAGCTACATCCTCAACACAGTTCTAGAAGGCTTACGACCACCAAAGCTTCTATTAAACCTTTAATACTAACCCAACCCAAAGCAAATTATGGCTTTTACAATAGTGTGAGTGGATGACAGATGGTGCGCCCTGATTATTAAAAATGTGCCTCTCAGTTGAAAGACTTATTTTTGGAAATGAAAAACTACAAAATCCAATAGCCACTTGTTTATGAGCAGAAAGGCAGATGCCCACTCATGTCTAATCTAACATGCTGAAGCGGTTTCTCGGCAGAGCTCGCTGTCTGACTCTTTCATTTTTCTTATGACAAAAATAATTGAATGGCAGTGAACGAGCCAGCGCTGATATGATCTAGCTAAATGTAGTATTGCCATGCAACATTGTAATATGTCAACGTTGTTTGAAAGAGCTTCCCAGTGAACACAGGAAAACAAAATAATGAATGCAGCTTTAAATAGTCACCTCACACTCAATTCCTCAAAGCTAGGTCGTTTTTGACTTTTTATTGATTTGACCCAGTGTTCTGCAACAATCAAACCCCTGCATGATTTCTGAAAATGCATTTGGCACAAGTGTCCATTGTAGGTTAATTAAAATCTACATTAAGTGATGACGGCGTGATGGATCATGTGCTCGACCGCTGTAGTTCTTAGAAGAATAACGTAACCAGCTTTTGCCAGATCCAGTCCTCTAAACCCTTTTCTGGCATCCCAGGAGCAATGACAGTAACCTGTCAGTCTCTGGATTTCTTGGAGGTCCATATAAACTTGTCAGATGTTGCCGTTTTCCTTGTCGGGGAAGTTGGTGCTGCAGCCTCCTTTCTGATCACAGCACCGGGAGCGCTGTGTGAGGTAACACATTTCTTCTTTTTTGATGACTTACTGCATTGATTTTGGGCAGATGCTGTATGTGGAGACTCTTACATTGAGTACTACATTTAGGATTGTTGTCACATTTCCTTTCTAAATGAGTGCAATCAACATGTTGTCATTTGATCTTGGGTTTGCTGTTTTCTAGTTTAGTTGCCTCATGGCTTGCAACCTCTAGGTTTTCTTCTTAAACTTCAGAGGATGGTCTGTGTAAAAACTGTAGGCCTATATATATATTTGTACGTTCTATGAGAACCACGGTGTCTGTAAGATGAAGATTGCAAAGCACTATATTGCAGTATGATTAAGTTGCCTCTGTGGTTGAACAAGCTCGGCTATGTAATAAATCAGTTACTTTTTATCGTTTCTTCTAATGAGCGATCTCCTGCTATAACTTCCTTAGTTTTGATATTAAAGCTATTCAGGTTGGAGGTGTGAAAAGGGAAGTTCTCAGTAAGAATATTACTTGCATAAACCTGCAAAGAATCCAAATCACGAAGAATCCCCGCTGTTTGTTGAAATCGGTGTCCAAACAGAGAGTGATAAACGGCAGAAGTAATAGATTTAAAATAGAAACGGAAGTGAAAATGGCGTAGACACTGGAGGCAACATCCGGTGCGTGGCCCAGCTTTCTGCTGTCTGCTACTGTGTTACGCTTGTTTGGCTGGTTAGTGGATTATCTCACGCTGCAGACTGAAAATGGAATATGACAGTAATCAGATCGACGTGGGCTCCCAGGGAATTCACCCCTTCAGAAGAGTACCTGGCTGCTGCCGATGGTTTGTAGGTTAATACAGTCTTAGTAGTCATGGAGACTTGTGGCTCCGCCTGAAGGTGGTGTATTCAGCTGGACCAAGATGGTTATAGATGAATCTTCAGTGGATCATCGCCTTTGGATAAGGGACACTGTTGATGGCTCCTCCTGCTCTTGGGCGTTTACAAAAAAAACCCTTCACGCATTGCTCAAGGGTGCATCAGCAATGACCCTGCACGGTTAGCGCTGCTAGCACTCTTAGAGCAGTTAGCATGGGAGGCCTTGTATTATGCATCATGCCTTTAAGCTTGAAGTCTGGGAGTCAGGCGGTTTAATGCACACAAATTGTATCAGTAAGGACTTTTCAAACCAGATTATAGGTCCAGTCCCAGGAGATGTCTGTCCTTTGATTTATTCCACATCATTTTAATCACTGTATTGCACAAGACAGTTTGCTAGTACATTCTGTATCAGCAGCACACAAGTCCCATCTGATAAAAGCAAGTATAACATAGATCTACATGTTCTAAACCTCTGTTAGTTCACATGGAATAGGCTATCTTAAAACAAACCTTTTGATATGCAGTGAGTGATTTTCATAAATGGACACTCTCCAGAAGTGATACTTAAAAAAGAGCAGCGTCACATTTGCCACAGTAGACTGAATGTAATGATCACGACTGCTTCATCTCTAATCTGCATCGCAAAATCTTTTAAGCGATGTTATGTCATCGCTCCTCAGATTATGACGGATCCAACTCCTCCTGAGTCATCGTGGCCGTGCCTGATGGGGTGCACGTTTACATGCATGTGCACTTTGAATCAGACCAGTGAGGAAACCTGTTACTTTAATTCACATTCACAATCATTTCTCTATTCTTTCTTTCATTTCTTTCATCTCTCTAAGTTTTTCCAGGGTTTGTTCTGTAAATCTGTACCTGTAGTTCCCAGATGATGAAGATTCATGCAGATAATATTGCTGGTTGGTACTGATTATGGTAAAGCATCACTGTGATACCAAGTGTTAGTAGAGTATGACTCTGTGATGAATCAATAGTACAGCCACATTGTGTCCAACCACGTTGATTTAGACAGCCGGTAACCACAGGATATGGGATTCGATCCATGCAACTGATAGCATCAGCAAAGTGTGATGCATCGGCATCGACATCCATTTCTCTTGTTTGTTTGTGATGGTCACACGCTGTTCTATGAAATAGCATTCAAAAACAGGCCCTGAGGTCCGGACTTTTTACTCATTTAGTAAAACTTGGAACGCTTCATAATGTTAACGTGCAATCCCAACTGTGAGACACACTATGGTTACTCAGCATCACGCATGGACATGAATAACAATATGACAAGCATCTGATTAAGTCAGTCATTCCAAATGTTTTACGACTTATTTTGGTCTTGCATTCCTGAGAAATCATAACCTTTATGTCTCCTCCACTAACATTGACGAACTGAAGCAACGTTTGTGGGTGTGTGTGTGTGTGTGCGTGTGTGTGTGTGTGTGTGTGTGTGTGTGTGTGTGTGTGTGTGTGTGTGTGTGTGTGGCTCTGACGTTACTGTCTGTCATAAAACTCTCATGCCGGAAACGAGGGAATGATCGGGCCAGTCGTCAATCATGGCCAATGGGGTGGAAACTGGCTGGTTTCGATCGGCTAACGATCCATTGGTGCATCTCTCACCTCTTCGTTGCTTTTTCACGAAGCTGACAAATTGTGTGTGTTGTGTGTATTTCTGAGGCACAGACATAATGTACCACAGCAAACATTCCCTTTCTGCCTATATCTACCTTTCTACCTGTGGTAGAGGATAGGACGCCCTTGTGGGTCGTGTCATCATGTCGTAGTAATGGTTGCAATATGCACTGAAGGGGTACGGCTTCATGCCGTTAAACACACTGTGGAGATGCAGGCTTCATATGAACGGATGGCAGACAGGATTAAAAAAAAAAAAGCCAAAATAAAATGGTTCTTCCCACGACAACTCAAATGTAGAAAGTCTCACAAAGTGATCGGGTTCACTGAGAGTCCTTCACTCTTTCTCATCGTGGGATTTATCCCCCCTAAGCAGGTCAGTCAGCAGGTCATTGGCTTTCAGGTGACCTCAAACAGTGCAGGGAAAAAAGGCAAATAGTCAGGAAGGAAGGATTACCATCGACTCTGCGTACCCAGACAGCTGTTTGCTCTGAAAAACACCGCTCTGGTCTGTTCCACATCCATTATGATTAAGATCATTTCACTACTGACTCGTCAATCTTACATAACTCTCTTTAAACCTTTATTACTGATTATTACCACCGGGTTTGTTTGTATTCAGACCCTTATGTGCACCCTATTTGCATTTCAACCTCAGAAATGATTATTATTATGATAAATATAAAGCAGCTTCCACGTGGTACATCGGATCAATGTTCTAATGGACGCTCACTTTGGATTTCCTCCAACACTGCAGTCATTTAGTAGGTCAGCCTGTCTGAAAGAAAACATACGCTGACATTTTCTCAATGTTGTTTTGCGCTAAATATACGTCTTGTTGGCCTTGTAAATATTGCCTATTGTTATATATTATATAATATTTATTTGGGGCAGGAGATTATAAAATCTGCTGTGTACCAATAACAGCCATACAAGTAATTTACAGAAAGAGATCACATTACAAAAACCAAACATATCAGTGAGGCTTTAAGCGTGGTGATGTGATGGGTGTGTCTTCCTGGTTTTAAATGCTGCATTACAGTAAAGTGATGGCCTTTTTCTGATCTAACCAAACTGTTCTAGCTGTTTTTATTATTTGCCTCGACCCACTTGGATATGAAATCCACATTACTGATGTTTATATCAAAAAACTCATTGTATCGGCGTTTGATTTCCTCTGCGTCGCCCTCGATGGAACTTATGTAATAACTTCCTTCATTTTATTTGGTTCTCTCCATTTTGTAAATGTGAAGTTAGAATTAAATCGTTCCCTCATTCACGTTTTGACTTCCGTCCGACGATTACACTTTTAGCCTCTAGATTGTTTTTCATGAGATGCTATTTGGAAGTCTGTTCCAGGAAGTGGCATCAAACTTGTTTTAATGCTGCAGCGTTAATAGTTCCCACTGTAACATCCAAATTAGGTCATATTTATACATTATTGATCTGCATAATAAGTGTGCATGCTCTCATCTATTCTGGGCTTGATTACTCGGGTATCAGCCGGGGCTCCCTCCACCTTCTCAGCTGGTATAAACTCTGCTGCTTCCAGAGACTGAGAGGCTTGTTCACATCACACCTGTGTTTCCGTCCTACGCTCCCTCACTGTCACATTTTAAACACTTGGCCTTGCTCCTTAGTATTTAAATGACTTATTGATCTGGCATTTCAAACATTGTGTTTTTGTTTACTGATCATATTCCTGTTTATTTGATCTTATCCGTTTTATTGTCTTTACTTCCTCTGTGCTCATGTCCTCTGGCCGCCGTCTGGTTTTGTAGGTTTTGTAACATTGTTAAGATGAGTGCTATATAAATAAAGTTTATTATTATCATGCGGTTAGTATTTCTTGGGACTTACTATATGAGGTGCATGTGATGTCTTTACTTACAATACAATGATTGGCTATGAATGTAGAATCTCTTCAATCTAGAAAAATAGGTTGTGCTATTTGTTGCTGATGTTGATGCTGATCGATCCATTCTTATACATACAAGCACATTCATTCAGTTATTCATGAGGTGAATCAGACATTGAGGCTCTTCTTCAGGCCCTGCGTCACAATGGTAAACACATTCGTTTTTCTTCCTCTTTTTTTTTCTCCAGCTGAGCATTTTGAGCCTAAGTAACCGTTGGAATGGTTCTAGGGTTGGGAATGTTTGTCGGTCGGTCCAGCACTTTGGTCCACTATTTGCTGAATGAATGTGAAATTTGAGTTCAAAGGGTTGATGGTTCCCTGACTTGGCCTTTAGCAACACCATGAGTTTGACAGGGTTCTTGTGTCTCTACAACCGTTGGATGGATGACCAGAAATGTGGTCGAGACATTCATGTTCCCCACAGGATACATTCATGTTCCCCATAGAATACATTCTAATCACTTTGGGGTCACAAGAGCACTCCACTTTAGCATTGGTATTATATAACATAAACAACAGGAAGAGGAAACGGAGGCAATGTATTTCATATTTTAATGCTTTCCTACGTTACCCAAAATGCTTGACTGACCTGTGAACTAAGTCAGTGAACATTATTCCTGCTAAACATCACAAACTCTAACAAACGTTGTCTCATCGTGTCCCTCTCTGTCTCCTCCACTCCCAAGCCCCTCGTCTTCTGCTAGGAGAATGAGGAAGAGGAGAAACTGGAAACCATCGGGAGCGCCTTGGAAAGTTTCTGTGAGGTCTCAATGAAAGCATTAGAAGAGCATCTCTAGTATTTGACTCAATGGCCAAGAAAGGGCGTACGAAGAGCGAGAAGCCCGAAGCGCTCATCTCTGCCCTGCAGGCAGCCAACGAAGATCTCCGGTCCAAGCTGACTGACATTCAGATAGAGCTACACCAAGAAAAATGCAAGGTACTCTACAACTCTGTATATATATGCTCTGAATATAGTGTAGCACACCATCAATGTAAGCTTCGTCGATTTAAACCTCAACACACAAAGTCTGGTCACACTGGTTTCTATGTTTTTCAGAAAGCCACTCAATAAATGAAGGTTTATTTTTAACAGCAGGACACGTTGTACCGCGTTAACCAGGTCTGAAGTACATGTTCTCACGAAGACCCACCTGTATGTTTAGGTGTCCTGCATGTATGACACATGTCCAGTTAATGGATGATTTCACAGTAAGACTCCCCTCGAACCCTTTGACACATTATCATCATTGATGATATGATCATGATTTTATGTTTTCATTCATGCAAAGGCGTAAAGAGTGGGAACACCTCCCTTTTTTATAAAAACAAAATGATTTGGTCTGAGATTTATTTGCAGTTAATCTTCTAAATTTGAGTCAAAGATAGGGCAGTGCTTGATGTAGTAAAGGCATCATTTATCATGAACTATCAGTTCTCAAGAGAACTAAGTGTGATTATAGGGTTAGTGCTTTAGAACTGCAGCAATGTCAAAGGCACGTGTAATGTTTTTTCTTATACTACCATTATTATGGAAAGAATGAGGACCAATATACTTGGGTATTTCCTGGATTCACATAAATGTATATAATTACAGGAAATATCATTTGTCATGTTGCTTCCCCCTTGAATTCATGGCTGGTTGTCACAAACACAATATTATTGACCTTCCAACCTTTACTAAAGCAGTTAGAATTAAAAGGATAATAAACCAGAGAGTCAAATATGTAAAAAAACGACGATTGAAATAAAGTAGTAAATATGCTGTTTTTTTTGTTGAAAAAATAAAATTCTCCTCTTCGTCCTCGTCTCCTCTCGAAGGTGAGCAAACTGGAGCGCGACAAGCTTCAGGAGGTGAAGCGGGTGCGAGAGCAGGAGCAGCACCGTCACACGGCCATGTTGACGGAGCAGCGGGCCAAGTGGCACGAGGAAAAGCAAAAAGAGCTCCAGGCTCTGAGGGAGAACCTGACGCGGCAGCATGAACAGGAGCTGGCCCGCCACGCCAAAATCAAAGACCAGGAGAACCAGAGGCTCAAAGCGGCGCTGAACGCCATGCGGGATGGCAGCGGAGAGAAGGTGAGGCTGAGAAAAAAGGGCAGTGGAGCAGAAATAAAGCACATTTCACCCAAAAACGTTGCTGTGGAACTAAACCAGGACTTGGCACAGGGCAGGACAGTCACCTTCACTTCTGAGAAAAAGCTCCAGACGGGGGGAGCCCTTGAAATGAATACTCATTACTCACTTTTTCTGTCCCCAGATAATCTAAAAAAAAACCTCCCTGATGTTCTGTGGAGATGCTGCCAAGCCACATGAAAAACCTTCCTCTTTCTCTCCCTCTCATGCTTCTTCAGGTGCGCACAGCCCTGACCCTGGAGGCCAAGGAGGACGCACGCCGCTTCTTTGACCAGGAGAGAGTGAAGCTCCTGCAGGAGATCGTGGAGCTGAAGAACGCGAAGAAGCAGACCGACGAGGCTCTGAGCAACATGATCCAGTCGGACAAGATGAAGGCCGGCGACCTGAGGGTGGAGCACCAAATCCACCAGGAGCAGATCTCCAAGATCAAGTGGGACTGTGAGAAGGACATCCGCAGGCTGGTACGCACAGACACTGTGTGTGTGTGTGTGTGTGTGTGTGTGTGTGTGTGTGTTGTGTGTGTGTGTGTGTGGAGCACACTCACACTTTTTAGTCCTCCAAACATATTTGATTTGAATCCTTTTTGTAACTGAACGCCGCTGAAGTATTCTATTTCACTGGGACATTAATGGTAAAGTACTGCATACTTCTTGTGTACTACGTTGTACACTTTTCATACATACAGTAAACTATATGATATTCCCAAAGGAGCCACAACAAGCACCTTTAAACAACAAGGTAATTCAAAGTGCTTTACATAAAACGTTAAAAGCATTTGGAAAGAAACACACAAATATATATAATTCTAAAAACTAAAAACAAGCAAATACAATAAAAATAAAAAATAACAAGAATATCAAAGGAATCAAATTACAGTGCAGTATAAGCAATTAATAAATTGTACTGTTTACTTAAACTTCGTTATACTTATTTATTTTCCTTACAATTGCACTGATAAAGGTATCAGATAGTTTCTTATTTTTACTCTCTTGAGACTCTCAACTTAATAAAACTGTCTTTGTCTTTTTACAAGGTGATTGTAAAAAGTTAGCTACAGCAGAGCGAAAATGGAAATTGTAATAAAAAGACATCTTCAACAGGAATAAGTGCAATTTTCTGAAATAATTGATTATTCCCTTGCCCTTCACTGTAGGTGGATGAAATCAAATCTAAAGACCGCACCATCTTTTCCCTGGAGAAGGAAATGGATTCAACGTCGGGCTTCTTACAGAAGCTGCAGCTTCAGAAGGACGCCCTGGACGAACAACTGTTCCTCGTCAAGGAGGCGGAGTGCGGCCTGGGGAGCCCGAAGAGAGAGATCCCGGGCCGAGCCGGGGACGGAGCTGAGCACTGTGGGAGCCCAGTAAGTAGACACCGACAGCCAGGAGAAGGTCCACGCTCCACTCGTTCACATCAAACATCAATATCTATTCATTTCAGACAAACCGGGAACCTTGAACCACATGTTTTCCTCTTTGCTTTAGCCTTCGGATACTGTATATCTCAAGCACCAGCGTGCGATGGCTGATTGTGTAACAACTTGTGTAACTATTGGAGCCAGCCATCGTCATTATCAAAGCTGCTCACGCTCCTGTTTGGCAGTCTGAATCCCCCGAGCTCAGCCTCTCTACATCCTCATACTGGCTCCTATTGGCTCCTTGCAGAGGAGCAATATATTCAAAAGCTGACTTCACAATTATCTACAATTGATGCACACATTATCGGGATTGCACGCTCAAATGGGATTCTGCTGATCAAACGATGACTTGCAGAGAGGAGGGCTGACCCCGAACACCCGACTAAAGAGCCAGATTCAACTGCAGGTTTTCACAGTCGAATTTAAGTTGAAGTGACAGCAAAATGAAATATATATCGATCGTTTATAAATAACAACAAGAATACGCCTACAATTATTAATCTGAGCGCTCACGCGCTAGTAGAAAGTATTACTATCAGCACTAGAAGTATTCTGAATTTATGAACACGAGCGCATTATAATTAAAAGTTAACAGACGCGGTAAAGTATCTGGTCAGTTCAACGGTCAGTTGAACAACAACACATTCTAGTTGGGACTTAACTGCACCCAGATGTTGCATGAGTGAAGGTGTAAGGAATGTTTAGGTGCGGAGGAAGATGAGAGGAGGCCTAGCTGTAAATTAAGCTGTCTGATGAGGCCCTGAGGCATAAATAAGTGATGTCTCTCTTTGTGAGTGCGTTACACACCAGCTATAGGAAGGAAAGCCCATATAAGGGAGTAACTAAGTATCATTTTGCTGCCTAAATGGCTGAACAAAACATGCCCTTATAAGAACAAAATATAGCTTTAGGATGGAGTGCCTGAACCTCGCTCTTCCATTGGAGAGGACAGGGATAAATGTACTCAGGTGTCAGGATGAGCGAGAAGAAGGCCGATCAGGAAGTAGAGGGCTTTAAAAGACAGACATGTGGGAGGGAGCGCCGTATTTCCTTAGATTCGAGAGCAGGAAAGGACTTCCCAGGTGGAACAGGTGCAGAGACTCTAGGAAGGACTCTGTCAGGGATTCGGAACAACCAAGTGTGCACACGGTTTCAGACGCAGGCTTGATATCTGTTTAAATAAAGATTATTCTCATTCCACCTGCCTGACTCATCATTTATCACCAATCTACACATCGACATCTTTGGGGAACCTGCCTAAGAAACCACACTTCTCATTTAATCATTGATATACATATATTTATATACATATGGTCAGCTTCTTGCAACATCCAGCATGATGTGGTAGTTTTGTTTCAACTAATAGAATGGCACTGGGCCTGTAGTTAGAAATGTAGTCATTTTGGTCTTTGCCTGGCAAACAAGGGGATTAATGAGATGATAAATTGTCGTTTGTTTCAGGACTTGAGGAGAAACCAGAGGCGCATTGCTGACCTCAACTCGACTATACGCAAATTAGAGGACCGCAACTCCCTGCTGGCGGACGAGAGGAATGAACTGGTACGACCTGGTATCTTTCTGCCTTTCCTCAAATCTCCTCACATCAGTCACACTATATCCTCGTGTCCCTTTCCTCCCCCACCAGCTGAAGCGAGCTCGAGAGTCAGAGAAGCAGTGTAAGCCACTGCTGGAGAAGAACAAGCTGATGAGTCGGAGGAATGACGATTTGACTCAGACCATCCAGAAGCTGGAGGAGAAACTCAAGAGCCTGGCCAGGGAGAACCATGAGATGGTCAGCAGCACAGAGTCACACTATATATACATTGAGAGAGGGATTTCTAGGTGGAGATAGTGATCTGTGATCCTCCCTGTTGTGTCTGCAGAAGGAGAAGATCAGCTCCCATCCTCCACTGAAGAAGCTGAAATCTCTGAATGACCTGGACCAAGCACACGATGACCAGGAAATAGCCTTTCTCAAGCTTCAAGTCCTGGAGCAACAAAACATGATTGATGAGCTGACGAGAGTATGTTTCCCCTCCGTATCATGAGGGTGCAGCTGTCTGGTCTTTTCAGTCATTTGTAGACAGTTGGGTGATATGGGGGTCGATCAGGAGCGCATATGAACATTTAGCATCATTTCTGTTAATATATCCATTATTCATGCTACTTTTTGCACACCAGCTATATTCTGCAGTCGAGGATAACCTGAAAGTTGCCACCAATGTTGTACCAACTAAATGTACATTTAACCACAAGTAGCTTATTTTACAAACAGTATTATCCTTAATGATCAGACTGAAAATCCAGAGCTCAGATTTAAAAACAATATGATACTGTCATATGATATGGGAATTAAGAAACCTTCTTTTCAGTGATGTGTTGTCATTGATTTTGTTTTAAAAAGAAAAATGGATCACAGTGATGTCTTATCTCATTTCCATTTGTCCGTTTTTTTCCAGGACCGAGAAAAACTACTGAGAAAGAAAAGACATAAAAGAAGTTCGAGGCCAATAAAGGTAGAGAGAACTCAGTTCATTCGTCGGTTACTGTTATAGAGAGACGTTTTGTAAATGCTCCATCCTTCTCTGCAGAGGCACATTGTAGTAGACACCTACTTCGGGTACGATGAAGAGTCTATGGACTCGGAGACGTCTTCAGTGGCTTCGTTCCGGACCGACAGAACTCCTGCTACTCCCGATGAAGACCTGGAGGAGGTGAGAACTCGCTTCGTGTTCGTCAACATGTTCTACTACCTTCTGTTTTAATTCACTATCACATCCTTTCAGTTACATCTGCATAGGGATGTGCTGTAAACCCATTCAGCCATAGTCTTTGACCCCTTACCTGTGTGTCTCACCAGGGTCTGGCCAACGAGGAGTCGGAGCTGCGTTTCCGTCAGCTGACCAGGGAGTACCAGGCCTTACAGCGAGCCTACGCCCTGCTGCAGGAACAGAAAGGAGGCATTCTGGACGCTGAGATGGAAGCCAAGGTACGTACGCACTGAGAAAATGATTGTTTTTGATATTTAAATAATGATGTAAGCACTTGTCTGGTGTTGTATAAAACACTCCATGTAAACCCCCACTTGAGAAACGGTGCTCTAGTGGTTAACGGCAGGTTTTGCTCATGTTTCAGGCTCAGGAGCAGCTGCAAGGAGACGTTCTCAGGTATAAAGCCAAAATCGAGGACTTGGAGAAGGAAGTGACCACGAAGGGACAGGTAGGACACACAAGCTCAAGCATGTAGGGCGGGACAGAACCACAGGATTACCATACAGTATAATAACTGTGATGTGTGAGGCAAATCTCACCCCAAAGCATTTACCTGAGGAAATATGACCCGGAATTAAATTTAACATTTTCTAAAATATAGAATATTTATTTTGGTCCTTAGCTGATTTATTTGGAGAGGTGGTCCTTAGATGTTTTTTAACGTTAATAAGTTACAAAAGGAACCCTTGATGTAGTGAAAACATTAACTTGTGTGACATTGAAGGATCTGTTTGACGTTTAATCACTGATAAAATACCAAACTGAAGGCTATAGTCACAAGGACACATTGCATGTATAAGAAATATGTTGAATATGCTGCATTTGATTTCCTCATAGAGGGAAAAGTATTCAACAAGAGAAAAGATTGAATTAAAAGAAAATGAATCAGCACTTTGATGTACGTTGATGTCCCTCCATCACTGCTTAGCTTACCTGGGGATATCTCTTGAAATAAAATGTGTTTAATCATATTTCTACTTTCTTTAAATGACTTTGATTTAATGCAATGATGTGTGTCTGTCCTCCATCAGGACTCCAAATGGGTGGAGGAGAAGCAGCTCTTCTTACGAAGGAATCAGGAGCTTTTAGAGAAGGTTGGACTCCGTTTAATTCCCCAATAATCAAACAGCGTTGGTGTTTCTCATTATATTTGTGTGGATTACATTGTTGAAGAAGTATCATTCAAAGACTCTTATGTGTATTTTGTTGCCCTGATAGTCAGTGTTAGTTACCGTCTTCTGTGCCCGTCACATTATTATATTATTGTCTGAAAAGCTATTTTTGTTATCAGTGTTTTAACACCAATCCCAGCTGGTACATTTGGTCAGTAGCATCATTTAAAGCCTTACAACCTGGAGGAAGTCTCATACAGCTATGACGTGACCTCCATCATATTTCATAACTTACTGCCTCTCGTTGGTGTCCAGGTGGAAAAGTTGGACTCGGACTGCAGTCGGCTGCAACAGGAACTACAAGACTCCAAAGATCAGAATGAACTGTTAGAGTTTAGGATTCTGGAGCTGGAGGTGAGTCACGGAGGGTCTCCTCGGTTAAAGTAGTGTTGAAATCAAGTTAGCCATGTTAGGCAGGCGGCCCCCCAGACTGCCAGTGAGGCTGATGATTAGCCGATACTGGTCTTCCATCTGTGCTGCAGTGCAGATACAGACGGCAGCTCGGGAGGGTCTAAGCTGCCCCCTAGTGAGCAGAGAGCAGAAAACAGTACTGATCACAGGGAGTTATCCTTAATTGTAATTAAAGGCTTTCCTGCGATCGTCTGATGCTTCGTCAGATGGCGACAGCAGTAGCAATTCGTCTGAAATATGGGGAGTCAGCATTTTCATGGCTGAGCAAAGTGAAGAGCGCCCCCTACTGAAACATCAGGCGCAGAGAAATAAAGTGACGGAAGAGGAGACGAGGATCGACTTTATTTGGCTCTAAATGTCAGCATTGGTTTTCTGCTGTCTGAAGACGGCCGTCTGAAACAAGCCAGTGAAAGAGGAAATACCGTTTCCTCCAGGGCCGACACAGACAAGAGGGACTCCTGAGGAGAGTTTCAGTCGCAGCACAGCCTTTGCATCATAAATATACTTCTGTTGTCGTAGGAGCGCGAGAGGAAGTCCCCTCCGTTCAACCACCTGAGGATGCATCCCTTCTCGGAGGGAGTCAGCGCCCTGCAGATCTACTGCATGAAGGAGGGGGTCAAGGTAGGCAGAGAGGGGCTGACTAATCATAATGTATGAGAGCAAGAGATCCCACTGTGATGGATCCCACAATTCTTATAGCCAGCTTGAAACTGTGAAGATCCATGTGTTTTTGATCCCTTTTTCAAGAGCAGCGTCTTCTGATTTTAGTCAAGTTTATACAAACAAATTATTATTGTTATTTCACAGTGGAAAATGTCTTTGTGTGCTCCTGATAGGTTTTTATTCTGTTTTTCTTTGCAGGATGTGTGCATACCAGATCTCATAAAACTTCTAGATATCCTGGGAGACAATGGGGTAATGCATATGGAATTTAACATATAAACATACGATGCTAAAAAAAGGCACTTTATTAATGTATGTTTTCTTTTCTCCTTTGTATAGAACTTAAGAAATGAGGAGCAAGTGGCTATTATTCAGGCCAGCACGGTTTTGTCCCTCGCAGAAAAGGTAAGTTCTATTTCTTCTGATAACACGAAGAAATCAACACAGAGAAGACTTTGTGCTGACTCACGTTTTGCCCTTTGCTGCCCTCTAGTGGATTCAACAGATTGAGGGGACGGAGGCAGCGCTGCACCAGAAGATGATGGACCTGGAGATAGAGATGGTGAGTCAAACACTTACAATATTTGTTTTGTTGAGTTTTGTATTTGTTTATTTATCTTTTAAAAAATGCTAATTATAAATAAAAAAAACAATATAAAGCAAAAATATAAAGCATTCTGTTGCAATGAACTGCTTCACCCAGCGTCTGTTTTACCTGCTTATTCTGTACAGGAGATGTTCTGTAAACAGAAAGGGTATCTAGAAGAGGAGCTGGACTACAGAAAACAGGCCCTGGATCAGGCCTACATGGTACGAGTGTGTTAATGTAACCTGTATACATCCCTTTGTGGGGTCAGAATCTGTTCACAGTCACAATCAGACCGTTGGACGATCACATCCTCACAAGGTTTCTACTTTATTTAGCGGGTTAAGACTTGATTTTAGGGGTGTGGTTAGAATCATGACACATTTAGGTGAAGGGTTGCGGTTATACATTTAGTAGTTATGAGGGTTGATGGGTTGTACATATTTTTGCGTGTATGACATAAAACGTGTTTTCGTGTTTCCCAACAGCAAATCCAGGAGTTGGAAGCAACGTTATACAACGCCCTGCAACAGGACAAGGTGCTTCATTTCACAGACTTATCACAATGAAAAATACTGTGAATGTCATACATAGAATGATGTTGTTATCTTGTGAAACGTCAAAACTGCAACTAATGCTGAGGATGGGTTAGAGGTCAAATGTCATGTATGTACCTGCCATGTGTGTCCACTGGAATGAATAGAAATTGAACGTTTTAAATGTATCCACTGTGTCTGATGCCTTTTCCTCTCTCAGCAGGTGATCAAGTACGGCGAGCCTCTGGATGAACTCCAGAAGGACGAGCTGCGGTCGGCGGTGGAGAAGCTGAGGAGGCAGATGCTGAGGAAGAGTCGAGAGTACGACTGTCAGATCCTCCAGGAGAGGATGGAGCTGCTGCACCAGGCCCACCAGGTGTGTCTCTGCTGGCTGAAAGAGCTCCGTGTGGTTTGTGTGCTTCGTTTGGACGTCTGCAATCTCTCTCTTGACCCCTCACTTCATAACCTCTCTGAATATTTGCAGAGAATTCGTGACCTTGAAGACAAGACGGAAATCCAGAGGAGGCAAATTAAAGACCTGGAGGAAAAGGTAGCTTTCATGTCTTTCTGTAAATACAAAACAAAAAGCAAGTATTTGGGGATTTTTCAGCCTGTGGGATCACAGTGTACTTTCACATTCTGTATATGAGACCACTCCCACAATAAAATGCCGATTCTTGCATTCCCGGTACAGTGAAGCTCAGTTTCTGTCTCTGCTGTTACTAACATGTCTCGATTGTTCCTCTAATTCTCTCGCTTTCTTTGTCCCTCCTTCGTCTCGTTCTTTCCTTCTCTCTCCAGTTTTTGTTTCTGTTCTTGTTCTTTTCTCTTGCCTTTATCCTTTGGCCTTGAAGTCTTTGGCGTGTCCTGTAGCAGAGGTGAGTCCTGAGGGCCTTGAGTAGGAAGTTCAGACCACCACAGTCTCTCTCCCGGACCTCGGTCAAATACTTTCCCATTAAAGCAGCAGACGCTGCAGAGCAAGTGTTTTGGCTTCATGCAGCCGCCAAAGTACAGTGCTGGGAATTCTCTGGCCACAGAGCCTGAATTGGCCTTGACGAGCACTCGACGTGCATGTCTGCAGCATTATTAAGACTTTCTAATATGGGTTTATGACCTTCAGAATAAAAGCACAGGATTTATGAAAAATAGTAATCTAATTTAGTATTTATGCATCAGCCTAGTGTGTCACAATTTAATGTATACACTGCATTAGCCAGTGTGAGAGTAGAAATATACAATAAAATAAAAGGAAACTACAAACCAAAGAAACTGACGTTTTGTTCTCACAATGGGAGGCTCAGGGCTTTTCATAAGCACACAGTATTTGACCCTGGTTTGCTCACTCTCCCCCCCTCCCCACACATTTAGTGGCTTCACCTCGTCTTAATTTAAATATATTCAACTTCATCATTCCTTCTTTATCTTTGGATTCTCCACATCTTTCCACTCAGGCATTTCTGTTAACATCAGCATGTCATTTCTTACTTATTGAAAGGTTTCGGGGCAGAAAACGGTGCCGTCAACATCACCAGATCTCCCTCTCTTCTGTATTTTGTGTTTTTTAAAATATCTTCGGGGTTTGTAAATGGTCTTTCAGGAAATTAAACACATGTTAAAAGTCTATTAAAAGTGATGTCAACGCTTGAGAGAAATGTAGAAAAATAAAAGCTTAATGACTTTCTTACTAAAACCATAATATAATGATTTCTAAGCATAATAAAAACATGCAGTGTTTTAAATGACTAATTCTAACTAATTCTTTGTGACTCCTCCCTCTCTCTGTCTGTCCGGCAGGTGGTGTGTCAGCTTGGAGATCTTGTTTGTGACTGCAGTGTTATTTATTTTCTGGACGTGTGTGAGACGATGCCCTTAGCCGTGGCTGCTCGTGTCATAACGTCAGTGACTGCTGTCAGTGTAGGTGAACGTGTCGTGTGTTGGCCATGGACGTTCTCACTCCAGATTTTATCCTTTGTTTTTAAATGGGGGTGGGGTTCTCAGGATACTGCCCAGGAAGACTTTTTGGGTTTATTTTCTGTTTTCTTTTTGAGCGTGGTGTTGGACATTAAACGTCTCCAAACAGCTGGGAGAACTGCAACAGGCTGCAAGAATGACACACAATTAGAGCGACACTCACAGTAGCTGCACACACATAGACCTAAGGACACACAGTCACACGGACACGCATGCATATACAAATGCATGCACACACACACACACACACACACACACACACGCTTTGACAAATCCAAAAAACCAAAGCCTGGGAAATGTTGTCTCTGCCATGCAGGGTAATAATATGTCATTCACCAACGTTTAGCCACACAAACGGACAACGAGGCAAACAAACCCGTCGGACCACAACTTCTCTTCTTTCCTTTCCAAACCCGGAAGGACGTTCTTCACGAGTGCAACCTCTCGGTGAATAGAGGCGAGCCAACTCAGGGCCCCCACCGAGCCCAGAGGCCGTTACTGGTCTCGGGATTACGATGGGACATGTTGTGTCACCGGCCGGCCTGCCCTCACCGTTCCCAGGACGGTGCTCACGCACTCTGCTCGGACTCTCCAGAGGTTATACCTGGATGAGAGACGGAGCGGTGTGTACAGACACTGAAAGGGGGAATCGGGACACTCAGGTTGACACGTCTACATGCATCACAGGCTTGAGTGAAGAAAGGTAAAAAGAGAACTGAAAGATCACGGTGGGGAAATGACACTCCGATCCAGCTCCACTCAGCCTGGATCTCCACACATTGTCAAACTGCTTTTCTGAAAAACCAGCGGACTGTAAGAGCTTTACTCTCTGGTTATCTTTCTTTTTTTTACAGCTCCTACCACTCATATACTCTGTCCCAAGATTTCCACTGAACGACGTCCCTATTCTGTACTGTAATATATATGCATTTGTTGATATGTACATGTGTCGGAAATGATTTCCACGTAGTCTCTCCCCTTTTTATTTCTGTGAATAGTTTCGGTTTTTATTTGACTCTCTGAAGCAGCTTGAACAGTTGATGTAGTTTATAAATGACTTAAAGGGGTATAAATTGCTCTGTTTTATTGTGGTGATGGCTGCAAAGATGAATTTTATTTCCTTGAAGATTATAACTGATAAATCGTTGGAATATGAATGTGGAATAGTGAAATATTTGCCTCCCTTTTTCGTTCTCCGTCCCTCTCTCCTGCGCAGCGTACTGTATTTATTAAACTACTGTCTAAGGATGTGCTGCTCCGGTTGGCCCAGCAGGGGGCGCTGATTTCACCACAGCGACTTTCAATTTGCCCTTTAAGGTAACATGATCTTTGAACAAACTTGTAAATATTTTCAGAATACCACATAAAAATATCTTTCTCAACTCGTAAATCTAACAGTATATCAGTGTTCCCTTAGACAACAGCTAAATGAATCAGATTCATAACCACAACAAAGCATTATAACTGCATCCATTTCATGGTCCCTGCAGGTTCTCTCTCCACTCCTGTTTTTTTTACTAACAATAATGTCTTTGATACTAATAACCCACTCTACACACTCTACACTTGTCACCTCCCCAGAATGAAACAGGAGAAAGTGAATGCAACACTACACCTGCTCCACTTCTCTCCACGTCCAGCTTTCTGCCTGGTCCCTGCAATATTTACTAGATGACCATGCTTGTTCCCTACATACTAGCGTATCTGCCAGCACCCATCTGGCTCCATTCACAGGTCTAGTGTGTCTGTGCATCCTGTTACATAGCGGACGGTAACATTGACCCACTCTGTTCACTTTACCAAGGGGAAGGACTGAGACTATTTTCGTGCAAACTCAGCTAGTTGCCTTAAATGCACTTTCCCCCATTTTCCGCTTGTCTGTTCCTTTTTAACAATATTTTTTTCAGGCGATATTATCGTATAATGTAATGTATATTTTTTTTAATCTTTATCCCGTCTGTCTTCCAGCGAGAATTGAACCCCTCCTACTATACTTTCATCTAGATTATTACAGAAAAACGGAGTAATGCTGTAAAAAAAATAATTAAAAAAACCATGGCCTTTGACCTTGAACAATAAATTGTCTTCTTTTTGCATCTTTATTACAGGTGTGCTTGGTAAGGGTTTTGTGTTGAAGGTGAGCATTTTTTTTTAACTATTCTTATATTTTTCCTTCAGTGTTACTTTTCTTCCAAACTCAGCATTAGTTACAGAATAATGGCAGCTAAATGTGACACAATTCTCTCATAGATCGTTCATAATCTTGCATACGTTTTTCTAGAGCTGTCGGTCCTGTCACCTTCTTGCTGATGGAGCAATTTTCATCTTTTTTCCGAGCACTTTAAGGACTTCTTATCTATGGTGGCTTAAAAACCGAGGTTAAAAATTCATTCCTGTCCTCGGAAACAGCCGTTGACACAGCAAACTCTCCACACGGTCCCTTTAATAGCTGGAGCTCTCTATTGACTTAAAATGCTCCGAGACATGGATTTGTTTTGTCATCCACTGCGTCCAAGGTCATCATTTATCAGTCTGTGGTATCTTTACTTTCATTTTAGGGTTCTCACCATGTTGTTGTTTGTGTTGCATCTTATGGCTGACTCCTGTCGGGGTCGGTTAGTGCAGCTGTCATCGGTTGGTCCTGCTAATGGGGCTCTGTTTTGTTCAGGTCAGGAAGAGGCCAGGCTTGAATCAGTGGCTGCTATCGGTTATTCTTCCATCCGATGTGCACTGAACATTTCACACACAAATAGCAATAGCATAGCTGCTGCTGGTGTTTGCTGATACGGGTCAATAGTATTCTTCAGCTCAAATGTCATTATTTTCTATAAAGCTTGTGATAAATGAATTAATAACAACAGCTCCAACATACAAGGGTTCAGTGTTCTGGAACGTTTGTGGGATATTACCAGAATAATCAAACCTTCTACACTGAAGCAGTGAAGGCTTCAGTTGTCTCACAGGAAACAGTGCTGGGTCAGTCCAGGACGTCGGTCTGTCTTTTCACTTTACTTTTGACTGTCCTTGCCAAGCCAGCAGAGAACAGAGGTCCAGCCAGATTTTGTGTTGTAGCCAAAGGATGTCTGTCAGGAAAGCACTTCTGTCCCTCCTCCTCCTCTCCGCAGCCACACGGAGGACACGCTCAGAGGTTATACTGTTCACCGACTAACTGAATAACTGCCATTTAAATCTGTTTTAAAAGTCTCATTTTAAAACGTGAAACTCATGAAGAGTTTGTGATCTATATTCTACATGTTTCTCAGCTACTGAACAAATAAACCTAAAATGTATATTTGTTGTGTGCGAATAGGAACCGCTTTCTCTGCAGATGCTTTTTCAGCCCAGAAATTCAGCTGAAACCCTTTTGTCGACGGTTCAAAACTCCTATTTGAACTTGTAAGGTGCACTCAGATCTGAGTCTGCAATGACCACTGCTGTGTTGTGTGATTGAATTAATACAACCCATAATAGTGTGAACGCCCGTCTAGACACCAGTGATCTGTAAGGCATCGTAAAACACTTCATCCAAATTCAAAAACAAGTGCAACGTACGCAGACGTTAAACTCACCGAGCTGCCTGCCTGCTTAGCAGCGGCTGAGTTGCGGTGAGGTACAGTAGAGTGTGTGTCCTGCAAATTCCATTAGCTGTTAACGGTTAGACAAACATACCGTCCAAAACGGTAAAAGTGATCCGCAGCAGCGGCTGAGAGATAACAGTGTGTGTGTGTACCGGGAGTTCTGTTAGCTCTTAGCCAAACAGTGGAAACAGTGTAGAGTAGTGGCCTGGGGGTCGGCCACTGCCGGCCAGGGACCCGGTTCAGATAAAGCCAGTATAAAACAGGCATTAAAGACGATTTGAGAAAGTGTGAGTCATTACAACCAGGAGCACCCAAAATATCACGCAGTTTGCAGCAACAGGATGCAAGATTAGCCATGGACAGACACAGAGGTGCACACTCACTCACTCACGGACCCACGCACACGATACCCATCGCATGATGGACCTGGCAGAGATGATTGCTAGTCATACTAGATGACATGAGAGCCCGACAGCACATCCTCGGAGGCTCTTTAACCTTATTTCAGCAGCAGCTGGTCGGCAGCCAAACCGTGGCCGGCGGATGCAGCTGCTCCGTTCAGCTGCTTAGCGATACCGACTTCAAGGCTCGTACTAAACATGTTAGACCGGCAACTCACTTGGTTGTTGATATTCATCTTTCTAACAGACGTGAGAGCAGAGATTCGTTTCCAGGACTGTGAGTCAACAGTGCAAAGCGGTGAAAAGTGTGTGTTCTCCTGCAGCCTTGACCTCGGTTTGCCATTCCTTTCTTCTTTGGCTTGAAAATCAGCCTTTTGCTCTCTCCTCCTGTCCTGTGCATGTTGCCAAAGGTTCACTGCTGGCGACTGTGTGCTACTCCTCTGCCACCGCTCTGAATAACAAAGGGAAAAGTCTGTTTCTAATAATATACAGCAATATATGTGTCATGCAGAGGCCGTTATTAGCAGTATTTACTGTCTTGAATAGAGTCTACCAATGCAGAATCCTCTAGGAACCTGCAGACTTGATGCATTCTCCTTTCTTGTCTGATTTAACTCCCATTGACTTGCCCGAGGAACGGTGGCCCACTTCCCCACTTCTTCAAAGGTCTCACTCGCCGTTAGGCCTTTTGTGCCAAATACGTTAAGAGGGAATTCGCCGAACCCTGTCTGCCGTCTTCCTTTCATGCCTGGATGGACATGAACTCGAGCCAGTGGCAACATGAGAGCTGTTGTCTTCACTTTACTGGCCGGCCTACCTTACATCCATTTTTAATATGTAGATGGGGGATTGTCTCCTGCTTTGTTCCTGCACTGCTGCTGCCTTTGAACGCCTCGTGAAGTCGGGGCGATATCCTGTCATTGAGCTTCTTTGAGCGAGTGCCAAACAGCTTTGACACAGGACGTCATTCAAAAGGTGCAATGCCAAAACTTTGGTCAGAACTGGAAAAAATACCAGACCACTCGTTATGTACCCTGAGGGATTCATTTGACAATGAACCTCTGGAGAATTCACCCACATAAACAAGTGGCTGGATGTTTTTTTTTTCATGGTTTGCAGCTATCATGACATCACTGACATTGAAAACCAGACAGTTTGAGCTGATGGCTCCACTGCCTCCCAGTCAGTCTGCTGCATCCCGACCACAGTAAAACAAACATCTGCACTAGCCTTTGAGCACTGTCCTTGTTCCCTCACACAATATTAAACTCTCATCCCAACTGGTTGGTGTCAGGGTATGAACGTGCATCCAGCCAAAACACAAAGTGGCTGCATGTGTGCAAATGCAAAGAATGTTTTCAGCTTCCTTTTGCCAGCGTTGACTGTGTAAACACAAGCAGCACACTGGTGAGCACAGACAGCCCTACAACACAGAGACCATAGAATCACACAGGCAGGGAATTCTAGCGGCCTCTCGGCATCTCCACCAACCTCGGTGCTTTAATCACATTCATGTGAGGGGGAATTTCTGCTGGTCAGACAAGTTGCTGCTCTGAATGCCAGCAGAGCCACAGGAACTGCGACAGTGGTGTTCAGCAAGGAATGTGTGGAAATAGAGCTACTTATCATATTTTACTCAGCTTCAGGCCTCCTCCGCTAAGCCGTCTTTTCAGAATATATTGCTTGATCATTTTTTTTCATTTCGGCCTGCATTTAAGCTCTGAATGTCAAAACATCTGTAAAACAGATGTCAGCCACTATGAAATCATACGACAACAACATGTGTAATGCATATACGATCTGACAAATAATGACATCTTTAGAGCCATCAGCATTACAACTACAGGGGAAATGGTGCCAGTTAGATCCCCTCTGGCTTACAAATACACAACTACTGAAACAGTTAGTTCCTTCTGCAGGAGTGTGATAGGAAAATACTGGATGCCGGCTCTGCTGCCGGGCCCCATTCTGCTGCCGGGCCCCATGAAGCGGCCCTCTGCAAAACAACAAAGGCTCTTTTCAGCGGCTGACAACCTGTTAGGTGAGACGCGAGGATGTGGCCCGAGTGATTTCACGATAGCCTCCAGTGTGACGACCTTCACATCTCCGTGGACTCACACAGGCGCACACATTTAGCACTTCAATGGGATCTGGGAGGCAGCTGGCTTATTTCTAATCCAGCTGATGGAAATTTTTCACCAAGCCTCAACCTCAGCGTGAAAGCCAAAGCCATCCTGTCCCGAACTGTCCTCACTCGTTCAACTTTTAATCTCAACGGTTCTAACTGGGATTTTAACAGAACAAAAAGGTAATAATTGTCATGTGATTCGTCAGGAAAGCTAATCTTAATTATAAGAGGCATGTGTATAATGTCTTTGTAGTGGCTCCAGAGAAATGTCACATATCTCCTCATGTAAAGCGATACATGAAGCGGACAAAAAGTCCCAGTGAGACTATTTTGACCTTTACTCAAACTTGTGAAACATGCTGATCTACTGCCGTTACATAATCGCATTGTTGTTAACGGAGTGACGGTGTTGAGTCCCGCTGCTCCCCTCAGCAGTCTGTGAGTTTGAGATGCTGCCTGAAAGCTGCACGTCTGTCCTCGCCGCTGACACGATCCTGTCTCATTTGTGCTGGCGTGAGTCACTAATCGGCCCCGAAGGCCCGGAGACGAGCTCCCTCTACAGACACCGACTCCAGCTCGCCCGGAGCCGAAGTGCGTCCGCCTCGCTTTGAGCTTGACTTCCACGATCAAACCTCAGGCGGTGCTGAAAGGACAGCGACCGGGCGGAC